>NC_083350.1:183989523-184300773 GCF_030254825.1 Meriones unguiculatus
AGGGAAAACTGTCAACGCTTGAAATTAAATATCCCATTTTTAGTAAATGTAACATGACAGTAAATGTAATATGTCCACTAATTAAGGGAGACTTAAAAAATTTTTTTTAAAGAAAGAAATCTGGGAAGGGCTAGAAAAAAAAAATCACTGGGTCAGTTGCTGTTTCGATAAAACAAATCTCCATAAAGTTAGCATCTTAAATCCATCACATGATTTGTACTCGTTAGGCACACATTACTAGTGTGGGTAGGAAGATATGTCTTCAACAAGGTAAAGCTGTGACAGGTAGGGGCTGTCCATCCATTTCTATCTCAGAGTCTCATAGCTTTTCTGTTCAGTCTCATAACATGGAGTAATCAGGGACTCTTCAGAGAGCAACAATCTCACAGCTACCTGTTGAGTCACTCCACAGGCTGAGACTTCAGAGAAGAGAAAAACGGAAGCCAAGCCTTCTACTGTGTCTGTGCCTGAAAGCTCATCCCATGTCACTTCTGCCAAGCTTTGTTTGGCTGGTGGTCAAATAACACCAGAAGCCCTCTGTGTTTCAAGAGCATGAGTTACAATTCTTCTCAATGGAAGACTATAACTGACAAATGTGAGAACGCCGATTCAGGTAGTGTGTAGTATTGAGTGTGTAGCTGTGAAAAGGTCAGATGGGGTAGCATGTAGCACTGAGTCTAGCTTGGAAGGTATAGTCCATCAGAAATCTCCTGATAGACTCTAGACCAGCTGTTCTCAACCTGTGGGTCTCAACCCCTACAGGGGTTACATGTCAGAAATCTTGCATATAAGATATTTACAGACTGTTTCTGACATGAACTCGATGGCGGGCTCTTTGACCTTCCTCCCCCCACCCAGGGAGAAGCAGCTTTGCTAGGCCACTGAGGAGGACTTTGCAACCAGTCCTGAAGACACCCGATAAACCAGTATCAGATGGAGGTTTTCCCTTATCAGTGGACTTGGAAAGGAGCAGGGAAGAGATAAGGGTGGGAGGGTGGGATTGGGAGGGAAAGAGGGAGTGGGATACAGCAGGGATACAAAGTTAACAAACTGTAACTAATATTAAAAAAATAAAAATTAAAAAAATGAAAGATTCCATTATGACGGGCCTCATCACCTTAAGCTATGCAGCCAATGATAGTAGTGTAGATAAGTTGTGTTCATTAAAGCATCTTAATTTTGTACAAAAAAAAAAAAGACATTTACATTACAATTCACAACAGTAGTAAAATCAAAGTTATGAAGTAGCAATGAAATAATTTTATGGTTGGGGTCACCACAATATGAGGAATTGTATTAAAGGGCCACAGCATTAGGAAGTTTGAGAACCACTGCTATAGAGTCCAAGCTCTCCTCTAGACTAGAGCAATAATAAAGACAATAGTACAATAATAAAAAAAAAGCACATCTCGTTTAATCCTGAACTCCCTTTATAGCTTTCAAAACTGAGCTTCAGATAGTTTTCTTAACATGCTCAAGAGCATGCTGCAAATAGCACAGCCAAGAAAGCAGAGATTTATTTCCAATTCCAGTTGTTTCGGCTGCACTTGGCATCCTCTTAAAACAAGTTCGTCACTAAACTCTCATGGTTGTGAAGGAAGAAGGTCTATTACCCAACAGCACTTTTGAGTTGGAACTCAGCACTAGACTCATAAAAAAAAAAAATGGTGGGAAATGTTCAGTGCAATCCAGGTCTCTACCAGATTTGTATCATCCCTCTTGTACTTCTTCACCGTGTCATTCACCTTTATCAACGTTGTTTCCCATTCCGTATTAGTTGCAACCATTTTACTATTTTGATTGACCTAAACATAACTTTTCTAACACTTAATAGTTGGCCAACTCTCTAATTTAAAGGAGAAAAAATACCGTCAAGCAAGACTTCCTTCAAATTCCTTCCCTTCAATATCTGCTTGACCCTAACCTCTTTTTTTCTCTTGTCACCCTGTCTCACATGTGTCCAAAGATAAGCCTTTCCCTCTGCACTTGGATCTCCGCCCTCTTCCTGTCTGTTCTGAGAACTTTCACTCTCAATTATATCCACTTCTTTCACCTCAGGCCTCCATCTTCTGTTGGCTCTTCCCCTTCCTTTTAAAAACAATTTCACATTCCTTATCCTAAAAAAAATAATCCTTCTCCAGTCTGCTCCCCTTTCACCTAAACTGTTTGCTTTCCCTGCTCTCCTTCAGCTCTAAAAAAGGACTTATCAAAACAGTTTATACTGGATGCATTCACCCATTATCTCCAGCTTGCTCCATGACTCATTTTGGTCTGGCTTCAGCTTCCCACTCCCTTTAAGTTGATCTCTCAAAGACCCAGCCCTGAGTCCAGTTCTGAAAGCAGGGTATAGACAGCTGCAAATCCACCCCTCTGTAATAAATGTTTTTCCCAACGCATTCTGCCCAACTGGTACTAGCTAGGAATAAAGAGTTCATTCCATCAGTTCATCAGTTTCTCATTAAAAGTAATAAGTTGAGTGTCTCAATGAAACACTGGGAACAAAAAACCAGGAATGCTACACATCTTGCTGAAGCTCACATGGCTTCCAGAGGGCACATTCTATTTATATTAATCTCCACCTCTTCCTCACAGGCAAATGCTTTTCTCTTAAGGTTTAGCACTGTCAAGTTCTGTCAGAGGTTTAGAAATAGTAGGAAGGATTACGATAGCTTATTTTATCCTAAACGTCTTTAGAATTGACAGCTGTCTTCTGCTGCTGTTGGATTAACCACTCTGACTTATGAAATGACACTTTTGTTGTTTCCAAGTTTTGTCAGTTATGGATAAGGCTCCAATAAGCATTGTGCAGGTTTTTACATGGACAGAAGTTTGCACTTTCTTCGAGTAAATACGAGGATGCATGAGTCTTAGGCCCTGTATTTCTTTTGTAAGATACTACTAAAATGTCTTCCCAAGAAGCTTCAGGATTTGCCTTCTCCAAACAATGAATGAGAGTTCCTGTTGCTTCAGAGCCCTGCTTCTGCTCAGGAATATTAGTCTTGACATTTAAAATCTTAAGATTCTACAATCCTTCCCCAAAGCCAATAGCTGAGGTCAACAGTGACCAAACTAAGATTCTGTGCAATAAGAATGTGAGGAATGCATGACACATATAGATCCTCCAGCTGGATGTGCTGGCATATATCTACAGCCCCCCATTGGAAGGCTGAGGCAAAAGCGTGAATGTGGCAGCCTTTTTGGAGTTAATGGCAAATTTGGAGTTAATGGCATCTGAGCAGTGGAATTTGGCCTCTTGGCTCTGGCTATATTCCAAAGTCCAGTCTCTCATAGACTGACCTTGGTGGTCCTACAGTATATTGCTCTGACCCTGAGAAACGCTGTGTAACCATAGTAACCAGACAGCAGGCTCTGTGTAACCTCGCGTGAGCTCTCCTATGTTTTGACCAAGTAAAACTCCTATGTGAGAAACTGCTTGTACTTTTTTGCTTATGTAAGTGTTAACCTGACGTCCATTAAATCGACACTTTGATCAGCATGTAGACTTGGTGTCCTTCTCTGTGTCACCCTGTCTCTCTCTCTCCCCAGCCCTCTCTCAGGTGGTATTCAGGTGTCAGTGCTGGCCAGTGACACGTGAGGAGTTTGGGAACAGCCTGGGCTGTGCAATAAAAAACAAGGTATCTTGATAGAAGGAAGATCTTTTGTATCTATAATGACTATGGCTTGCAGGTTATCCTGCCAGAGAGATACAGATTATAAAATGATGAGGATTAGAAAACTGACCCTGGCAAAACACATAAATGTTATTTCAGATAGAGCAACACACTTTAAAGTAGGAAAGACAAAGTATATATACTAAGATAAAATTTAGTCTATGGCCATATGGAATTTAGTGTCATTCACTACCTTATACCTGACCCACTTTACTGTATTTATGGAGGAGACCAAGACATCAATGTAAAAATAAAAATCTTGGTTGGGGTTCAAAGAATCTGTTGTGACTTCTTTAAGTAATGTCAAGCACAGAAGATGAGTTTCCATTTGTGTCAAGAAAGCGAGTACTGAGAAACTAACCCTTGGAAGAAAAAGTTATAGAAAAGGAGGAGGAAGAGCAGAAGAAGAGGAAGGAAGATGAGGAGGAGATAAAGGAGGAAGAGGAGCAGAAGGAAGAGGAGAAACTTTATTACATATTCTTGAATAGGAAGAGTGGACCACATGCTCAGGTCATACAATGCTATCTGAATCCAAGATTGATAAAAACTGGATTTATGTAAGTTGAGGAAAGAACCAGAATTACAGATAAATTTCATTAAAAATGGAAGACTTATTTTGAAAGCCTTTCTTTTTTTTTTTTTTTTTTTTTTTTTTTTTTAGTCTCGTATGACCCATTGCATCTGCCCAGTGACCAGTCACAGGATACATCTGTACTTGAAATTGGGTTCAGACCTGAGGAATGTTTGGAATGTCGTGGCGTAGGTGTCAGGAGAACATGGAACATCTGTTACTTCTGTTTTGAGGTTTCCCTGTACAGAATCCCAAGTAAGTCTGAAAAAGAATTGAGGTGGGAAGTTCAGGGGAGAAGAGACAGTGGAGGCTGCTAAAGTCTTTGTTCAGTCTAACTAGAAACAGGGAGGAAGATGTGGCTTAACAACTATCTGCAGACATCAAGAGTGAATTCATGCTCCTTACAAGACTCTGGCACAATGAATTGTGATGGGGTAAGATTAGGCAATGGAAGTTTTTCTTTATGTATTTATATAATGTAATCTTAAAAGCATTTATTTGACTGTTGTATTCTTAAGATTTTATGCTCTTATCATTCCTCAGGGACTCTGCACACCCTCTCAGCGGGCCCAGCCTTTGTCCCTCACCTACTCCTTTATTAGCCACCAAACATGGGAGGCCTCTTCACCTGGGACCCTGCTGCTCACGCCTGCCAAGGAATCAGGTAGGCAATCTTCTCTCCTCTTATTATTTTCTATTTTCAACTCCCTGGTCTCACCCCCAGGTGAGAACCTGTACATCCTCATGGCAGACACAGCTTTTCTGCAGACTCTGTCAACCCCAACCCCCAATCCAATTATAGCTCATCCCAAGTGGTTATACCAGGCTGCAACCCAAAAGCACTCTCTATGAGATAACTCACATTTACCACACTAAGAACTCACATTCATCTGTAAGAGCCAGAAAGGGCAACAGAAACCAAGAGACTTTGACACATTCACCTAATAGAGACAAGACCGGCACTTAGAATCACAGTAATCCCAAACCTCGATGCCTAGACACCAGTGCAAAAAAAACATAATCAATAACAGCCAAGACAGTATGCTACCATTGGAGCCTTGAGAAATCAGTATAGCTGAAGAACAAGAAAAGGTATTCAGAAGAGCTATCATGAATATGCTCAAGGACCTTAGAGAGGATATTAACAATTTCACTATTGAAGTCTGTGAACACACAAACAAACAAAGAAATTAAGTGATGAAAACAGTGCAAGACATGAAAGCAGCAATATGGTCACCAAAGAAAGCCCAAACCAAGGTAAAAATGGAAATGAAAAATTTAACAAGTCAAACAAAACTCCTAGAGGTAAGCCTCACCAACAGAGTAAAAGAAATGGAAAAGAGATGGAAAAGTGCAGACAAGATGGAAGAAATGGATACATAAGTAAAAGAAAATATTAAATCTAAAAAACTCTAGCACAAAAATCTATGAACAATAGGAATAGAGGAAGAAGAAGGAACCCAGGTCAAAAGCACAAAATGTATTTTTAACCAAATCATAGAAGAAAAAGTTTGAAACCCAGAGGAGGAGGCTCTATCAAGGTACAGGAAACACAGAACACCAAATAGACTGGACCACAAAAGAAATTCCCCACGACTCATAATAATCAAAACACTAAGCCTACAGCACAGAGAAAGAATAACACCAATTTCACTGGGGACTCTAACAGCCAGAAGGAATGTTTTACAAACTCTAAAAGACTTACAGATGCCAGCCCAGATGGCTATACCCATAACTTCAATCACAATACACAGTGAAAGAAAGACATTCCACAATACAAGCAAATTTAAAGTAGCATCTATCTACAAACCCAGCTCTATAGAAAGAGCTAGAAGGACAACTTCAATGAAAGGGGTTATCCACAGTCAAGAAAACACATGGGATAAATAATTCCTGACCAGCCAATCAAGAGAAGAAAAAAACCCATACCATGGCAACAAAATAACAGGAATCAACAAGCAGTGCTCACTGATTTCTCTCAGCACCAGTGGTGCTCCATCCCCAAAAGACACAGACCAGCAGAATGGACTAAACAACAGGATCCATCCTTCTACTGCAGCCAAGAAACAGACCTTAACATCAAAGATAACACTAAGTGCCTACATTAAAAATAGAGATATATTAAGAACTTAACTGCACTCCAGAAAGCTCTAGAAGAAAAAGGAGGACAGCACCAAAAAAGTAGATGACAAGAAATACACTCAGAACTGAAATCAAGAAAATGAAAACAAACAAACAATACAAAGAATCAATTAAATGAAGAGTGGTTCTCTGAATCATTAATATTAAAAGCCTTTCACCAACTTAAATAAAAGACAGGGAGAGAGAAGATCCAAATTAATAATTAGAGAAGGAAAGGAGAACATAGCAACAGACACTGAGGAAATCCTGAGAATTGTAAGTACATATTTAAAAATCTATACTAACTTGGAAAACCTAATAGAAATAGATAAATTTCTTGAGATATATACTTCTTACCAAAGGTAAATCAAGATCAGATAAGCAATTTAAATAGATTTGTAATACTTGGTAAAATAGAAGCAACAATTAAAAGTCTCCTAACCAATAAAACTCCAGGACCATATAGATATAGCACAGAATTCTATCAGACCTTCAAAGATGAATTAATGCCAATACTACTCATATTATTCCACAAAACAGAAGAAAAAATTGCCTAATATTTTTGACAAGGCTGCAATTACCATGATAGTGGAACCACATAAAAACCCAACAAAGAAAGAATTGCAGACCAATTTCCCTTATGAAAACTGGAACAAAAATTCTCATCCACCATGTTCAAGTAGGCTTCATACCAGAAATTCATGGCTTGTTCAACACACATAAATCAATAAATATAACCCAACACATAACCAGGCTGAAATAAAACACGTGATCATCACCTCCACTGATGGGGGAGCAGCCTTGCCAGGCCATAGAGGAAGACAAAGAAGCCAGTCCTGATGAGACCTGATAGACTAGGGTCAAATGGAAGGGGAAGAGGACCTCCCCTATCATTGGACTGGGGGAGGGGCATAAGAGAAGAGGGAGGGTGGGATTGGGAGGGGATGGTGGAGGGAGCTATAGCTGGCATACAAAGTGAATAAACTGTAATTAATAAAAATAAAATAAAAATAAAAAATATTTCTTGAATAAAAGATTGATAAACTTTATGTTAAAAAAAAAACAAAAAGTACCCCACATGATCATCTCATTAGATGCAGAAAAGGCCTTTGACTGTATCCACATCTCATCATGATAAAAGTCTTAGAGAGAGTGGAGATATAAAAGGGACATATCTCAACAACAACAACAGGCATTATATAGCAAGCCCACAGCCAGAATTAACCTACACAAAGAGAAACTCAAGGTATTTCCACTATACTCAGGAAAAAAAACAAGGTTGTCCACTCTCTCTGTACCTATTCAATATAGTACTTGAAGTCCTAGCTAGAGGAATAAGACAACTGAAAGAGATCAAGGGGATACACATTGCAAAGGAAGAAGCCACAGTATGTATGTATGTATGTATGTGTGTGTGTGTATGTGTGTGTGTGTGTGTGTGTGTGTATACAATATATATATTGCAGATAATATGATTGTATGCCTAACTCCACCAGAAAACTCGTACAGCTGATGAACACTTTTACCAAACGTAGAAAAATACAAAATTAACTCACAAAAATCCGTAGACTTCTTATATAGAAACAGACTTTTGAGAAAGGTATCAGAGGAACAACACCTTTTCACAATAGCTTCAAAAATAAATCTTGTGGTAACTCTAAACAAGGAAGTGAAAGACTTCATGCAGTAAAAACATCAAGACACACAAAAAAATTAAAGAAGATATTGGAAGATGGAAAAACCTTGAATGGTCATAGATCTGTAGTATTTATATAATGAACATTACCATCCTACCAAGAATAATTTACAGATTCAATCAAAATTCTAATATAATTCTTCACAGAACTTAAAAGGATACTTTTCTGCTTTTTATGGACACACACTCATAAACAAACAACAAACAATCCCCAAGATCCCTGATGTCAAGGTGTACTGCAGAACTATAGTAATAAAACAACCTGGCACTGGCATAAAAGAACAGACATTGATCAATAGAATTGAAGTGAAGACCCAGACAAGAGTCCACACAGCTACAGACACCTGATTTCTGATTTTAAAAAAAGGCAGAAATAAACAATGGGAAAACAAGAACAAACAACTCCCCCTTCAACATATGGTCAACATGGTCAAAAGAATGCAAATAGAACCATACTTATTATCTGCTCAAAACTCAGCTCCAAATGGATCAAAGACCTCCATATAAAACCTGAGAAAGTGGGAAGAGCCTTGAACTTGTTAGCACAGGAAAAAGACTCTGAACAGAACACCAATAGCACAGGCACTAAGAACAACATTAATAAATGGGACCTCATGAAACTGAAAAGCTTCTGTGTGGCAAAGAATGTTTATACCTTTATTTCTTTCCCAATTATGCAGACCCACAGAAAAATAAATAAATGTGACCTAGTCTCTGACCTAGTCAGAAAGTTTGTGTGGAAAATTCAGGTAATGTGCTTTATTAACATACTTCAAAGCAGCTGTCTTTGGTGCTGTCCATTATATGTTGAGAGAATAGAGTTCTTCCAATGAGAAGTTGATAGTTATATTGGATTACTCTTCAGTTCTGCACAACGTACAGGAAACAAATTATTGTCTCAGAGCTCTAATGTGATTGGTTGAAAGTTCTATAAAAATATTAGAGTCTCATATGCGTCCAAACATGTCTGAAGTAATACTTGTGAATGTTAAAACTGGGGCATCAAATAGATTTGTACGTTCACTATTATCTTTCTTAGAGGGACTGTGCTAGATAATTTCATGTCAACTTGACTAAAGTCATCCGAGAGAAAGGAACCTTAATGATACTCTGCTATGCTTGCAGACAGGAGACTAGCATAACTGTCTTCTGAGAGCTTCATCCAGCAGCGGATAGATACAGAGACCCACAGCCAAACAATAGGCTGAGCTAGGGAGTTTTGTGAAAGAGTGGGAGGAAGGATAAAAGAAGCTGGAGGGGTCAAGGCACCACAAGAAGACCTACAGAGTCAACTAACCTGGGCCCATGGTAAATCACAGAGATTGAACCAACAACCAAAGAGCATGCATGGCTGTTCTAGACCCTACACATATGTCGTAGATGTGCAGCCTGGTCAACATGTGGGTCCCCTAACAATGGGAATAGGGGCTGTCTCTGAGTCTGTCGCTTGCCACTGGATCCCTTCCTGCCAGCTAGGCAGTCTCGCAGGCCTCAGTGGGAGAAGATACATACATTTAGTCCTGCTGCAACTTGAGATGCAGGGTGGGTTGGTACCCCTCCGTCTCCCCTTCTCTGAGAAGGAGGAGAGGAGGGAGGGGGCTGGGATCAGGCTGTAAATAAATGAAATAAATAAATAAATAAAGGTAAATAAAAGAAAAGCAAATAACATGAAAAAGAAAGAAAGAAATTGTCTTCATAAGATCAGGCTGTACCCAAGCTTGGGCATTTTTTGAATTGGTTATTGATGTGGGAGGGTCCAATCATTGTGGGAGAGCCATCCTTGGCCTAGCCTCCTGGGTTCTATAGGAAAGCAGGGTAAATAAGCCACGAGGAGCAATTTGGTTGGCCACATTCCTCCATAGTCTCTGTGTCAGCTCCGCCTCCAGGTTTCTGCCCTGTTTGAGTTCCTGTCCTGACTTCCTTCAATGATAAGCAGTGATGTGGAAGCACAAGCCAAATAAACTGTTTCCTCCCTAAGTTCCCTTATTCATAGTGCTCACCACAACAGCAGCCCTAACTAAGACAGGTACAAATTTGCTTTTAGCTTTAAAAAATGTTTTATGTTTAACTACCATGTTTAATGAAATTAAATGCACTCTATAGCAACCTAATGTCCCAGAATTAAAAGATTCATTGAAAACTGACAGTACAACTAAATAGAGTCGCTGGGTCCTGTGATGTTTCTTAATTGTCACAAAAGAAGGATTAGACCATGCATGAATGTCCTACCTTCAACTATGGCGTATCACCCATCTCCAGAGCCTTTAATCAAAACCCACCGAGGAAGAGGAGTCCGGCTGCTGATTCATCATTCCTACCGCCCTTCCTGAGATGGTTCTCAGGTCATTTAACAGCTTCAGACTCTGTGTGTGTGTGCATGTGTGCACGCGTGTGTGTGTGTTTGTGTGTGTGTGTGTGTGAGCCTTCTTGAATGAATCATTCAGCCCAGTCATGTGTGACACTGTGGCACAGCTGAACATTCACCCTGAAATGGAGAAACAAGTGACAACTGCAGGCAAAAATGGTTAAATTATAAAACGAAACAAAAAACACAACCATTATCATTTAGAAAAGCCAAAAGTTAACACTTTGATGTTTTATTTCCAATAACGCTCTTAGTTTTGTACAGATTTGAATGTTTTCCTTATAATACCACTGTAGGCTTCACGTTTAACAGTCATCAAGGTTTTACTTTCTAATATCGAGGCTGCATATTTTAGACAGTTAAATTCTCTTCAAAACTTCTTACTAATTTTATGTGATTATATATTTATACTATCAATGACTACAAATTATTTGACCTTCTTACTACATACTACATACATTAAAAAAAACTACCTTGTTTTCTTCTCTCACAGTGTATTTTTTTTCAATTTGTGTATTTCACTGCATGAGATCAGGGCAGAAACTAGACCCTTCAATATTTTTGTCTCTTACCATGCTGACCACTAGTTTCCACTTACACAAGTAACAGGAAATGATTGATTGTAGACAAGCATCCTTTTAGGGAAAAAAGCTACATACCTTATGAATGTAAGGAATTTGACACTAAACAGAGGAGAGGCTCATCTATATAAATACAACTCCCTCCTTTCACTTGAATTATTATGCTCAGTTAAAAATAATAAAGAATTGTTAAATTTTCCATATGCTTTCACTGCAGAGAGAAAGAACGTGTGTTGAGTTCACAAGTGTTGCATTGTGTGGAGAATTCCATACGCAGAATCTGGCCTCTAGAAAGCAAGGCAGTGACTTGACCTTTGACTTGTAACAATCTTTGGTTAAGTTAAAAAGGCTTTCTGGAAATTCTCTCGTAATTATGAGCGTTCTATGACAACCACATCAAGAAACAGAAATAAATGCTGAAGTATGAGGATTGTTTGTCAAAATAATTTCAAGCTGACTAAGCAGCATAAAGGGATTCATTTATTGTATAATACTGTAGATTGAAATGTTCTTAACCAACTGAACACAGATTCCATCATAAATGTAGAAGTAAATAAGACTAATAAAGGCCTAATCAACATTTTTAATAGCTGGATCTAATGCACATATGTAAACATGTTCCCTGGTACCTGGTACAAGGCCCAGGGTTGAGACAGAGTCTCACTGTGCAGCTCTGGCTTCTTTGAAATTCACAGTGTAGACCAGCCTGGCCTTAGAGTCACAGAGCTCTCTGCCTTCCTGACTCTGGAGTGCTGGGCATGTACCAGCGTGCTAGGCGAAGATTTTTTAATTGCATATACTTATGTGTGTAACATGGGGTCTGTGTTTATACACACAGGGTGAAGCCATTAGTGTAAGTGAGCAAAGCAACAAATCCATCCTCCCACACAGTAACTTTTAAAGAATGTGCTCTCCTAGTGATTTTTCAATATCTACAGAACATTGAAAACTTTGAACACCTGGAACAAACTGTTGTGATATCCATGGAAGTTTCTGTATTAGTAGATTATATCCATGACAGACTGTAACTGGAGACCAGAAATAATCTTAGTGCTGGATGTAACTCTTCATTTGAAAATCTCAGATTCCTAACACAGGTACAGTTCATGGGCAAGGTCAGCAGTGCTTTAGACAACAGTGTGTGACCGTTCACTTCATATTTCAGTTACACTGGAAAAAGATAAACTAGAGCCTGGGAGGTGATTCAGCAGGTTCTTTCTTTCTTAATAAACTAATTGTCCCTTTTGTTAAAATAAAAATCTCAGAGGTGTGAGAGCAGACATCATGCATGCTTTCCTCTCTTGGCAGTGTGCACCCTTCCTGTGAACAGGGATCAGTCCCAGGGCGACAGCAAGTTTGCAGTGACACCAAGGGTTTGGCTTCAGGAAGACTGTGAGAACCTTAGGAGATTCACATGTTTTTCATCGTTATATCCTGATTCTCCAATGAGCTATACACATGTATGTAGACTTTAAGGCAGGATCTCACTATGTAAATCAGGCTGGATTGCAACTTGTGGATCCTTTTCCCTCAGCCTCCTTAGTGCCAGGGTGTAAGCCACACCACTTGGATGTTTTCTGTGAGTTTAAAATAAGGTTTTAAAAAGACATTCCTAAATACCACCCAGAAGGCTAGGTGGAGACCTTGTATAGAACTTCGAAAGGATGTCCATCATAGCCATCTGGCCCCAATCCTAAAATGTTCATCACTCTCTCTGGATTAAGAGCAGCGGGAGGGCGTGGGCTCTACGGAAACATAATACCTTCACATTCCCTCACAACACTGCAGAAGTACCAATCACCTCACCCATTCTGCAGGACTTTGCAGCTTGCAGCAAAGAACAGAAGGTCTACAGTAAGAAAACACAACAGCCTGCCCTCTCTCCACTCCCCGTCCTCACTACGTCCAAAGCAAAGCGACAGTGACACAACCATGACGATATTGCAGAAATAAGGGAGTGACAAGCTGGTAGCTCCAGCTGCTTCCTTTGACTTAATGGCAGTGATGCTGCCGTGTTGAATTCCTTTCAAAGTGGAATGGAAGTTGTTATTTTGGAGGTTTTGTTGTTGATGATCTACTTAATTACATTCTTTTCTACAGGGATGTGAAAATCTCTAGATTTCAGAATTGGCACCAAAGGCCAGTTCAGAACTGTGAGTTTTATAAAGAATAACTGGTTGTTGTGCTTCTCTGGAAACGCACACCCTTCTTTGTGCATTATGCTTTGAGTGGTTGTAGTTACCAGAATAATTCAAACCATCTGATGTGGTGGTGCATTGCAGTAGGGTATGATGAAAAGGCAGAGGCAGGAGGATCACAAGTTTAGTTCAGGGTACATACTTTGGCTGAGGAGGCAGCTCACAGGGTTTTTGCTGTGCAAATGTGAGGATATGAATTTGAATTTTTACAACCTACATGGACACTGGTGAACATCTGTAATCCCAGTGCCACCGTAGGATCCTGGGAGGGGAAGAAACAGAATTCCTGGAAGTCAATATATATGGCAGAAAGAAAACAAAACCAAAAAACCCACAAGACTAAACTTCTGTTGCTGTGGCCAAGAGAGTTGGCAGCTGAGAGTCCAGGCTTCATAAGAGTGCATGGGTTTTACATCACTGAAGGACTCTGACAATATGAAATATGACATTGTTGTGCCAAATTCTCAAGGCCCCAAAAGACCATCATCGAGAGTTGAGTCCATTACAAAACACATGAAGATCTTTCATTACAAGCTAGCTTGGGCTCATACCCTCACCACCAGAACAGTTGAGAACAAAGAGCCTTGTGCTCAAGATAGGTGGTTAATAAAGAGTCCAGTCCCTCCCAGCATGCCCCAAACAGGGGGATTCCTGCCTGGCAAGTGTCTATTAGTTGAAACACAAAAGGGGATGTTGCATTTTGAATTATTTGTTATAGAAAGGCCCCCAAACCATTAATGGTCTGGCTTCCCTTGGTTGGCTGTCCTAGGGGAAGGGGCCATCTGGGCTGGTTTCCTAACAACTGTATCTCTAGTGGGCAAGAAAGGAATGCAGTAAGACCAGTTCCTCTCCGCAGGTGGCTGGACATGTCTCCACCTGTCTAACCTTTGTTCAGGCTTGTGCTTTAAACTTTAAACCAATACTCCAATACTTTTCAATTCTTTGGTCTCTCAACAAGTTAGGCTACTAACCTTTATGGTAATATTGCGTGTGACAGCTCTTTCCTGTCTTCAGATTCTATAGGAAACTAAAATACTTTTAAGGAATTATTAGTAGTACACAAATGTCATAAAATATAAATTTAAATAAAAATATAAAATATAATTTTATAAATATAAAATATAATTTAAATAAATTAGAAGTGCAATTATTTCTAACTTGTGTGTTACAGGATATTTGATCCCATTGTGAACCCCAAAATTGTGAACTGTAAAACCCTGTTTTGTTTGTTTGTTTGTTTGTTTGGTTTGTTTGAGCCCTATCACACACCTTAATCCAAGAAGTTTCTGATGATTGTGAACTGGTGATTTTGGTATGGTTCACCCAGCCCTAGCACACACCTTTGGTCCAAGAGTTTCTGTACACAGGATTTAATAAAGTTAACCCTAACTTAAGAAGCAGAGCAAGAAACCAGCCTACAGGGATTAAAGAGTAGGAGGGACTTTGAATTGAGGGGTGTTTGAGACAGCGTGGAGAAGAAGAAAGGGCTTTTAACTCAAGTTCTGTCTTTAGCTTAGGCTTCAGCTCCTCAGCTTACTGGCTTTTTGGGTTTTTTTACATTCAGACCTGAGCTGAGAAGGAAGGTCAGCTGTGTGCTCTCTCTGTCTTCCTGAGCTAAAAAGTTTTCACCTCAGCATCTGGATCCTAAGTCTTTATTGGTAAAAGAAAATGGTTGAGATTTTCTTTCCTTTTTTTCTTTTTCAGCTTTTTTATTTTTATTAATTACAGTTTATTCACTTTGTATTCTCCCTGTAGCTCCCTCCTTCCTCCCCTCCCAATCCTACCCTCCCTCCTTCTTCCCCACCCATATCCCTCCCCCAGGCCACTGATAAGGGAGGTCCTCTTCCCCTTCCCTCTGATCCTAGTCTA
The DNA here is from genome assembly GCF_030254825.1 of Meriones unguiculatus. NCBI lineage: Eukaryota > Metazoa > Chordata > Mammalia > Rodentia > Muridae > Meriones > Meriones unguiculatus. The sequence goes on from NC_083350.1 coordinate 184,004,596, forward strand.
TCAGGTCTCATCAGGAGTGGCTGATTATCTTCCTCTGTGGCCTGGTTTTAAACATTTACATGAAAATAAAATAAATCCAAAGTCCATGTAAGCACCAATAAGTCTGCAACCCTAAATTGCAACCCTAAGTCTGTCAAATCTAAACTCTGAGGGAAAGGTGACAGCCAAAGCATAGCTCCATAGGGATCAAAATGTGGCTTGCCTAGGTTATAGGTCATTAATGAATGGCTGCGTATCAATATTAGCAAGTTTACGGAGACAAACAGGATTTGGTATACTACCGCTCTGTCTCTCAGGGCAGAACAGACACTGAAGACTCCTCCTGTTGTTGCAGAGCCATCAGATGGCAGAGAGGGACTTGCCATGGTGAGCACCTATATCTGTGACATGACTCAGGGTTCCCCGGCAGAGTAGCGTGCCCTTTTCCATGTTACTAATGCCCAGCACTACAGAATGCTTTATCCTTGAGGTCAGCAGCTCTAAAGATGGGTACCCTTTGGTGTTTTAAATATCCCATTTAAAATTACAGACATCTCAACCCCACCCTAGAATGACTGCATGAGGATATTTGTGGTTCAGGAAGAGTACGTGTGAAAATTTGAAATACAATAAATGCTGGTGTCTCTCCTCTCCCACCTATGCTCCTCAAAGCCTCAAAGCCAGTCCGTGTATTCTTATTTTAGCATGAATTGCTGGATAAATATTTTGAGGGTGGAGAAGGAAAGTCCATCAGTGGAGCTACAGAAAGAGTCAAGTATGAATTTCATAAAATTATGAACCTTGCTACTATATGGGTCTAGCAGAGACTTACAAAAAATTATGGTTTAGGACTTGGCAAAGTAGACAGTCTCCCAGCTTACTATTTTTTTTTTTTTTTACAAAGAAATTGTAAAACAGGATAGTAATAAGCTGAAGGAAAATGTTTAAGTAAACAAGAAAAAAAATCCTGTATTTCTAAATGGACAATTACTGTATAGAAATGTAAGTAATATTTCAGAAGCGTTCAGAGATCCCTTTGCATGTATGCATCCAAATGACACCACTCTTTGGTAGAATTAGGCGAAAATAGATAGCAGCCAACCTTGTTCTACAGATAATTAGACTCAGCAGGGTCAGGTTGCTTTGCCAAAAACAACCGGAACCCAGGGTCCTCAGCCCAGATCTGTGTTTCAAATGCTGAATATTTCATCACATCTCTGCAGCCCTTGGAAATCAAACAGAATTTTATCCATTATAACATAGTTGCTGCCTTTGCAACTCAACAATGACAGTATATGAACCTGTCCTTCTCACAGTAAAACAAATATCCTAGCTCCATTATCAAATGGTAGAGGATCTTTTATTTGTGGCTTTCATTACTATAACAGACACCTGAGATAAATCAACTTAAAAGAGAAAAGTTTTTTTCCCAACTAATGGTATTTTTATTTTATGTTTTTTTTTAAACTACATTTAAGTTAGCAAACAAAGAAGCGGGTTTCGTTATCGCATCTTCATACGTGTATGCCATTATACCTTGTTCTAACTCATCATCTCCCAACTGCCCTCTCATGACTCTCGCTCAGCCCCTTGCTGGTCTTCCTCACTGTCAGCCTCTCATTTGTTTTCATCTCACCTCCCTTCATTAAGATTGTTTTCTTCCCTCTTATCATCCCATATCTGGTTACAACACACACAGTGTTCACATGCACTTTCATATGTGCAGAAAAGAAAACATGCCTGAAGGAGACAAACCCTGTGTCTGGATTAGCCTACTAGTATAATGACCTCCAGCTTTAACCTCTTTTCTGTAGAGGTCCATGTTTCACTTTTAAAAGCTGAATAAATGTGCATAGGTATAGTATTACATTAAAAAATATCACACGCACTCAACAGATCTGGTATGATATGGAGAGATTTATTGTACAGAGGTGGTGAGAAGGAGAGACATGGAGTGACATAGAGAAAAGAGAAAGAAGGGTAGGGTGAGGCCTCTCAGAGAAGGGGAGAGAAAACCAATGCAGAGAGGGCAAGAGAGGAGAGAGAGAAGTACGAGGCTAGGGTTGGGTGTGTGTAGGGGTGTGGGAGTATCTTTTATCCAGCCCCTTGGCAGGCAACAGCTGATTGCCAAGCAATCAGAGGTTGCCAAGCAACCTTGTGGCTGGCTGCCTCTGTGCTAACAATGGGCACCATGTTTTATTTAGTCATTCATCTGTTGATGGACATCTATCCTAGTTACATATCTTGGCTGTTACAACTAACGAGTGATAACATGAATGTGGAAGGATTTCTGAAGTAGGCTGACTTACACTCCTTACAGAGTGTGTATCTGTGTCGCATGGTGGTTCTACTTTCAGTGTTTTGAGATAGTGCAGCTCTGCCAGTGGCTACACCTTTCTACCCTCCCACCAAGAGTGAGTGGCTTTTCTTTGTCCCACTGTTCTCACCACTCAGGTTATCCTTTGGTTGATGACAGCTGTTCTAGCTGGAGCAAAATCCAATTTCAAAGAAGTTTCATTAGCATCTCCTTGGTAGCTAAGGGTGTTGAACATATCCCTAAACATTTATTGGCCATTCGTAGCTTTTGAGAGCTATGAATTCAGTTCATTGGCCCTCTTGTTGATTGGATGATTTAGTTTCTCTCAATCTGGAGAATTTTTTTCCGGTTTTGCTTCAGGCAAGTGGTTAGTATATAGAATGCATAAATAATTTTAAAAGTCAAACATCCAAGTCTCCAATTATGGACTGTTGGTGAAGTAGTTGCTACACAAGCAGGAGGGTTCCTAGGGCCTGCTGACCAGTCAGCCTCACCGAATCAGTATCAGCTTTTCAGTGAGAGACCTTGTCTCAAAACATAAGGGGAAGAGTAATTGAGAAACTCTACACACACACCTGGACATGGACATGCATGTATATATGTACAAACTGCCAATCAGTGAATGGGCCAATGAACTGAACAGATAGTTCCCAAAAGAAGAAATAAACATTGATAATACATGTTTTTAAAGTGTTCAACATACTTAGCTATCAGAATATTGCAAATTAAAACTAGAAACTGAATGACAACAAATGCTGCTGAGGTTATGTGAAAAGAGAATCCCCATTCACCGACAGCAGGGATTAAACAGGTGCAGGAACTATGGAAAACAATGTGAAGCCTTTTCAAAAACCTAAAAGCTGAAGCTCTATCTGAGCCAGCTACACCACTGGCAGATATATACCCCAAACTCTACACTTTACCACAGAAATTCTTGCACATCTATGTTTATTGCTGCTGTTTTAACAATAGCAAGGAAATGGAACCAGCATAGCCCATCAGCAGGTGGATGGATGTGGAGGCATAAGGGCCCAGGGTTATGGAGGAAGGGGGGAGGGAGCTTCAATCCTGGATACCTCAAGCATGAGTATGGCAGGGGTTGGCTACTTCCCCCCTCCCAACTTGGTGCCATAAAGCCAGCTCCCCCACCATCAACCCTAGTAAGAATTGATTACCCTGATTAGGCTTCATTCCTTGTTTGACCTTATGAGATTTTCCCCAGACCCTACAGCCCCTGAGTATGCAGATGGCATATCTTCCAATGGTACACACCACACAAACCTTGCCCCAGAGACCCTGGCTGCTGCCCCAGGGGCACACATACCCTTTCCCACCTCCAACCAACCAAAGGAGTTCTCCGAAGCTGTTCCTGGGTGTGCCCATTGCCCGAGCAGTCATGACACTCAGGGTCCACCAAGATCCTGCACTGCACTCACCCACACCAGGCTAGGCTCCCTCCAGGCCAGGCTGGTACACAATGGGCCAGGCTACACCAAGGGGAAAGTGAGCCCAGGGCAGCAGATGGATACTAAAAAATGTGGCAGCTATACATAATGGAATTCTTTCTATTCAGTCACAGCGAAAATTAAATTATAAAATTTTCAGATAAATGATGGAACTGGAAAATAGTATATTAAGTGAGTTAACCCAGCCCAAGAAAGACAAATACTGAATGTTTATTCTTATATGTGGATTCCAGCTTGTTAAATATGTGGGAGTAAGTGTGGACAGAGAACAGGAAATTAGAAAAGGCCCACGAAACAGGGTAACGGCTTTAAAGGGCTGGGGTGAAGAGTACAGTTAAGTCGCATGTGCTATGAAATTAGAAGAGTCAATATGGAAGTAAAAGGGCACAGCTGAGATAGATAAAAGGGTACAGTGAGCTGGGGAAGAAGCAGAGGATATCCAACAAAGCTAGGTATGTATTAAATGGCCTCATAAGTATGTATTACAAGGATGCCTGTTGTTTTACAAACTATTTAATAAAAGAAAAAAATCTCATCCACACAGCTTCACAAAGTAAAAGAAGACATCTAGGAACCAAGCTAGCCAAGGAGATAAAAATCTCTACAGTGAAAACTTTGAGAACAAAGGAGGGAAGACACCAGAACCCGGCAAGACTTACTGGATGTGCAATAGGAAAAATTCACATTGTAAAAATGTCTTCATCTAAGGTATCTACAGATTTAATGTAATACCTACCAAAATTCCAATGACTTCTTTATATATATAAATATATACAGAATTAGAAACAACAATCCAAAAGTTCAGACAAAAGGTCAAAAGAACCCAAGCAGCCAAAGCAATCCTAGCAGAAAGGAGCTGAAACCTGTTCCACGACAGAGCCATTGCAACACAGACTGTATAGACTCGGCGCAAAAGAATCCAGTGAAGCAGATCCAGAGGTAAACCTGCACAGTTACAGACAGGGAAAAGGTGTCAAAAGTGTACATTAAAGAAAAAAAAAAAAAAGCCTGTTCAACAAATTGTGCTCCAAAAATATCCTTCCACGTATGGCGGGACGAGATTAGATCCTACTCTCGTACCCTGCACAAATATCAATTTAAAATCAAGCATAGATCTTAGTATAAGAGTTGGAAGTTTGAAACTACTAGATGAAAAGATAGATTTAAAAAATCTTCAAGATATAAGAAGAGACAAGATTTCAAGAAAAGGTTTCCAACAGCCCAGGAAATAATTCTACAATGATACAAATGGGTTTACACAATTTTGTCAAGCCTAAGCGAAACAAAGGGAACAGTGCACAGCAAACAGACAGCCTTTATCGGGGGAAACTGTGGCCAACTGTGCTTCAGATGAGGGAATAATGGAATATGTAGAGACCTGTGGGAGAAAAGGTTCCTTTGGGGTCACTGCTGTAGAGACACTGCTCCGTCACTAGTCGGCCGCTCTGGGCCAGTGATTGGTGGAAGACCACGGAGGAAACAGCTTGGCGGGGAGCGTTCATCTCATGGCTGGGAACAGAAAGCGACAGACAACCCAGCTCCCACAAAGGCACAGGCCAGGCTCCTAACGGGCTCTCTCACGGCTTCCGCTCTTAAAGTCACCATCTCCTTTCCTCCTCTAGTAGCAGCAAACTAGGCACAAAGCTTTTAACACAGGCTCACTTGAAAGCTCCTCCAGGTCCAAGCTACAGCGATCATCTTGGATATTCTTTTCGGTCAGTTTCGAACCTCTCTTGATGTACACAGACATCTTTGACACTCCACTAAAACCGTGTTTCAGGAAGCGGGGGTTTCCTCAGACCCCCAGTTTCAGTGGTTTGGCTGCTGCGCTGTACCCACACCGCGCAGGGAAAGGATTATCTGCATCTTCTCTGGTATGGTGGCGGGTGCTGTGGGCCTACAGATGGGTGTTCCCGAAGTTGCAGTGTTCCGTGGCAGTCCACTCCTGCTCTGTCTTCCCGCGCAGGAGGCGACCTCTGGGTCACCGTGTGAGCGCTGAAGGGCCTTTCTCCACTTTGTTCCTGCCTCTGCTACTTCCCTTCCAACCACCCTGTTGGTTTTCCTAAAGAACCAACATTTGGCTTCATTGATTTTTCCCTAATGTTTCTCCTCTTTTCTATCTGATTTCCACCATGGGTTTATTATTTTTGTGCCTTTTTTTTTTTGGTATTGGATTTACTGTTCTTATTTCCCTAGCTTCTGAAAGTAGAGGCAGAGATTATTGATTTTTGGTCTTTCCTCCTTTCAACTGTAAGTACTTAAAATTTAACTCTAAGCACAGACCATTCTGTTGTTTATTTCCAACATAAATTGCTATGGTTAGAGGATACACTGAATACTATTTAAACCCATTTCAACGAGTTGAAACTTCCTCTTCTTTTTTTTTTAATATATGTATGGTCAATCCTGAGAGTGTCTCGTGACCTCGGAGGATAACAGACTCTGCTGCTGAGTTTCTCCAGATGTCAGGTCAGTTGGATTTTGTATCCTGTATCCTCACTGCTGTTTTTATTTTCATTGCTAATTATTGAGGATGGGGTATGAAATTTGCTACCTCTAATTGTTGGTATTTTCCTTTTTTTCATACGTTTCTGTGAGCATTAACAAAAGTTATTACATTTATGTATTTGGGGATAAGAGACATGTGCGTTCCATGGCTTGAAACACGTGGAGGTCAGAGAGCCACCTGTGAGTTCTTGCCTCCACCATGTTACTCTCAGGGATTGAACTCTAGTCCTCAGACTTGGCAGCAGGAGCCTGGCCAACAGAACCATCTTACCAGCCCCTCTGTAACTGGGGACTCTGCTTTAGGTCTTTATAATCAATGACTGCCAGCTCTTCCTGGAAGACTGGACAGCAGGAGCCAGCACTGCTGTGCCAGGTGCTAACACAGATGTCTTCACTTCCTTTTACTTGCAACTTAAAGTGTTTGCAGCTTTTATTACTTTATCATGTTATAATGTAAATACATATAGTGAATTGACACACTATTTCACCCTTGAAAACTTTCTAAAAAACACAGTAATCGCAGCTCTCAGTAGGGCTCAGTGTGCCATCCACATTCACGCGTAAGAAGGTGCTGACCAATTGTAATGTCTTTCCTTTGGTACATCATTACCTAGTGCCTTCTCGCACCACTTTTTGAGAATCACATTTTTTTTCTGTTGTAGATTGTTTGCACATCTCTCCAAGTCCATGTTAAAACCTTGGTACTTAATGAGATGGTATTAGGAGATGAGGCCCATGGGAGATAATTAGTTCATGATGCTAGAGATCTCATGAATGAGATCAGTGTGAATGCAAGCATACTTGCAGAAAAGGCCCCAGAGAACACTCCAGCGCTTTTTTGGTAGAAACACAAGAAAGCAACTGCAACTTCAGAGTAGGACCTCAGTAGAGCCCGATTCACATTTCTGCTGCCCTTTCTGACGCTGAGAAGCTGCTTGGGGTCTTTGGCTTTACTTCTTCTAGTTCCATCCATTTGCCTGAAAATTTTGTGAAGTCTTTTTGTATCAGGATTTTTTTTGGGAGGGGGGGTTAGTGTTTTTTGACTGATATACTAACTTGTTCTATGGTATCTTCATGCCCGAGAGTCTTTCTTCTTTCATAATCTGATGAGATGCTTGCCTCTCTTCCTGTTCAAATCCCCAAAGTTTTCATTTCCTGCATCCTCTTAGTTTGAGTTTTCTTTATAGCTTCTGTGTAGGTTATTCGGTCTTGAACAGCTTCGTTGCCTTCAACTGTTTGTATTTTCTTTAAGGGATTGACCGATTTCCTCTGCTTGTTTGCTTTTGTTTTCCTGGATGTCTTTTAAGAGGTTTATTCATTTCCTCTTCAAGAATCTCTGTCATCTTTACATGCTTGGTTTTAAGGCCTTTTTTCTTGTGCTTCAGCTGCGTTGGTGTATTCAGGGACTGCTTTAGTAGAACAACTGGGCTCAAGCGGAGAGGTTTTGCTCTGGCTGTTATTGTGTTCTTATGCTGGCATCTAGGCACTGGAGTTTGGAATGATTGTTTGTCTGGGTGCTGATTTCTGGGTTTTTATTTGTTGAGTGGGTGTTTTGTTCCTTGATTTCTGTTTCCTCTCTGGATTTCCGGAAAGCATGTGTCTGTGTGTTGTCTGTTTTACAGGCTTGCTCAGCTGTTTGTTCCCAGGGAACACCTGCTGGTGTTGGCGGCTAGGATGTGGTGGTGAGCAGGAGGAGGGAAGTTAGATGGTCTGTGTGATCCACAGGAGGTGTGGGCACGGGCAAGGGAGATGCAGCTGGGGTTCTGTTGCAGAGCTTAGGGGTGAGCCCGAGGAATGAAGGAGAATGTCTGAGGGTACCTCATTTTCTGGCCACAAACACTCTTATCTCTTTAAGTGCTGAGCCATCTTTCCGGCCCCTCAAGTATTTTGAGTAAAATTTAATTAAAATGCTGCATAAAAACAAAACAATATGTACATATTAATTGGGCAATATAATATTCAGACAAGTGCCTATATTATGTAATGTTTAAAGCAAGTTAAAAACCCATTCAAATATTTATTATTTCTCACTGTAACACTTTCAGAATTTCTTCTAGCTTGTCGAATTGTTTAGTGCATTATCGGTGTTCAGACACCCACCAGTAGTTCTTTCTGTTGCGTAACTGTAACGTATCACCCGCTCACCAACCCTTCTCCTTCGCTCTTTCCCCACCCTACAAGCTTCTGGTAACATCCATTCCACTCTCAGCTTCCGTGAGATCAGCTCTTACAGATTCCGTTCCTGCAGTCATGTGGTGCTTGTCTTTACCCGCATAGCGGCCTCCCCTTGCATCTGTGAGTCTCTACCAGGCGCCAGGTACAGACACTGATACTATCGTGAATGAGCACAAATCCTCCATCAGGATCAGACCAGAGAACTAAGGGGACAGATGGAGTGGTTCCTAGTTACCTGCTTGTCGCACCGATATGGACAAACCCCCTCAGTCTTTACAGTGTGTATTGGTGTAGAGGTTCACATGCGTGGTGATGCTGTTCTGAATGGTCACGATGGCTCACTCATCTTCAACAATCTTCTAGGTGGGCTCCCTTTATCCCTATGTAAACACAGGAGCGAAACGAAACAGTGAGTATAAGTATTTCGCTGAGGCTATCCCATCTAGATCAGAAGGCTTAGAACTACCTCTTTAGACATGTCCTGGCTCTATTTTGAACTGTATCATTAGGTAACACTAATTTTAAGTAGCGTTTAAATTAAAAGATAAAACATTGAATTGAAGTGAGTTGTTTAGAGACAGAGTCTTACAGTGTATCCCAGGCTGTGCATTAGTCACTGTAGCCCATGCTGGCCTCAAACTCAAAGCAAGCCTGTCTCAGCCTCTAGGTTGCTGGGATTATAGGCTAATTCACATCTTCTTATACAATAAGATCTCAGTACTTCTTATCTGAAATGATACTAGAGGTTCGAGAGAGGAAAAAGTAATGACAATGCTGAAAGATAATAAAAGTGGAGGAGGAAAGTACTTTTAAAATTATACTTATAGTTAAAACATTTTGGTTTGCATTCATTTCATTTTTAACATAAAATTTATTTATATGCATTGTAGAAGACATGGAAATGTAGAAAGGCAAAGAACAAAAACTACTCATAATTGCTATCACTCAAAGAGAAGCTTGTTTTGTATGTGCTATGTGTAAGATATATGTACATAATTATGGCAAAGGAAAGATATATGTATATAATTATGGCAATGTTATAACATTATAAATTAAATTTGTTTGGTGCTTATTGCATGCATGAGCATAACATAAATGTTTGTCATACTAAAAATTGTGTCTAAAACTTGTTTTTAAATCAAGCCCCCATCCTTCAGAGGCATCGTACATTTTCCCTCATCTTATCCTTTGATGCCATGTTATCCAGAGCAGAGAAATTTCCTGCATCCCCAGAGTTCCTTTCGAGGTTTCCACATCAGGAAACCGCGATGTCTTGGGAAGTTGTGCAGATTGTCAACATTAGTACTAGAGAGAGTATTGGGAGTCTCTCCAAATAAATGGCGCTTTATATTAAAGAGAAAGCCATCTCTGTGGAAGTGGAGACATACCTACCCTTTAGAACATTAGGATGATAATTCCCAATATTGAACTCCTGTGAGCTCCCAGGTAAACATGTAAGTCATAGGTACTTTTGATTCACAGAGGACAACACCAAAAGCCCCCAGGTCATTTATTTCATCTGTGTTTAATGCCACAGCACATGATTTACTTGGTATGATTCCAGTGTATTGTTGGGAGAAGATAAATAGTAAGTCTCTGTATATAATTATGTGTGAGACTAGATCTTTGACAGGGGAATTATTCATCTAAAGACAGATGGAAATGCTGCCCACACAGGAGCGTTTCTGAATGCACTGTCTTGCTTCTAAATGACTCTTTGATGAAGGTGTCTACGGAGCACATGATTATGGAAGTCAGAGAGTTTAATCTCACATTCTGCTGGCAAGCCAGGTTCCTGTGGGTGGTTGGGAATTATTCCTTAGACCAAAGGTAGCATTAAGTAAAATAATAGCATGAAAAAAAAAAAAAAAAGAACTTGAAACAAGAAGCAATTGCTTTGAGAGCTGCTATTACCCCCATAACTAGCACCATTAAGGGTAGTGCCAATTTTTTTTTTTTTCAAATCCCATTCAGTGAAGAGCAAGGGAAGCTAAAGGAGGAGAACTGAGGAGGGGTGCAGTTCAAGAAGTAAGTATCGCAAGGGTTTTGCAGAAATTCTATTCGGCTGAATCAATGCTCTAACCTGTTCCAATAAGTAGCTCCCCAGGCAGAAGGCTGGGTTTTTCATATAAATTATGCAACTTTGAATACATAATTTCTTTCATTTCCCCCCTTTGAACAAAAGAATAGTTTGGTAAGGAGCTACATTCTGTAAACCGCTGAGTAGTGGGCTGTGGCTTGATCATTCCAAGGAGCACCTCAGGGTGAATTCCCAGGTTTCCTAGGTAAGGGTCAGAAACAACTCTGATTGTGGGCTGAAGCCTCTGCTAATGGGAGCCAAAGCCATGTCTCCTCCTTTGAAGTTGTCATGTGAGCTGTTTAGTCTTGGTGAAGAAAAGTCTGACTAAATAGAAAATTGATTACTAGAGAATTAAGATAATTGCTGTGTCTTTCCCTGATGTCTTGTTTTAAAAACCTCTGACAGTGAGGCATAGGTGTTTCAAAATGTTTGAGCATGTGGGCTAGAGAAGGCCCAGAATGCTGTAGGCCTAGAGTAGTAAGTGGTTCTGGTGGGAGCTCAGAAATCCAGAATACTGCCAGGAGTGAAAAGACAAGGTTTCTTGACCAAAGGCCCTTCCTATTGAATTTGGCAAAGGACTTTGCCGTATTTTGTCCAAGCCCATGGAAGGAGGAAAGTTTAAAGGTAATGGACTGACATATTTGATGGGTAAAATTCCTTTCCTTTCCTTTCCTTTCCTTTCCTTTCCTTTCCTTTCCTTTCCTTTCCTTTCCTTTCCTTTCCTTTCCTTTCCTTTCCTTTCCTTTCCTTTCCTTTCCTTTCCTTTCCTTTCCTTTCCTTTCCTTTCCTTTCCTTTCCTTTCTTCTTTCTTTCTTTCTTTCTTTCTTTCTTTCTTTCTTTCTTTCTTTCTTTCTTTCTTTCTTTCTTTCTTGCTCTATTTGCATGTATACCTGCATGCTACGGGTGGGCATCAGATTCCAGGATAGTGGTTATGAGCCCCTATGTGGTTGCTGCAAATTGAACTCAGGACCTCTGGGAGAGCAGGCAGTGCTCTTAACCTTTGAGCCATCTCTCCATCCTTTTAATTTTAATTTTTTTAGATGGATAGAATTTCAAGGCAGCTGGAAACCTTGCAGTTTGTTCAGAAAAGAAGTCCATTTAAAGCTATGGAGAAAGGGCCTAGCCTGTAAAATAGACTAGTTCCATTAAAGAGAAGCAAGCCTTTTGTACAAAGAAAATAGAAAAACACTTAGAGAGCCCTTTCCTTTAGGAGATTCCTGAAAAAGCCAGTTCCTTTCAGGAGTTGATCAGAACTTTACCTACCCCAAATCACTTGAAATGCTTAGAAGAAGAGGCTCACACAAGCCCACCTAGAAAAGCACTGCCGGTGTTTAGCCACTCGGAGGCCATACAACCTGTGGTCAAAGCGACCTGGATCCTGCTCAAGCATGTGAAGGCCTTGGCACTGACCACACGCTGTTGGCTTGGCAGGCATGTTGAATGGAAGAGTTGATGGAGGCGTGATCCTGCCTTCAAACAAAGGCCTGGGCAGCCAGGCAGGCCACGCTGTCTTGGGAAGTTGCACAACATTTAGAAGGTGAGGCTTGTGGGAGGAAGCAGGTCTCCAGGGATGGGCCTTAATTAAGGTTCAGAGTTCAGTCCAGCTTCCTGTTACCGCTCTGCTTCCTGACTACCAGCGCTAAGCAACACCTGACTCACACCATGGAGCTGCCTGCATTCCTGCTTCTCTCCTGTCTTGCTCCTCCCTGCTGTGGTAGACTGACCGTATTCCTTGAAACTGCAATCCAAAGTAACCTCCTTCACATTGAGTTCCTTGTTCTCAGATATCGGTCATGGTATTGAGAAAACAACACATATACCTGCCAGAGGGTGTAGGCTGATGATACAGCTCAAACTTGCTTTCAGCTTCCCAAGCGTTGGCAAAGCAGTGTTGGTATGGGTCGCTTTAAATCTTTGCATCGTGATTATCACTATAGAGGCAATAGTTCTCTCCTCTCTCTCTCTCTCTCTCTCTCTCTCTCTCTCGAGAGAGAGAGAGAGAGAGAGAGAGATGTATGCATGAATGTATCCGCCTGCCTCGGGTTTGGAAGGGTTTATTCTGACCTCAGCTTTGCCAAACATGTTAACTGGGATATGAGATGTGTTGCAACTGCATTTTTTTTTAAGACCAGCTATCCTATCTTTCAAAGAATGATAATATCTACCACAGATGAAGGGAAACGATGACATCATGGTTTGGTAGAGTTCTCAGCTCTGTGGTAGGGCAAGGTAGACCAATACAAACTCCTTTTTGTTCAGCTTAGTAATTGCTATACAAAAAGAAAGGGATCCTGGTTCCCACATTCATGAGGGGGCAGCTACCTGAAAGTGCGTATCTGCAAGATTACAGGTCTAGGCACATTCAAAGGGATGAGGCATAAAAGACACACACTGAAATAAAATCTCACAACAGGATTACCTGCTTTTCAAAGCAATGATAGGTTGAAAGCAGGGAGACAGAGTGACCTGTGAGTAAGATGGCTATAGACTGCCAGGAGTGAAAAGATGAAGGTGAAGAGGGAAGCTAATGAGGTGGAGGTTTCAAATAAGAATTTGGATTTGATGGTAAATGAATAAGTATGGCTCTGAAGGTTTCTTTCATAAGCCAAAGATTTTTCCTGGCAATTCAGTGGAGCATCTTGTTATTTTTAAAGTGAGAGTGTACATTATGGAATTTCAGTAATATTTTCATCTCTATGGTTTTCTGAAGTTTGTACTAAGTGTGAAGAGGTGGCTCCAGGCCACAGCTTGCAGCAGGAAGTCATTCACATCACCAGCCTGGTCCCTAGAGCTCGGCTTGCAGACAGAAGCATATGCTGGGGTTTTCTGTCACCTTAGCACCTCTCTCTTTGGCTGTGCTTTCTTGAGGGTAGCAGACAGATGGTGAATCATGACCTAGCTGCATAGTTTTTTTTTTCTTCATCTCTGTCTACCTGTATATTAAAAAAAAAAAAAATCCCAGATGAACATGATCCCACCACCTTTGAGATACCAACCCGGGACCCTGCATCTCTTAATGTCCATAACTTCTGCAACTAAAAGGAGTGAGGGTAGAAAATTTTTCTACTTTTTTGATTTTAACCTTTATTAAAAGTAGATTTTTTTGTTCATAAAGTATACTCAGATCACGCCCACCCCCCATTCCTCCCAGGTCCTCCCTATGTCTCCCGCAACCCAAATCCACAGCTTTTCTTTTTCTTCCTTATTAGAAAACAGACAACTAAAACAAACAAACAAACAAACAAAACAAAAAATAAAATAGCAAACAAACAAACAAACCAGGATATACCAAAACAAACAGGAAAAAAAGGAGCCAAAGAAAAAACACAAGAAACATATACACACACAGATACGTGCTCTTGCACACAAAGAAATCCCACAATTGGAGGCAATAACATATAAGTGAAAGACCTGGAAAGATAAAAATTGAAAGTAAAACAAATGTACCCAGGTAAAGCATTATGAGACGAAACCCTCCAAAAATACCATTGAGTTTATTTTGTATTGTCAATCTATGCTGGGTATGGGGGTCTGCCCCACAGTGCGACTTTTATATCCAATGAGACTCCATTGAAGAAAACTCATTTTTCCCTTTGTGAACAGTTGTCAGTTGTAGATAGCATTTGGGTCAGGGATGAGGGCTTGTGTCCACCTCCACCTCTAAGTGCTGAGACCCTGTCTGGCTTAAATTGTGCCGACCTTGTGCATGCTGCCACAGTTTCCATGAGTTCACGTGTGTGTCACCCTTGTTGCGTCTGGAAGGCCTTGTCTCCTCCATGTCTTCCATCTGCACTGGAGTTTACAATCTTTCTGCCACCTTCTCTGCAAAGCTTCCTGAGCCCTGAGAGGATGGATTTTTATAAAGACGTCCCATTTATGAATGAGTGTGCCAAGGTCTGTCATTCTTGGATCCCTGTCCCGTTGCAGGTCTCTCTTATTTGTTCCCACACACTGCAGGAGGAAGCTTCTCTGATGGTGGCTGAGCAAGGCTCTGATCTGTGAGTACAGCAGACTGCTGTGGAACTCAATGGCTGGCCCTTTGACCTCCCCACCCCCAAGGGAGGAGCAGTCCTGCTAGGCCACGGAGGAGGACTTTGCAGCCAGTCCCGAAGATACCTGATAAAACAGGATCAGATGAATGGGGAGGAGGTCCCCCCCTATCAGTGGACTTGGAAAGGGGCACGGAGGAGATGAGGGAGGGAGGGAGGGTGGGAGTGGGAGGGAATGAGGGAGTAGGATACAGCTGGGATACAGAGTTAATAAAATGTAACTGATAAGAAAAAAATAAAATTATAAAAAAAAAAGAGTCGTTAAATTGATACATTCCTTTAGCAGAACTGCATCTGTGGAAACTGCCTTTGTTTGTAGTATAAAGGTAGTGACATAATTACTGTTTTACAGGAGGCTGTCAAGCTGGCACTGAGCTTTCAGTTCTCCTGCCCTGTGTCCTGGACTCAAGGGTTATAGCAGTCACTACCAGTCAGTAGGCGCTGCCTCATTCAAATGTAGAGTCACAGGTTTACCTAATAACTCTTCATCCAAACTGGACTTCAAAAAGTGCAGCTGCCCCTTGGCTTACACGGAGGGTACGTCCCATAGGACAGTCAGAAGCAGGAGTTGTCATTAAGCCGAAGATATATTTAATACACATACCTGCTGACTATTGCTGCTTAGAAAAGCACTGCTCCATGGAGCATCAATTCTTCACTCTAGTCATCACCTATATCCGTGCTCCACTGCCACCCAGCACGCCCAGAGAGCAGCTTACCACATACTGCTAATCCACAGAAATGTAGTTTCCACCGGATGTAGATGGTTTTGAGCCCACAACGAAGTGTGAAAATTGACATATTTGCTTTTCTTCTTTAGTCCTTGGGCTGTCCCTGGGGTCCTTGGTTGTAAGCTCTGACACTGAGCTCTAACCTCAGCGTCTCCCAAACAGCTAAGTTGAACCATTGTGAATCAAGAAACATCTATACTAGCTTGTATCTTTTCCACTCACATTCCCTTGGCTAGAAGACAGTCGTGTGACCACAGCTGTATGGAAGTGGTGAGGGCAGCCAGCTTCCAGCATGATCCAGCTGTGTGTGACGTGGTGGACATGGTCAGCTCCGGGGACAAACATCTCAGGGACGGAATGTATTCAGTGTGCTGGCCACTTTTTGGCACAAGTTGGCACTAATCACTCAGAAAGCGTAGGCCACAAGAGGATGGTTCTGGAAGTCCTCGAAGACATTATGAGTGGCAACCAACCAAGTTAATTTGTACATATATACAGACTGTGATAGCTCGATTGCATATTTTGTGACTTAAAATAATTTTCACCAAGAGCTTTTATGCAGCAAAATCAAGTTTCAGTGCAAGGGTACAGCATTCTGAAAGCAAATACTGAGTGATGTGGAGAAAGAAATTTAAAAAAAAAAAAAAGGCTTGAGGCTGGGGAGATGTCTCAGAGGGTAAGAACACTGGCTGTCCTTCCAAAGGTCCTGAGTTCAATTCCCAGCAACCACATGGTGGTTCATAACAATCTATAGGGAGATCTGGTGCCTTCTTCTGGTGAGCAGGCAGAACTCTGTGTAAATAATAAATATATCATTAAAAAAAAAAGCTCAAGTGTTTAGGTTACTTGAGATATGACTATTTTATGTTTTCTCTTTCTATATTTTTCTGTTTAGTGTGTGTATGTGTGTGTAAACATTTGTGTGGGCACATGCACATCATCACACACATAAGAAGGGCAGAGGACAAAGTTCTGGGATTGACTTTATTTCTACAGTCTAGGTTTTGGGGGGATTGAACTCATTGTCAGGCCTGATGGCAAACACATTTGCCGCTGAGCTGTGTCACAGGTACAGTTTTAGTCTTTCTAATGGACATTTTTGTGACTGTTATTAAATTTGATGAATGGATTTGAATTAAGTTATTTACTTTAGGATCTGAAAAGGCGATTTTCTTAGCTTCCTTTCTATTGCTGTGAAGAGATACCATTTCCAAGGCAACTTATAAATGGAAGCATTTAATTGGGAACTTCCAGTTCCAGAGGGCTATGGTTCGTGAGTGAGCATTATGACAAGGGAGCATGGCGGCAGGCAGGTAGGATCTAGAGCAGCTGTGGAGAGCTCACATCTCCATCCACAACAGGAAGCAGAGAGAGCTAACTAAAAATGACCTGGGCTTTTGAAAATCAAAGTCCACCCCCCAGCAAACACCTTCTCCAACAAGGCCAAAGCTCTTAATCTTTCCCAAATAGTAGCATCAGCTGGGGATCCAGCATTCAAACATAGGTGCTCACGGGGGACATTCTCATTCCAGCCACCACAGTGGTTCTTAAGGATTGAAAAAAAAAATCAGATGATTGATAAGAGTACCCATTACGAAAACAAATACAGACCTGGATTTTTTTTTTCTTTGTTTGTGTCCTTTTGTAACATTTTAGCTTTAAAAGACAGATGCTAACCTAATAAAAGTAAATAATGCACAATTTATAGATTGTACATTTTGCTTCTTCTCGTCCTGAGTATGTAGCAATAAGTGATAAATGTTCACGGGAGAGTTAACATTTTTTATAGCATCTTTAAGGCCTGATTCTGTGCTGAGCAGAGTACCATTCCATGAGGAGATCTGTTAAGAACATGAGGGAAAATATCAAAACCATCAAGGTCCAAGATTTAAACACAACTTAAAGAGTATTTTCCTGATCATTCCCTAGAGTGCTTGTAGCCAGGGATCTTATATAACATAAGATTCATATTAAATATAAGAGCCATATATAAATATCAAAGTATGTGGACTATGGGAACCACTGATATCAGAACAGGAAAATAAAAAAGAACTTGAGCAACATTCCTGGAGATAGGTGAATAAGGGAGAGACTATTATCTGTGGATTTTAAAGAACTTACAGTTATTAAACTAAAAATCAGTTCAAATTATTGTCAAAATTATTTTGTTACTTACAAAAATAAATCAGCAAAAACAGAAGGCTTCTGTCTGAGTTTATAAACAGAAGATAAACTGTTTCAATTAAACTAATAGAATGACTTTGGCTTCACTTCATCCTCAAGGTCGTGTCGGCACCACCCCTGCACAGTTCCTTTTTCGCTGAAACCTCCCTCCTTTCCTGCAGGGGCATTGTCAGTTTCCTGTCCTGCAAGACACAGTGCCCTCTGCTCAGAACAATGGCAGCCCATTCCATTAAGAAGGGGACCACATTGGGTAGTGTGCATAGACCGGCCTCGTGTAAGGTGGTGTTTTGATGTTGTTGAGATCTGAAGAGATACCACCATCTAACAGCACCCAAGGGACGGCTGCCCTGCCTCTATGCATGTCTGTGCGCAATCTAGGGGATCAGTTCCACTTTCAGAGCCAGATCACAGCTGCTGACACAAAACTGGATCTGGACACTGGATGTTCAGTTCCCACAACTGAAACCGGGTGAAACCACTACACTTTTCATTTTGATCACATCCATTGAAAACATGGCATTTTTCTCCATATCCTTTTGCTTATCATTAATAGTAAAAGGCCCTGTGGTTTGATTCCCTTGTTTTCAGGGTAGATACCTTCTTTGGCCCTTTAAATTTGATCTCTTTGCTCATTTTTCAAGAGTTCTTTTTCTCATCTTGCTGTTCTTCCAAATGCTATTGCTGTAAAGTGTGCTATTTTAGGAAATTATAATATATTTAATAGCATTTATGTGTGATTATGTCCATATAAATTTTATTTTAAAATAATATAATGCAATTAAATTGGAAATACTTTTGAATGGTCACATTATTAGAATTATCAACCCAAACTAAACTAAACAACAACAAACAAACAAACAAATTAAAGTAGTGACATTTAAACCATAGGTTGAATTCAACTTTTGTAAGCTAGCCAGTGGTATATTTTCTAAACATACTATTATTTTTTAAATAACGAATGCAGTTTTTAAAATCTACTTTCATGTGTATGAATGTTTCACTTGCATATTATATAAATGTACCGCATGCATACCAAGGCTGGAAGAAGGGCATCAGATCCTCTGAAAGGGAACGTTTAGCCAGGTATGAACAACCAGCTGACTGCTGGGAATTGAACCTGGGTCTTCTAGAAAAAGCAGTCAATATTCTTAACCATTGAGCCATCTCTCCAGCCCCCATAAAACATACAATTTTATATATTAAGTTTTACAGATTCTCTTATCATGAAGAAATAGTGTTTGGTTTTCATTCTGTGAGAATTTTGCTGTGCTAGTTAGCTCTCTCCCCTGTGGTCATTGATGTAAGGAGTCTACATTGTTGTGGGGTAATAGTAACCACTTCATGACACCCCACTGTTCTGGTCATTGTGTGTTAGGGGCACTTTCCTTCCCTTTGCTGCCTTTTCTCACCTGTAAAATCAGTCTAATAAAACATGTAACTGGCACAGTTGTGAGGCCTATCTAGGCTGTCGGTCCAGGTGAAGTACCTGAAGCTTACAAACCTATTAATGTTACTACCAGATGGGGACCGTTCCAGGCCCTGGCAAGGCAGTAAGGAAAAAATCAGCAAGGGTCCTGTGCAAACAAGATGGAATGATGCAAACCAAAAGTAATTAACATATGCTCTGATCATAGCTGAAATTAAAAAGACTATAAAAAAGGGCAGTTACTGGGAAATTTTGGTGGCTAAGGCCAATTTTGGAAAGAGTAACAATAAAATGAGGCTGTTGTGAACTCTAGGATGATATTTGAACTACAGAAAGAAATTGGTTCTGATAATCTGAAACTGAAAAATGCTTTGTTCTTACAAAACTACAGAGAAGCTCAGAGCGTGCGAACCTTAAGCAAGATGAGAGAAATAGAAAATCATTAAGTTTTTATTTGAATGAACTTTTACAAGACTGAGTGAATTGTCATATTTTAGCATGTTCATTTGCAACCGCAGAGCAATTCTTCTGCTTGTTCCAATATTTTCTATTGGAACAAAATAGTTTATATTTTCTATGATCAGATTCTGTGGCATATTAAAATTTTAAAAATACTTGATGTAAAGCAACTTAGAAAAAATCTTTATTTGGGGGAAATTTAACAGGTAATATTAGCTAATGGTTATTTAATATCTTTTAAAAAGACTTTCTAAATTTCACCAATAATGTTGATTCCCTTAATAAACTGAGCACAACCATTCTTACAGATGATGAGACGTAAACACCTCCTTTCCCAGAGGTCTCGGGGAAACTAAGCTGCGGGGAGAACAGACATATCTGTTAATACTGACAAGACATCACCATCTTGGAGCAGAAATAGAGATGGCTCAACTCATTGGCCTGCTGCTGTGGCAACCACCTCAGCAAAACTCAAAGAGATAGATGGGTGGTTGGACTATTAACATTCTGTCAAGGAAAGCAGACCTTCAGCTGAGGTTCCACCCCAGGTCCCTGTCGGGTGTGGTTTTGGAGGTGGTGCTGGGCATACAGAGGGTAGACTGTTTGCAGGGATTGAGACTACAGCAAGGCAGCCTTCGTGAGTCATCGCTGTTGCTACACTGGGACTCTTAGCCAACTGTCTTCCTGCACATAACCCCACTGAGCACATTGGCTCACATATGTTGACTTGGGTGAAATCATTTCTCTGTCTTTCATTAACCTGTGTGTGTGGACAGATTTTACAGGTCTCTGTGGAAGGTCATTCAACTTTGTTATTTGTTCTTCACCATAGCGCAAGTCTGGAGAATTTAGATCTTTGGAGAATTTAGAACAAAATGAATTTTAAAGCTACAAATTAAAAAAAAAAAAGGTATTTATTTAATTTGGTGTGTGGTTAGACATGCCTGTAAGCCCATGCAGGTTGGCACAAACAGATGATGCTAATGGAGGGAAGGTTCCAGTCATAACTAAAACGTTCTGCAACATGGCTTCAGAGGCCACATACATCAGTGCAATCTTTAGTCACTGGCCAATCTGATACTATTTTTGACCCAAATAAATATGTGTAAAGAACAAGTGATACCCAGCCACCTCTCAGAAGCACACAGAGCTGGGGTAGCTACACGAGAAAGGGGCAAAAGGAGGCATGGTGAATGGAGAGAGGCAAAGCCAACCTTGGAGGGCAAGAGGGCAATTATGAAGCTTGAAGGAGAGACTATGGTAGCGACTGTCAGGTAAAAGCTGGGGTGCTCTGAAGGGCGGGGATGGTATACATATGGTGTTTTTATGGTTGTATGTTCTTTGGTGTCTCTGTAGACTCTCAGTGACCTTTGCTTTCAATCTCAGAACTCAATAGATTACTTTATTTGTAAGCATGGTATGGTGTTAATAATAAAATAATCAGCAGGCACTACAAGGTAAAAGCTCTTGTAATTCTTTACATGGAGCTGGCATAGACAGCACTTACAGGGATATCTGACCCAAAGTGAGCAATCACAGTCAATATCCCTGCTGCTTCTCTTGCTAGGCACGCCATTACTCTTAAGAGCCTGCTGCTTGTGGGTGACAACTTGCATTTGTTATGTGCTTTTCACCAATTTTATCTAATATGTTCACATCAAATTTTCAAGCAGACTGTCAACATCCCAGTTGAAAGCCAATCGAATCAAGGTTTGGAGAAACCGAGTTAACAGAGTCACAGAGGAGGTCAGATATCAAACTCAGGTTGATTAGGTCTTTAGTTTACCATCATTCTACCCTGCACTGCAGATACTTACAGAACCGGGTATGGAAACCCAGCAGTACCTAAGAGGGAGAAGCAGTGGATTGGCTGAAGTCTGAATAGCCCAAAGCTCCAGCTTCTGGGTACGCTTTTGTGTATCCTAACATCATTTCTACCCTAAACAAATTTATTAAATTCTCCTGCGATATCAACATTCCAGAGCTTTCCGGCATCAGTTTTGGACCTGCGTGATGTGATTTGTTCCCATAAATTATAGGAGACATCAATCCATTCAGGATGGTGCTGTATGGCATCTCTCACAGTCCAAATTGTGGCGATACAGTCGAGAACAAGAGCTTATTGTGAAGAGAGAACAGCGGGCTTGCCAGCTATTTATAGCCTAACTCAGCTTTGAGTAACGACATCCCCTAGGAGAACAGTAAGACACATGAACGAGGCTTCCATACAACCACTGTTTGCTGTGTAATTTGGGTATCCCTGAGATTTTCTTGTAGGATGAAGCACTTCCATCAATTGTTGGGGTATATAAAGCTTTGCTCCGTGTTAGTCAAGGCATGGGTTTTCCAGAATTAACGAGGGAGCACGAAGTTCTTGGTGTGCTGTTCTCTAGCTGAGGGAGCATGCTGCACAGCGAATGGCGCCCAGCCAGGGCTCTTTCCTATTAAAAGCAGTTAGCATTGTGCCAAAGTGCGGGAGAACACTTTATGAAACACCAGTGTGGGACTTGTTGAGCTGATGGAAGCAGAGGATATGACTTTTTTTGTAACATTCCAATGTAAAAATACATATTTGCCTGTGTTGGCCCCGGTGTCACACTTAAATCAGTCCTGGCAATCCTCCCTGAAGTCTGTCCATTTTCCTCTTGAGCACTGAAGCAAGGCATAGGAAGCATAATCCTTAAGGAGAGCAGGCTGTCAGCCTTAAAATACCCCTGTTTTTGGGCCTCTGGCCACATACTATTCTCAGACAGCTGAAGTAACTTATAGGGGTCACAGGAGAGAGAAACTTCTGCTGGGATACCACGAAGAGAAGCACACAGAGGCGGAGTGTAAATAGGATCCAACGCTGATTATGATTCTGTTCTGTGCAATGCACACAGATGCTAGTCAAGAATGACAACTTCGTGGCTCACAAAAAAGAACTGGTGTTCTGCGAAGAGATTCTCAACAGGACTGTGTTTTAGTGTCATTGCTGTTGCCGTCACCATGCTATAAGCCGTATGAAATAGTATCCAGTGATTTTCCGTAGGGTGCTAAAACGAGTATGAGCAGGAAAGACAACAGAATCCCCCGTGATTGACACAGCCTCCTTATCCTGTCTAAGGCACATGTAGCCAACACACTTCGGTTGCCCTTTTGACAGTGGCAGCGACTGGAGACACAGTGACCCTCTCCTGGAGCTGAGAAGTTTTAGCAAAGGCTAAAAGACTGAGAAGGTGAGCGCAGGTGAGTTAACAGAAGCTGCCAGGTACACTCCTAGCTGCTTTAATGGAAAGGATAGTTAATTAGCTTATAGTTTGAAAATTTAGGCTTAGATAAACTTGTTTGGTCTCTAGCTTCAAGGACTTGTGTATTTCACGGGACTATTTCACGGGACTCACGTTGTTTCTTTTCATTGTTTATCTTGAATTTCTTTTTGTTATGTGTGTTTGGGGCAAGACACTCCCTGTTGACCGGCTGTTTAAATACAGTTAAATCTATACTTTCCCTTGATTTCAACGGAGAGACATTATCTCTGTGGTCATTCCTAAATTTGACCCCCTCTGACTGGGCCGTTTTAATCACTAAATCTGTGTAGTACTTTTCCAAGTTAGTGGTGTGACCCAACCTCTGAAGCTGAAAATAAAGCCCTTCCTACTTCCTGGCGAGGGCAGGAGTCCTGACAGCTCAGGAAAACAAACACGTGTTATAGTCCATTTCTTTGGCCACCTGCATTCAGTTTTGTGTTATCGTATTGCCATCCCTGTGATGAGCTAGCGATAAAAGTTTATTTTGGTTCGTGGTTCTATAGTTTCCAGCCTCTGATGGCCTGACTTCATTATTCTGTGCATCATGTCAAGAACGCTTATTGGGGAACAAATAACGGAAAAGAAATTAAAGAGAATGACAGAGTAGGATATGGAATCATAGTTCCTTCTTGGAACAGTAATAATGACCTCCTGCCGGGACCTACATTTTAGATCTCCAAAGCATTTCCCAGTCGCCACCTGAGCGACCAGGCTTTGGAATCACGTACTTTTGGGAGGAATTTAAATCACCAAAATCACCACTTAACATACAAATCGAACCTTATTCATAAATACCTTATTTTCTGTTATGCCACCAAGTTCCTCCGATAGGTATCATTTTTTTATTTTTTTATTCATCAGTTCTGGGTTGAAATCCTTGTGGCCACAAAAGCCCAGAGTCTAACAGCACACAGTGTCCTGTCATATGAAAAACATATTGAGAGAGATTTCTATACTAATGCTCTCACTGGATGGTGAGTATAGGAAGAAAAGCGCAATGGTTAAGAGTCTTTCGTGACTGTCACATGTTAAATAACCTCAGAAGGGTTAGCAGAGATTGACACTGATAGGGCTCTATTTTCAATAGGTGTTAACGAGTTGCCTTAGTTCTAATATTCTGGATGTTTCTCTAGTTTTCTTTTGTTTTGTCCATAGAGTGCATATAGGAGATGTGAAAATTACTTCCCTAATTCCTGTTACAAAAGAATAAGGACTTTGGAATATGAATCGATATAGCTGTTACTTTTATGAGTGTTGAGGTGTAAATTAGTAGCTTTTCTCATTACTCTGAAAAAATACTAGCAAGAAACAACTCAAAAGTAGAAGCATTCATTTTGGTCAATGACATCTGAGGTTTCATTCTATCATGGTGGAAAAGATGTGGCAGATCAGAGTAGTTCATGTCTTAGACAGGAAGTGGATGAAAAGAACATACAAGCATGACACTCAAGTCCAGGCAGATTCCACAATGACACAAAGCTGTGTCCTATTTTCTCCAATCAGATCCAGCTCCTGCCTTTCATTAACTCCCAGTAATGCCAGTACAATATGAATGGGATTAATCCATTCATTGGAAGCAAAGCCTTCATGATTCTAATTATGTCTAGAAATGCACTCATAAAGATATGTTTATGTTACAGAACATAACTTCTATGCTGATTATCAGAATTCTTTACCACATTACCACAGACTAGAAATCTAAACCATTATTTGTATTAGAACTAGTCACCAGAGCTGTCAGCTAATGTGTCTTACCACATTGTTTTCTGCTCATGTCCTTTACCCAAATTACTTCTGTCTAGGGCCAGGTTGGGAGACTCAGTCTTGCTCCTAGGCCCATCTCTGGGGTAGTGTTGGGGATAAGACATTTGTTCCCCACACTAACTAGATTAAATTAGGATCTCCATGGAATGTGCTGCCATCTTTCAAGTCTAGGAGAACTGGACTTCTCCTTCCTTCTTGAGCCTACCAGTTATGAATTCAGTGTCTGCTACTGTCATGCATATTCTGATACCTGCTTTTGTGTGTTCTGACAGCAAGTGAGTAAAACCAGCCCAAAGTACTGAAAAGTCTAGCATTAGCTCCATCCACGGGGGTGTTAACAGGATCAAATTGTCTCTGTGTGTGGGATCCTTTTTCAGAAGCACTCTACCTTTATACTGCCAGTCTCACTGAACTGAGACAACAGATTATTCTTTTCATGATTATGTATCAGGGTCTGCAACAAGCCAAGTGTGAGTGGGATCCAGAAGTTAGATGTGAAGCTGCAGGGTTACACTTTAAAACATGTATCGTGGTCTATAACTTCATGTAATGATCTGTCAATTAAAAAAACCTACCAGAATTAGGATCCTAAATACTGATATTATGTTGGAGAAGGAGTTATTGTAATGGGATTTAGAAATGAAGACCTCACTTGCATCTGTATGTATAATTATTTTTTACAACAAGCATTTAAAATGAACTGATACTCCAAGGCAAATTCACCAGGCCTGTGTCAGGAGCATGCAGGGCTCTGTTGAGAAAAACACAACCTTCCTAAGCAGGGCACTCAACCTGTTAAATATTGAGTAGTAAGAGACAGATTCTAATTCTCTTTAGTACTGGGTGGCCCTGTATCATCATTGATTCTCCTGTCTTTGTCAGTCTGAACTGCTTCTTTTCTGTCTTTCGTGATCAGCTTTGTTAGTGCCTAAATGCCAAGTTCAGGCCTATTCCCAGACTTTGAGAAAAGTGCATTCACGAATTCTTTTCAACAGCTTTTAAAATTAGAGCAGCCCATGGCTAGGTAATAGATCCTTATTCTGCATTGCTTATAGCTGTTCTGTGCCTATAACCAAACCTTCACGAGTAAGTGTCCCCTTTTGGTATCATTTGACAATACAGACTTCAGTTGACATCATTTCAGGTTCCAGTCCAGCAGAAAAGGCTTTGTGTATCATTTTAGCCTAATGATCTCTTCCTATTTACCCTGTAGTCAGTACCTAAAAAAATCTCCGTGGCCACAGGGAAAAAGAATGCAGGTGTTGGCTAGGTCTGGTTTATATATCCTCATTGACAATGATTGCTGCTGCCTGAGAAACCCAACGACTTGACTGCATAATCTTGACTTCCGGGCTTCTCTCTGACAACGTTTGGAAGGATCAAGGTCATGTTCTTATTCAACTTCTCAGGGTGAGAGCAGTGTGTGTGTGTGTGTGTGTGTGTGTGTGTGTGTGTGTGTGTGTAGTGGGAGTAAACTCACAGAGTGCTCATTGAAGGGTGACACAGGGACAATGTGCAGGCCTGAAAAGTCTGAACTTACTTTACATATACAGTGGGAGTTGAATGTTCTGAAAGAATGACCTAGGAGATTTCTGATACCTCAACACCGAGGTCACTGTTTAATTCTTTTTCTAGTTTGAACATTGTAACTGTACATGAAGAAGTTGCTCTAGAAATAACTAGATTGCCAAATACCATGATCCTTGTCTTTTGGAAAGATGGTCTGATGCTCTTTCTATGGTATCTAGGAGGGAAGTGATTAAGCCAGGATTAAGGACTGCCTGGCTAAAGGTTAGTTGGAAGCAGGAGACCACTAGGCTACAATTTTGTGGTACCCAGTGTTTGTGAACAAAGAAGCAGCTTCAATAAAGGAGACTGAGGAGCAGTTGTAGAAAGGATAATAAAAATCATCCAAGCCTGTGATTTCATTACACTGGCACAAGGAGCCCATTTCCTTGGAGAAACTTAATGTCTGGGTGGTTCCATAGTTTTAAGTACATTCACGATGATGCATTGCTTTTAGCAAATAAATGAAAAATGTGCTTGAATATCTTTATATTCTTTTCATAATATTTCTTAATATATGTATCAAAACTCACACCAAAAGCTGAGTTATGGCTTATAAAAAGAGAATTATTGTTATTATTTTGACATCAGTCTGTAAGTCTTTGGCCATAAGTAAGTTGGCAAACACTACAGGATACGGCTTTTCAAAAATAATACAACTCTAAAGACAGACTGAGTAAAAAAAATTCATTCTTATGAACGATGGCTGGACAGCTAGAGGGATGGCTCAGTTAAAGCATATATTTCTCTTGTAGCAGATCCAAGTTCAGTTTGCAGCACCCATGTGGGGCAGTTCACAACTGCCTTGTTACTCCAACTTCAGGGTGTCCTGTGTCCTCTTGTGGTCTCCACAGGCACATATGGTTTAGCTCATATACTTACGCGCACACACACACACACACACACACACACACACACACACATGCATGCACACAGAGGAAGAGAGAGAGAGACATATTTTTTATTTAATTATTTTTATTTTTATTAATTACAGTTTATTCACTTTGTATCCCCCCTGTACCTTCCTCCTTCCTCCCCTTCCCTCTGATCCTAATCTATCAGGTCTCATGAGAGATGTATTTTTAAGAGAAAGATGACCAACAATTTATGACTTGACATGTATTTGGTTGGATGCTCTTTAGTCTAATTTTCAGTGAGTACTGTAAGTCATTCTAATTTTATATATCAATAAGCTTTTTGAATATTTCTCAATAATAAACACACTTATTACAAATAAGTCCTTCCTCCTTCCTTCCTTCCTTCCTTCCTTCCTTCCTCTTCCCTTCCTTCCTTTCTGCTTCCTTCTTTCCTTCCACCTTCCTTCCTTCCTTCCTTCCTTCCTTCCTTCCTTCCTTCCTTCCTTCCTTCCTTCCTTCCTTCCTTTCTGTCTTCAGTGTTGATGGTGGGAACCCAGGGCTTTGCATGTGTTGAGATTGCGCTCTCTCACCGATGTATATCCCTGGCTCAGTTTGGCAGTCTTCTACCATAACTTCTGGCTTAGAGCTATTCATTTAGAGTCAGTTCTTGAGAGCTTACGTAACCAGAGATACCATCAAAGCAGAACCAGAGAAGAATTTAACAGTGTGGTTTGTGTTGCAAGTTTTCAAGAAGGATTTAATGAAGCCGGACAATAGCTTCTGCCATGTATTTCTTGTGAATATAATGAGCTACTTTCTTATGGTTTGACTCTTTAATTATATACATCAAAATACAAATCATTGGCCAAAGAATTTCAAGCATAAAATTGTCCCTTTCCAAGTACCAAAGCAGTATTCAGATTTTAGCAATCCTGCTTGGTTGTCAGTACATCAAGGCTGGTGCATAACTACTATTGTCACACCATATAACTTTGAATCCCTTTAGGAAGGTGCTGCCTGCTCGTGCTGACAGTCTTTTATTTTCTTTTGTTCTTGTTCCAAGCTATTGCTGTCAGTTACCAACTCCCAGAGTCTTATTTCGTTGAGTGAATTTTTATACAAGAGAAATTTAATTTATAAAATAAAGTGAAATTAGAGTCATACATTGAAGCACAGCAAAGAGAGAACTGCAGGGACCCTGTGTCTACAGATGTGTCCTTACTGAGGGTCCCGGTGCCAAGTATGTCACAGCACTGAAGAGAGAAGAACTGCAGGGACCCTGTGACTGCAGACATGTCCTTTCTGATGGTCCTGGTGCCAAGGACATTAGAGAATTTTCGATGACTATCAAGTTTCCTGTTCAGGCATTTTTTTTTCTTAGCTGAGAAGATAAAATTGTATATACAGTCATACACTATGATACTTTAAAATATGTGTATCTTATGAAATGTCTTGATCAAACTCTATAGTATATGTCTTACTTTGTCAACCTGTTTAATGTCTGAGGACACTTTAAATCTACTCAGAGCATTTCAAGGATGCAATACCTTGTTATTAACTACAGCCACCCCTTACTCTCTTCTGCCTATCCAATTGAAATTTCACATCCTTTGACCAACATCTTCTCTTTTTCTCCAGCCACTGGAAACCAGCACCCAACTCAATGCTTCTCTTAGACCATTTACTTCAGATTCCACATGTAAGAAAAAGTCTGCAGTATTTCTTTCTGTGCCTGGCATGTTTTGTTTAGCAGTCTGTCTAGGTACACTCACATGTCACAACTCACAGACTGCTCCAACACATCCATCAAAATAAAATTCTGCTGCTATGTACTACACAATAAAAGTAAACCATGCAAAACAAAGGCGCAAAACACAAAGCATGCAAGCTTTCACCTAAATGACTTTCTAAGACAAAATAACAATTAAAATCATAATTATGCATCAGAAGAACAATAACAAAAGCTTACATTATAAATGAGTACAAGCAGTTCAAAGCTAATGTGAATCTATGAATAAATATAGAAAAAACTGAACTATGACTTCAATTCAGAATGTTCTGGAAGACATTTTAAAAACTCAAAAATTTAAAAAAATGTATAAAAATAGTAGACTGCAGAAAGAACGAGTTAATGCTTTAGGAAAAATAAACCTCAGAAACTATATTCATGAAATAAAATACTTTTAAAACAGAGAAAGGAAACACAACAAGATATAAGTGATGGACCAAGTGTCAGGGCACACAGAAAGCAGAGGCAAAAGAATTTCGCCTTGAGATCATTTTAGTTGACCAGCAAATTCCAGTCAACCTGAGCTTCAGCATGAGGTCCTGCCCCATCTCCCTCCCACCTTCCAAAGAGGAGAGCGCTACAGTGCTAGTGCATTTGAAATGTTCCAGAAAATAACATATTTTGTGAGAAATTCTAAAAAAAAAAAAAAATAAAAGTATGATAGGAACTAAAACACACACTTTGAAAAATTATTTCTTCACAAAATTCTAAATAAAATCAAATGACATTACAAATGCATAAGAAAAAAGTTTGATATTTTCATAAAAAAATGTGATCAAGATTCAAAAAGAGTAAAGAGTTATCATGGGTAGTTATGAGGCTTTTATGATAGTATAGTTCTGAAAATACAACTGCTTTTATGAGTATAAAAGTGAAAACTCAATGCGTATTACATTATTTAGATTAATAAGAAAATAAACATTACTTAAAGTTGTTTTTTTAATTCTGAGAGTGAATCCTTTCCCTCTCATATTTCAGACAGAAACTTCATGATACGGTTCAGGCCAGCCTGCAACTCCTGGACCTCTGCTTCAGCCTCCTTAGTGTGCTAGATTACAGGAGCGTCCTCAGGCACGCATCGGACAATTCTTGATTCATGTCTTACCGCTGGTCCTCGTCAGCTACCCAGCGCGGTGGTTCCATGATGTGTTCACTTCTCACTCGAAGCTCTCTTCTACCTTTTATCCTTTCTGTCCTGCATATTATCCCTCTGACTCAATTTATCTTTTAAGTTCATAGCGGCCATTGCTTGACGCGACACAGTGAAATTACATACGTCAGTCCGCGTGTACAACCAGTGTCCCAGCCCCCCCTCCCTGCACATCCTTATTCGAGCTTCACCCCATTCAGATTCCCAGACAAACCAATTACTCTTGCAAACAGATTTTTTTCCCTTTTAAAAAACTCTTTATACTACGTGTGTGTGTGTGTGTGTGTGTGTGTGTGTGTGTGCGTGTGTGTTACTGATTTTAAAAGCCGGAGGCTTGGGGATTCTAATACTGTCCCAGTTCAGGACAATCAAGGGTGTGCCACTGGCATCGACTCAGCGCATTGACCGCTAGAAGATTCTAGAGGCAGCTGTGGGTCAAGTTTCCATGTTATCCCCTGCTGTCAAGCTCTCCCAGCACCGTTCAGTCAGCACCAGCCCGGCCACCCTGGCAGTGTATTTCTGAATGCCTGCTTCAGCGAGGCTGCAATGTTGTGCGCTGGGCTTGCTTCTCAGTTATATCAAGTGATTGAAGTCTTACCCTTTTATTTTTGTCATTTCTGTGACTTTTTGCTCATGTTTATTCTAATACTAGACATTATTTTACTTCAGATTTTTCCAGGTTTTACTGAGACATTTTGTTATTTCTGCATAGACTTAAGAATCAAATTGTAAATTCCATGAACAATTTTGGAGTAATTGTGTGAGGGTTAAATTAAATTTTAGCAGCATTTTTTTTTTTTTTTCTATTCTGTCCTCCCTTTGAAAGCTTCATTCTTGTGGTTTGTTCAGCATCACGGACTCCTGATTGCTTTTTCCACAACTCAACAGGGATCTTTAAAATACATTTTATGTCCTTTTCTTATTATCTTACTTAAAAAAAAAACTTACTTTAAATGAACACAGAAAAGATATAAATTATATGTATTACTGGGGTATCCTCTGATATTTCGATATAAGTATACATTGCACGTGTAAGTCAGGTCACACATATCTTGGCAAACGTCTATCGTTTCTTTATGACGAAAGCATTCAAAATCCCATCTGTAGCTTGGAAAAGTCAACAGTACCTTACCGTTCTGAGTAGATGCAACACGCACTAGAACTTCTTGCTGTTTCTTTTTTTTCCCCCGGGGGAGGGGAGCTGCTTGCTGAGGATCAAAAGCACACTGTACATGTGCGCATGCGCTCGGCATGCTCTCTGCACTGCTGAGGCTGAGTCACACCCACGGGGTTTGCTGCTATCTAAGCGTAGCTCAGGAGACACTGATTAACCTGCCTCCTATCTCTCTTCCCCTTTGCTCCCCACAGCTGCTGACCTTGCTGACCCTGGGTTTTCTCCTCTTCTCACAGCAACATCCTCTGAGCCACAAAAAGTTGCCCATAGCCTCTAAAGCGAATCACAATTTTTAGAAATCTCTCAGAAGAAGCTTTTGACTCCTTCCTACATCTTTTTTTTTTTTTTTTTTTTTCAATGCAGTTTATTCAGGAACATTGAACAATCCTCGGACCCCGGGGAAAGCCAGCCCACAGCTTAAATAGCCTCTGGGTAGCCAACCCAGGCGTGCCACGGGGGCAATGCAGATAGGTCCACATACATGGAAGCAAGCCAGATCCTTGGCCTTAGCCAAATGTGGAATTGTTCATGACAGAGAGCACTCACCATCGGGAAGGTGGAAGGCGGAAACCAGCTCCATCTTTAAGGCATAGCATTCCGCAGCTCTCTACAGTTCCCCCTTTTTGTTTTAGACGCATCAGGCAAGAGTAGAGGTCTGATCTCTGATATTAGAAATAAATTGGGACTTTGTACAGATGTTCATTTAGGTGTCATCCACCCAAAGAGCATCAGACCGTCCGATACCTTTTTCTCAGAGGCGGGACCTGGGGCATCAACCCGCATGCAATCAGACATGCTCTTCTCTGGGTCGAAAGCGGCTGACCCTGAGTGCAGTGCTTAGCCTTGCATCCTGAGCGTATCATTTTAGCTTTTTATGGTAGCCAACCATGCTTGGGGAGAATGTCCTGCTTCAATGGCTGTAAAGGCCTGAATGATCATGGCTGCATCACACTGTTGTGAGACTCTAATCTTGCATATATACCACAGGCAAACCAAGGAGACCAACACCAGAAGGCCTGCTCACGCTCCCATGCCCGCCCATTCCTTCAGATGATTCATGGCTGCAGCAATCCATGTTGATAATCCTGTGGCTAGTCCTGCATCCACTCCGGTAGAATTTACTGTGACAATGGCCACTCTCAGCTGCTCCATCGTAGTATCGAAATCTGTCTAAACAATTGTCGAGCTATATTTTAGGTAATTGGACTGGAGAATTCCTTCCTACATCTTTTATGGACTACTGTTTTTCACACTGGAAAAAATGGTGCAAGAGCCAACACTGATTCTAGTGAAAACCAGACACAATTCCATTTCTAGTAGATAAGTACCTAGAATAACGAGCCAGAATTCAAGGCAAAGGTCGGTGATATGTGCACAGCAGCCTTTGTTCCTCACCACAGGAAGCTCCAACTGCAGCAAATGCTATTGGTTTTTTTTTTTTTTTTATCACCACAAATAGGACTTTTTATTTGTCACTGTTAAAAATCTGGCTTTTAAATAGATTCTTGGGCTGGTGGTTCATGTCCATCAGCTTGCTAACCTGTCTCGTCGCCAGTCACTTTTCCAGAACTACCACCTTCTCCATGGAGCTCCATCAGTTTTCCCACTTCAAACATGTTCAAAATTCAGCATTTTCACTTTCCTAATGACATCATGAAGAGGATAAATGGCCTGGCAAGCCTTTTCTATGTCTTTTCCAATGCTGCCAGGAATCAACTTATTAACCACTTCCTTCAAGTCATTTGCCTGCACTTCTCGGGTCATGATTTCCATCATCTTCTTCCAGATCTGGCAGACTTGATGTTGCTCCACATAGGATGTCTTGCTTATCTGGTTGTTGCATTTTTTAGTGAAACCAGCACACACACACACACACACACACACACACACACACACACACACACAAATGGAACAAGTCACCATCAGTCGCCTTGACATCAACATGAGCTTCAATCATGGTCTGCCTCATTTTGACAATGGAACACAGTTTTCCCAGGTAAGATCCATGCTGTGGAAGTTAGTCAGACAGTTTTTGCCCTGGACATCCTCAGTAATTAGTCTGAATTTTCTAAATGCAGCTTCATCATTCTGCATATCGTCAAGGCTCACTTCACACACACGACCCTTGAGGCTATCAGATGATGTTTTGGTTCCTTGAGTCCTTATGACTAGTGTTTTCCCAATGTTTCTAATATTGAGCGTAGCAGGAGCTTTCACATCGTACCAGTCTTTTTTAGAAGATGGATCAACCACTTTCTTCTTGGCTCCCTTCTCCTCGCCTTTTGTCAGGTGCTTGTTCTTGCTCACTGCCATCGTGCTGCTCAGAGAGCCAAAAGGGAAATGCTAGTTTTTATTCCTCATCTTACAAGAGAAATTCACAAACCAGCAAGGAAGCTTAGAAACCATTGTCCTCTGACTTATAAGCTGTTGACTCAAGAAACACAATTTTTATGTCAAAAGGATAAGAGACTTCTCATTTTGGAGCCAAGTACAAGTGACCATGGCCTTAGAACACAGATTTAGATCGACATAGTACACATTCCTATGTTTGTGACATTTATATGGTGACATAATAAAGTCATAATACTTTTCATATACAGTGGTCAACACAGTTGGTCTCTCAGATTAGGCCCCAGGTGCTATGATTTGATGACATCCTTACTTTTGAACTGCTGGGTGATTGGGATCTGCTGAGTTAGTAAATTCAAAAAGGTTTTACCTGATAGTTACAAGAATGTAAGTCAGACACAGAAGTAGACAAGAAACGGCTGTCACTGGGGCTGAAGACAGAAGGTCCAGCATAAATTATTAGGCCTTTGATCTGCAACATTTTAACCTTTCCATGATCACTGAAGTTCTAATCAGTTTATCAACCTTGTAGAAGCTTCCCTTCCATATAAGGTGTAGTTTTCCATCACAAAACAAACACAGGATGAGGTCTTGCCTGGATTTTATCTGGGACCTAGAAGAGTGTCACAGACTGTTTGATCCCTGCCTGTGTTGAAGGTGATAACATGCTCTGTCTTGAATGACGATGTTTCAAGTAGCCAGTAATTCATCGTGTGCAAACAGAGCCGGCGATCTGTCACTACCCCTGAGATTGTGCTCTGTCCACACCAGCAAGCTCTCAGGGATATGGACAGCACAGCATTATGAACTCATGCCACTTGGCTCAGCAGATTTGCCTTTTGACCTAAGTGGAACACAGACATACAAAGGCACCTGGACCAGGGTGGCCTGGCTGGTCCCATCAGCTAGACAGGACCTGTCACTTGATGGTATGCCTTGTGTTTTTCCTTTGATTTTAAATGAATTCAGAGAATATCAACATGAGAAAAGATTGGCCCATAACCAAGAGAAATCAAGCAGAAACAGCTCAATTCCAGTCATGTTTGAACATGGAAAAAATATAAATATGACTCAAGCTGTGAAACATTCAACATTCTTCTCTCCTCGAGAACAATGGTGCCTGTGGTCCTCCTATCTGCAGGCTTTCCTTAACATGAGCTGAGGGGCATTCCTGCTTCCTAACAGCTCATGCTCCAGACCAGTAAGTACCTTGCATCCTGGAGTCTTCCCCAGAATCCCCTAACATGAACCTCAGTGTCTTAGTTAGGGTCACTATCACTGTGATGAAACCCAGAGGCAGGAGCTGAGGCAGAGGTCATGGAGAAGTGCTGTTCACTGGCTTGCTCAGTCTGCTTTCCTACAGGACCCAGGACCACCAGCCCAGGGATGGCCCCATCTGCAATGGGCTGGGCCTCCCCCAGCAACCACCAATTAAGTAACTGCCCTACATTTCATTACATGTTTGCCTACTACCCAGTCCGATGGAGGCATTTTCTCAACTCTGGTGACTTCCTTTCCACAATTCTAGCTTGTGCCAAGTTGACACAAAATCAACCAGAACATTCAGCTCCTTAATAGTGAGTTTTATGGAGGAAGATTCTAAAAATCAATAACATATGGAATCTCAGTGAATTTAAAACTCTTTATGTAGGTACTGGTTGGGTAAGGAAAGTGAAAGCTGTCATTTTTAATAGAAGAGACGGCAATTTCATTTTTGAAGGAAGTAAGTGTAATCAAACATCTAGCCCATTTACCATCCCGTTGATTAAATAATCTCAATGTAAGAGAAAGGAATAATAGCATAGGACTGAGCTCCAGATTTTAACAGTGACTTTCAATATGAACAGCTGATCACTCACTGCTTATGATGTCTCACACTGAAATTAAACAGCACTACTTACTTTTGCTTGTGCTGACTTCTTTCACAAATCAGCTAAATGAATCTGTGTATCTAATATGGATGAAAGGCCAATATTTTATATACATTTCTTATCATGTTTTTTACACCTAGTATAGGGATTGCTACATTGAATAACTTTAGAATTTTCATCCCAAACAGTAATTTTTGTGATGCATCTTAGAGCAAACAGACACGTAAGGTGTCAGGAGGTCAAACTAAGGGAAAACTAAGATTTCTGAGGAAATATTTGAAATGTGTAAACAGAAAGTTCTTTGTACACCAACTGCAGCCTAAATTAACATTATGAATATGATTCGCATATTTAGATCAAATCAGAAAACCAACCAACCACCCACCCAACCAACCAACCAACCAACCCACCCACCCACCCCTGAAACGCCAGGATGTTCCAGCAGGCAAAGTGCTTGTGTCATCCCCTCACCAGGTATAGGTCTGACATACTTCACTGTGACATATTTGGCCTCAGTTCTCCTGGGTGCCAGGCCTCTTCCTCTTCCAAGCTCATGCTTCTTCAATTTGTCAACACCAGTTGCAAAGGCTTATTTTCTTTCTCTCTCTCTCTCAATGAGCATTTTAGCTCTGCAAATTCTTTCTGTGGACATTCAGGCACATGAAGGGGTGAATGAACAAATGAAAGCACCTTCTGAACTCTGACAGTCTGTATCCCAGCACAAACAAGATGAAGGTGCCTTTGTTTTGTTTTCTTTTTTTGCTTCAGAGGAAATGTCTGGCAAGGACAGCCTACCATCTCAAGGATGTAGGTTTTGTTTTTTTTCCCAAAGCTGATTGTTGTTTGAAAGGAAAATGTGAGAAGAGAAGGCACGGTCCAAAGCTGCAGGGTTCGACTACACATCTTCAATGAGATGCCATTCTTTCTATGCTGCTTCTGGCGAAAACCCGAGCCTCATTTGCCTCATCAGTTTGTGCCTGGGGCACTGTCTACTGTGCCTTCTTTATTCCAATTCCCCTCTAAAACTAAGAGATACATTAAACTGACAAATGTCTGTAGATAATTTTCAGTTTATGTGCTTCAATAAAGCACAACAACAATTCTTGTTTTTACACCCAGTCTAACCACAGGAATGCTGAATGATCAGATTCTTTTTGGCTTAACAAATATTTATCAAGGACATTCTTTAATGAAGTAAGAGCGATTTCGCATACCATGTGGACAGCTGAATGTCTGCTGAAGGTAAGTGGGCACTGTGCATATGAAGCAAATAGAAAATGCCATTATTGAAGTTAAAGTCCTCATCAGACGATGTTTGTGGGAATTTTAGATGGTCAGTTAAAAAGCTGCAATTGGTAATTTTCTCAGAAACCGGAGAGTTTCAAACTCTTTAAATGTAAAGGAACCAGGGCTTGGTGGTTGCTTGGTTTGGAGATCTGAAGGGTGGTTTTGGTTGTTTCCATTGGGAGAAATGGAAAGATGAAGGAGGGTGAGCAGGTTTAGACAAGAGCATGGGGAATTTGGCATGGAATACTTTGACCTTCAATACTTCCAAGAACCTGGGCCTTGCCTTGTGGTAGAAATGTCAGCCATTTGCTTATGGAGAGAGCTGGGAGTATGGACTGGAAAATAGTTTTGGAGTCATTAGCATTTATACTAAAGTACAGAAATCTGTAACAATAACAAGGTGCTTTTCCTTGCATTTTGCATTTGTCCATGGATTCTACTTTATGTCTTAGGTAAGAAGGCTCTCAAATAGATATTTTTCCCTCATGCAAATGAATGAGGACCATGTAATCACATTGAAAAAATATCTTTATTCTAAAATTCTCTTATTTTTTCAATTTCCCAATGGACCAGATATTTCTGAAGTTCAGAGTCATATACTTGTTTGATAAGACTCCTTTGTTTCTTCTTTATGTTTTTGCATTCCAAGGAAATAAACTTTGCCAAGATACTTAGTAGGCAGTAAGCAAAGTCAAAGTCACACAACCAAGATCAGGATTAGAAAGATGCTGTTGAAAAGCACTTCATTTCACTTAATTGGAGATGGTAACACTGCTTCCTTGCAGATTTTATTTTCAGATTAAATCATAAAAATTCATGTTTTCCTGGGTCTTGAAACACCCTA
The DNA here is from genome assembly GCF_030254825.1 of Meriones unguiculatus. Lineage (NCBI taxonomy): Eukaryota > Metazoa > Chordata > Mammalia > Rodentia > Muridae > Meriones > Meriones unguiculatus. The sequence goes on from NC_083350.1 coordinate 184,041,911, forward strand.
GCACAAATATTGATAAAATGCTAATTAGACTTCCAACACATTTTAACAAGGGTTTCTGAATTGCAGGGGAAAATAAGATATGTCCTATAAACAAATTCTGTATAGCTTCATATTATCCTGATGTTTTAAAAGGATGTGTGCTCGTTTGAAAAACATATAACACTCCTTGGGAGTTTAAAAGAAAAAAAAAATGGGGAGCTATGATTAAATTCTCTTGTTAGTCTAACTTAGAAACAATAAACAAATTTCAAAATAAGTTCTATTAGAAGTGACAGACACTGAAATTATAGACTCCAGAATATTTTTGTCCTCACAAACATTTGCATGTTTTTTAGACTCAGAAAGAAACTTCATGTTTTTAGAGATTAAAATCAGTTTTATTTTTTACTACTCTCAGGACGAAATCATTCGGAAACATCTGTTCCCTCCAAAAAGGCAGAAATCCCACAAACTCTCAGTTGACCTACTTCATAACTGTCTCCTAAACATGCTGAACTGGCGTAAGTGTTGTTATGCAGATTTTCTTTTTAAAGAATAACTTAAAATGTTCATTGTTCATTGATGACTAAACTATAGTGACACTTTTCCAAAGATGATGCAACTTTCTACTTCAAATCTTTGTAAGACCAAGATTTTAAGATCCACAGAGATACTTGGGAAAGCACCAGTTCTTTTCTGTCTTTAGGGTATGGGATATTTTTTATTAGCTTGGATTAAGAATCAGCATTTGAATTCATGTCTTTTCTCTGAGGTTTGCTGCCCTCTGGTGACTGGCTTCTTCAGCTCAAGCCTACTAATACACAATTAATTTAATTATTATCTAAATTAAATAATTACAGAAGGGCCAACATTTACAGAATTGGAACATAGATATACAACATTAGCTTTGTCTTAAGAGTTACCTCACTGTCTCCAAGTGTGAATTTCAGGTTCATTCACCATAACCAATGAGGTCGCTGAAAAGAGAAACTTGATTTCAAGTTATTGAAAGAGACATGAAGGTGTGATCTGGGTGTTTCAGGGCTGAAACAAATAAGACACTTAACGTAATCATAGTCACAATCTTTTCAGATCTTTAAGCTCATTTGTATTACATTGAGTCTAATTATTACTCAAGGAAATAATTAGAAGCCAACTAAAATAGACTACTCTTTCAAAGTTGTTAATAACTTCAAAATAAACGACAGCAGAAATGAGGAACTCATCACATGACTATAAGTTGAGAAGTTCTTATAAAATAAGTGCGTGAGTCTGTGGATATTCCTACAGGCAGCGTCCACGCTCGTCTCTGTGTGATTGTGTGTGCACGCATGAAGTGTTCCAGTTTCTGCCACACCAACAGAAAAATTCTGGTACTGGTCCTTCAGATTTAGACATGTTTTCTCTTATCCTGTGGCTTGTTCTTCTTTTTTATTAATAGTGCCTCTTAAACAGTGTAATGTATATTTTGATGGTAAAAATGAGAAAAAAAAAACCCTTCACAGATTATATAGTGACACAGCGCACTTAGATACAAAATACAGTGGCCTGTGAACCACAGTGGGTAGGAAGCATATGAAGGGAAGAACCGTGTAATTCAGAAAAGGCTTTCCTACCACTGGTAAACAAAATAAATCTGTTTTGGGGTGTGACTGATGTTTGTACTTGATTGATGAATAGTACTGTGTGAGGAATAAATTGAAGGAAGCAGTGTGTGCATTTGTGACAAGGCTTGGAGAGACAAGAGTGTGATTTTCAGTTAGCCTTGCTCAGAGTGCAGCTGGGGCTTAGAGATGTGGCGTGCTTGGCTGAACAGCCACCTAGCTATCATGAAAATTCATGGTCCGAGGCAAGATTTCAATCACTGCCACTTTCCAAAAGGTGAAAGTTAAAATTCCACCTTGAGCGTTCTGAAGGGGAAGGTCTAGGACACAGTATTTAGGGTACATTAGTGAATGTGGAGGCGTGCAAATATGTAATTCCTCAGAATTTCGTGTTGTTTCACTGTGCCTGCTACCACAGTTTCCTGGCAGTTCATGTGCATGGGCCTCACAGTTTAGGTGGTGGGCTGTCCCTGAATTCATGTATACAAAGCCAGTGGATGAACAGCTGACAGTCATCACTCATTTCTTTTTGAAACACATACCAGCCAGAATTAGACTTTCCTCTAAATGGGCATTTTGTAGAGGTTTGAACATCCTTTCCATCCCTTTGTCTCTGCTTTAGAGACTTTCTCTCTGTGTCCTCTTTTACAGGCTCTCTCTCTCTCTCCAGCTCTTCTTGTTTTCTCATCTTTCCTTGGACCTGAATTTCTAGTGGCTTCCTGGTGACATCAGTTGTTTAGTCCGTTGTCAAAAGCAACACAATTGGAAAGCTTCTTATTACTGATGGAGACCAAAGGACCAACACCCTCTGTGGCATGCTAAAGAGGGAGTGCTATAGACTAGCCAGTTCAGTCTTACACGTCACTCATCGTGAAACAAGGATTGGAAATCACGCCCTCTGCCCACAGACTGGACTTCCTGTCACTCCAGCACTCCATCCCCTGTGAACTTCTGGTATGTATCCTATGTGATTGCTTTCAGAGCGCTGTTCAGTCATCACGGTGTTCAAACATGAAGTCAGTTTAAAATTTCATTTTAAAATGTGATCAAACTGTTGTATGTAGTGACATATGCCTTTAGTCCCAGCACTTGGGAGGCAGAGGCAGGGAAATCTTGATGGTTTTCCTGCTGAGTTCCAGAAAGGCCAGGGTTACACAGTGAGACCCTGTCACAAACAAACAAACAAGCAAACAAACAAAGAAAACCCCCAAAGCATCCAACCTAAAAACCCAAAATGGTCATTTTGTTCTTGGCTGTAGGCTTTGCTGTGTAATAACTTTTGAACTTTCCCTTTTTTAAAAAACAGTTTTAATCAAGACTATTTATAACCCTGTTAAGAATGTCTGTAAGATTTATAAGCAAAAATAGCAGATTTTCCCACATTTATTTCTTTTTGTGCTTAAGAACTGTTACAATTCTTTCTGTGCTTTAGAACTCTTATAAGAGAACATTTTTTTTTTTTTAAATCAAACATTTTAAGACCCATTTCCTCTGAGTTTCACATCCCTATGTCTGGAACAGCGGCATGCACTTCATTTCCTGTTTTAGGTAATAGTTCCTTGCTTCCTTCCTTACAGCATAAGAATTTGTTTCTGTAAATGGTAATCTTTTTCTCTTGTCATCCCTCTCCTACCCTTAAAGTAATTATTTTAATTTTTGGTGAATGAACACTCAGTACTTTCATTATTTCAGTTTTGGGTTGGATAAACACTCAGTGGTATTTACATAACTGTCATTCACTGACTCACAGGAGCTCCATAGGGTCACCCATTTTGTCCTGTGTACCTGTAGGCTTTCTCAGAAATTGGTAGTTGTTTTTATTTTTCTTAATAAGTCCCTGTGCCTTTAGCATTGCTTCACTCAAACACCCTGAGAACAGAGTAAATCCACCTTTAACAATTGGCCTTATTGGATGAGTCACCAATTTGTTAGTCTCAGAGACTTTCTTCCTGACAACTCTCAGCAAAGCTCTGACCTAAGGGGAATCTTTCTAAAGCTACTGCAAGGCTGCTTTCCTAGTTGTCACTGTGAGTAGTCTCTTCTTTCTTTCTAGAGCTACTATCTGAATCCCATATTTCCTATTTTTGGTTATCCTGTAATTTCCTCCGCTTTGCTCCCCTCCCCTTACCTTCTCCCTTCCTGCCTTTCCCTCTCTTCTCTTTCCCTCCCTTCTCCTTCTCTATTTCTGCCTCATTCTTTCCCTCTATTTCTTTTGGAACTTACCTATACGAGAAAGTGAAAAGTTTGATTGTGTCTTTTTATTGAAACAGTTTGACTGCATTTGCAATTCTAGAATGGGCAACACTGAAGGCATTGTTGCATTTTGACCAGGTTCCAATACTGCTGCTTAGATATTTGATATCATTCTGGTTTTGTGTTATGCTCTCTATCTCAGGGCCCTGGAAATTTATAGCACTGCTAAGTGCCTTTTCCGTTATAGTGGTGAATTTCCAGCCTCTTCAGTCTGTTAATCTAGCACTGCATCAAGAAGGCTCCCTTTTCCTTCTTCATTTATTTCATTTTCCCTTCTGTCCCTTCTAGTTCTCTCTTGTTTGACTGTTTGAACTCTAATCACAAACCTCTACATTTTTCATGTCTCCTTACTTATTTTTCATTTTGTCTCTAAATTATAGCTTCTGGGAGGGACTTTCGTTTTTGTTTTTTTTTAGAAAAAAATTTAAACACTTTATTGTATAGAACTTGCTATAAAAAAAATCTCACAGCTGGATTAACAAAGCCACAAAACAAGAACTTGTTCAGATTCAAAGTGTATGCACTTTGCTGAATTTCTGTACCGTTAAAGAAACCATTCTGAAGCCAGGAGTTTCATTTGGGAAATTATGATTTTACAAACAATTTGTGAAATGAAACACTGACAGTTAAAACTGGAAGAATGGCTAACCTACATTCTGTTTCATAGCTTGCATACACACTTGATGACTATGTGCCCTTTTCATCCTTCCTCCTGAGACTATGGGTTTTTGCTTATTTATTAACTTAATAATTTTTTAAGTATGTGCATTTAATTATATGTGTTTGATCACCTGGAACTGGAGTTGCAGGACAATGTGAGATGTTCACAGTGAATGTCTGCAAGAGCAATGGGAACTGTTAACCTCTCTTGACCTCAGAGACATCTTCTATCCACTGCCCTTATTTTCCTTCTTCCACAGTTTCCAAGATATTTTCAATTAAAATCCTTCTCCATTTAAACACGCTATTCCTCATATTCAATTCTCAATATTAAAATGGTATGGATTCTTTTTCTGCCTCTCTGTCCCCCTCTCCCTTTTAAATTGGAAGGTAAGGTCTTGCTATATAGCTTAGACCAGTGTATGTAAAACTTACCATGTAGCCCTGGCTCGAGATGAACAGATGCCCGCGTGTCTCTCCTTCCCGAATGCTGGATATATGTGCACGCCTTACTCTTCCCCACTTGGAAGTTTCTGATCATAGGACTCGTATGAATGCACTACTTTGCTCTCCTGCTCCTGTTCTGCATTGCTGCTACTTCTTGTTTGGCTTCTCAACTCTTGTTAGCGTCCGGGCTTTCACCATTCTTGGCGGTCATTGCTTATTTAAGAACAGGTGATAAGATGTAGTTTAGAAGCATCTGTGTAAGCCCAAGGCTTGACGATTAGTGGGCTTGCTTATAGCTGGACTAGACAGAAACCCAGCTCTTTTACTCAGGGTATTAGTACTCCTTCATTCACTTTTGAGGAAAAATGTATTCCAGTGATATGAAAAAGTTGGGGGAAAGTATGGAATGGGACTCATGTTCTGTGTGTAGGCCTTCATGAAATTACCCTGATTTCAGTATGGGTCCCACCTTTTGGTTTGTTTGTGTCTGATTTCTAATTCCTGAAAGAGAATATATCATGTTCTTCTGTTGAGTGTAGGCAGTGCCCGTCTAGTCTCAGAGGGAGCGGAAAGGCTGACATGGAAAGTTCAGTCTGGTGCTAGCTGTGTTCTCCACACCCTGTGTTTTCAAGCCACCTGATACCTCTAGTTTGTGGAGATGGTTTGGCTTCTTTGCTCTGCTCTTAACTTGCAAGTACTATCTTCTTTGATCTTTACTTTTTGCTATACATCTTCCAATATGTCGTTGCTTTTCAGATTTTTATTCTTTGATTTGACTTTCTTTTTATAACTGATTGCAATTTAAAGTTTTCTTGTTAAATTTTTATGGGATTGTAAAAAGTAAAACACCAAGCCACACAATTCAGCAAGTTTCTTCCCCCTCTTTTACCCTATTAAAGCCCTAGGCCACACTTTAAGCATTGGTTGTTGAAATGGTTGAATTCATTTCGGAATAACCAGGTTCCTTCTCTCTGGTTCATTTACTCAACTAACATGACCTGTGAATTGCCACTAGTAGAGGCACTTTAGGATCCCATTCAAATTAGATCACTTTCTTGCTAAAATGTTCAGATATTTTCAAGTGAAATTCATGGCCCATTTGCCATTTTCCCAGATTTTTCCTCTTATCATGCTTCTCTATAAATGCATCTCTCATACAAATGGCTTATATTTCATTGTCTATGGAAAATGTCTGTCTGTCTCCTCATCCTTAAAATAACCCATTATGCACACTCGTTTAATCTTGCTCATTCTTCTCAGCTACTACCAGGAGTACCTTTGCAGTCATGCAGTTGAATATGAGATTATTTGTGTCAGTGTCATGCCCCATTTCTTTCAATGTAACTTCTGTTAACTTTTTGTTTTTATATTTATCTGCTAGTTTCTAAAGTTCCCTGAAGGCCATGATCCTGGCATATTATTGTCATGCTTCAATCTTAATCTCAATCTTACAGGAGATGGAAGTAAGATCGGGCCTCAACTCTACATCAGGTATGTGCAATGGATGAAGAAGCAGGAGGAAATTATCTGGTTGGTGGTCAAAAGTCCAGGAATTGGAACAACAGTAATAATAAGATGGAGCTTATTAATAAGGGGCTCACTGGAGCTGCTTAGTGGAACTTTTTTCCTATCCCTTCATCTTAAGCAGGACTAGTCCATCCACGAGTTTAAGGAGATATTGAAAGCTGCTTGTATAGCTCAGTGGTAGATCATTTGTCTACCATCTATTCCTGGGTTGAGTTCTTAGCAGCACAAAAACAAACATGCAAACAAATGCAAGCTGAGCAGCCTGCACGCCAGGCTCTCAGTGGCCTACCATTAGGAGCTGATAGTGTTTTATTATTGCCATTCTTTTCAAATGGGGGTACGATTTTGCTCTGTAGCTTAGGCTGATCTTAAACCTTGGTGCTCCTGCCTCAGCCTTTAGAGCGCTGAGGTTAGAGCTATGCTCCTCCTCACCTGGCTTTTAAGAAAAGTATTGTAAATGAATCAAACACTTTGCTTTGTGGAAGGCAACATTTCTTCAAAGAGAGCTTTGGGAATGGAAGGTGTGAATATTGCTCTCATTCCAGAAAGTGTTCATTAATCCCTTAAAGATTTCAAAGTCTGATTTTACATTTCTTAGGAAGGCTGCTCTAGTAGCTGACAATGTTAAGTTCTTTTATGGTATTACAAAATCTTAGATTTATAAATTATAGTGACTTATTTTAAACTGTATATTCACTGGTAGTTTAAACATTGTAATATTTTTGTGGGTTAAAAAATTTCACGTATCTATAAATTGTTGGCATGTAGGACCATGTTTATCCATCTTTGATACCATATTTCCTGTATTTAGATACTAAGTTGAAGTGACTTGGGGAAAATAAGGTTTTAATAGGAGGGAGGGAGCTACCATTAAAATCTCATTTTTATAACCATATATATGTATATCTTTATCCATCAGTGATTACTTATCTATTGTGTGATTTTTCATGGTCTCTTAAATTTTTAAGGAATCACTTAGTTTTTTTTACTTGCTAATGCAAGATAGCTACTCATGCAAATTAGGTGGTAGTGGAGAATAAATAAGATGTGTGTGGAAACACTCTGTGATCATTAAAGCACATTAGCCACCAAGCTTTGAGATATTAATTTAGGCAAACAAGTGAACAGATGCCCTCTGGTCAGCTATAGGAGCCATTTTTCTTCTGCAGACAAGCAGAAGACTCTTCCTCGACTTATTAATGAGAGTGTCAGTGGGGTGGTTCAGGGAGGGTTGAAAGATTACCTTGCCCTCCACATTTCCAAGAGTCTGTCCAATATATAAGTGCAAGCACACTTTATTTCTAATCTTTTTAAATACATGCTTGCATCAGGAAGCATCTCTCAATATATGAAAAAAACATGCAGAGGTGACTTCTTAATTCATGAACATCCATTTACCTATTGAAGCCCACAGATGTATCAAGGGACAGAAAGACCTACTGAAAAGAGTCCCAAGAAGGATATGAAAGTTAAGAGAACTACGTTATCCAGAGTGATAAATGCACAGTGATTCTTGGGCAATGGCTCAGTGTGTAAGAGCTCTGGCTGGCATTCACGTGGTAGCTAAGAACTGTCTACAACTCAAGTTCCAGGGGATCTGAGTTTGTTTGTTTGTTTTCTGGTTAGGTCAACAGTGTCCCTATCTATATATATATCTTCACTATGTTGGCTTCTATAGATCCATGCAGTAGGTGAGGGGCCTTGAAAGGTCCTACACAGAAATCCTCAGTAAGATGCAGGTTATAGCCAGAAATTCTTCTGTTTAGTCACTGTAGTGATGAATAATGGAGTCTTTTGATATACTTAAGCAAACAAAGTTGCCCAAATATATGAGCTAAATATGAATAGACTTCATAATTTATGTAATTTGTTGTTTATGTTATTTAATTTATTTTTAAAACATGTACAATGAGATTTCAGCATCCTCCTTTGGGACCCCCGTGTTATTTAGCTTCTTTGGGTCTTGAATTATAGAATGGGTATCCTGTATGTTATGGCTGACCTCCACTTATAATTAAGTACATACACTCATGTCTTTCTGGGTGTGAGTTACCTCACTCAGGATGATATTTTCAAGTCCCATCCATTTGCCTGCAAATTGCATGATGTCCTTGTTTTTAACAGCTGAGTAGTATTGCAGTGTGTAAATGTACCACATTTTCTTTATCCATTCTTCAGTTGAGGGACATCGAGGCTGTTTCCAGTTACTGGCTATTATGAATAATACTGCTCTGAACATGGTTGAGCAAGTGTCCTTGGGGTATTGTGGACCATCTTTTGGGTATATGCCCAGGAGTTGTATGGCTGGATCCTGAGGTAGAACTATTCCCAAGTTTCTGAGAAACTACCAGGTTGATTTCCAAAGTGGTTGTGCAAGTTTACACTGCCACCAGCAAGGGAGGAGGGTTCCTTTTGCTCCACATCCTCACCAGCATGTGCTGTCACCTGAGATTTTGATCTTAGCCATTCTGGTGGGTGTAATGTGGAATCTCAGAGTTGTTTACTGAAATAGGTGGGGATCATGTGGGACAGAGGAAGCTTCTGGGAGTCTATGGTGATGACTCTAGCTGAGAATCCTCACAGCTGGGAATATGGACCCTGAAATTGCCACCTCCTATAGCCAGGTGGAACTTCCAGTGTAGGGAGCGGGACATAAACACATATACAAAGCCTTTGACTCAACCAATCAGTGAGTGGCTTAACTTGAGTAGCATGTCATGAGAGAGAGAGCCCATTGCTGACACTGTTAATAATATTTTACTATTCTTGCAGATAGGAGCCTATCGTAACAGTCACCTGCATGACTTTACACAGCAGCTGATGAAAACAGACACAGAGACCCACAGCCAAACATTAGGCTGAATTTGGGGAGTCTTGTGGAAGAGGGGGAGGAAGGATTTGAAAGAGCCATAGAGGTCAAGGACACCACAAGAAAACCTAGAAAGTCAACTAACCTGCATCCATAGGGGCTTAAACAGACTGAACCACCAACCTGAGAGCACCATGGGATGGTTTTAGCTGCCTCCTCTCACATATAAAACAGTTATAGAACTTGGTCCTCATGTGGGACCTCTAATAGCAGGAGTACAGGTTGTCTCTGACTGTTGTCTGCCTTTGGATCCCTTCCCCTAACTGTACAGCCTTGTCTAGCTTCAGGAGAAGAATATGGACCCAGTCCTACTTGGTTTGTCAAGGCAAGTTGGTACGCTTGGGAAGTCTCCCTTTCTTTGAGAAGAAAGGGGGAGGGGAGGGGAGGAGAGAGGGAAGGACTAGGAGGAGATGAGGGGGACTTCCCTACAGGGATGTAAAGCAAATTGATTAATTAAGCAATGAAAAAATGTATAATGCCTTCCAAAATATCACTGCTTTTTGAGAGATATAAATCCATACAATAAAAGTTGAATTTCTTTCTAGATTAGGACTCACTACACTGCTCACATCATAAATATATGAAATAGATATAGTGTGTTTATCTATCTCTATCTCTATCTATCTATCTATCTATCTATCTATCTATCTATCTATCTATCTACCTATGTATCTATCGATCTATCTATCTATCTATTGTGACACAGTTTCAAGTAGCCCAAGCTGACCTTGAACTTGCTATACGGCTGCAACTGTCCTAGAGATCTTTATTTTCTGTCTTCACCTTCCAAGAGCTGTGATTAAAGGTCTACATTCACACATTCTAAGGATGGAATGCAGGGCTCCATCTATGCTAGGCAGGGACTCAACTTCCTTAGCTATGTCTTTAGATGAAATGATTTTAAGCTTCCAAATCAAATTTCATTAATCAAGAACCTGAGATACTTTGCTAGGCAGTGCTGTTTGTGTAACTACTATGAGGGAAGACAGAAGGCAAGGGGAATATTGTTCTTGGAGTATTTACCACACACTTGACTTCTCCCTGGTAGCTGAGGGCAGTATTTTATAGTCTTTTCCCTGAAGCAGCACACATAATGATGGGGTGAGGGAGAAATGGCCACATAAGGAGTGCTATAGAGGAAACTGCAGTAGGAAGTAGACAGAGTTCATAATGGCGGAAGAGTCAGGTGAGCCCTGATGGATTAGGCAGAGTATGTAGAAATTCTCTTCTAACTACTTTACTTTCTCAGTGAAATAGGCCTCACAGTAGGACCTCCCACTATATTAATTTTGAAATGTGGTGCAGGAGAGAGAAGGTCCCACTGCATACAAGCTGAGTATTGTAAGAGGTAAAAAAGATGTGTTGTTGTGTTGAACCAGTGTGATCTGGCATGCTACTGTGGGCAACTTTAATTTTGTCATTCTTTATATTTATTCAGTGAGGCTAATCTAAGTTTACACTGGATGAAAATTAGGGCAACTCCTATACCTATCTAGCTATTTCCATTAATAAAAATACCCCAATGGACAATTAATGTGATCAGAGTAATAAAATGTTGAACCTAAGTCTAAGATAAAACTACCCATTTTTCTAGATCCTGCCTATTACAAGTTGAGGAAGCCCCCATAACTGGGCTTATTCTCTTTGCTATCTTTTGCCCTTCGCCATCACCTGTGCTGTTTCTGAGGACTTTAGGTGCTTGGCACTGGGATGGAATAGAATGAAGGGCAGGGAAGACAGGGAAGCTCTTGGCTTGCCAACACCACGCTGGCTAAGCTTCACTGGACTAGATCTGGATTTACTAGGCAGAAGCATCTCTGGTAGTATTTCTAGAAAGGGTTATCGTAGGAGAGACCCACTGTAATGTGATGCCATCTGTGGTGGTTTGAGTAAGAATGACCCCTGTCTTTGTTAGGGTTATTACCGCTGTGATGAAACACCATGACCAAAAGCAACCTGGTGAGGAAAAGATTTATTTCACTAAGTTCATCATCAAAACAGTGAGGGCAGGAACTTAAGCAGGACAGGAACCTGGAGGCAGGCGCCTCTGCAGAGACCACGAATGAATGCTGCTTACTGGCTTGCTCCTTATAGCATGCATAGCCTGCTTTCTTATAGAACCCAGGACCACCAGCACACCCACATAGGGAACGCATGAAGGGTCTTTGCTGGGCGGGGGAACAGGGTTGATGGGCTGGTGACGTCATGGCCTTTCCCATTCTGTTTCTGATAAGCAGCAGCTGATATGCATATGGTGACTTCCTCACCTAAGATATCTGATTGAAGCAGATAAGCAGTGGGGCTGTCTTTTGTCAACAGTGTGTCCCAAAATAGGTTTTCTCTATGGGCTCTGACTGACCAGGGACTGAAAACAAGAATTTTCAGAATGGTGTAATAATCAGTATGGGGAAAAAGATGAGAAGTATGCCTCCATTAAAAAAATAAAAAAAAAAGAGGTGATGGTTAGAAGACCAGGGACAAAATGAGCTGGAGCAATGACTAGAGAGGCCATGACAGGTCACTGAAGGACAGGGGTAGTAGTTTGCAGGTTCTTAGTGTCCCCTCATCTAAACCATGGCAATGCTGGACTCTGGCACTGCATTTGCTAAGTGGTCATGGGTTTATGGCTGCACAGACTTGTCATGATGTCCAAGGGCAACATGAGTTAATCACAGAGCAGCTCCAGATAATCCATCACACAGTCGAAGGTGAGTGCTCCCTTCTCATTCTCCAGCCAGATTGGCCTCATTCATCACTCTGCCCATCCCAAGGCACCACCTTCCTGCACTCTCCTAAATCTAAGCTCTTGAACTTCGCCTTTGTTGTTTTTTCTCCCATCCATGTATCCAATCCATCAATGTGAAGTCCATGCAAGCCGAAATAAATCCTTTTCTTCTCCACTGCTACCACTCTTTTAAATCACAATAATTTCTCATTCCTAGCCTTGTAACGGCCTTGTACTACATTGATTGCTTTCATTACTATAATGAAAAGCTGGAGTCAGGCTGCTTTATAGTTCTGGAGGTTCAAGGTCAAGGAGTCTCACTAGAGAAGGCCACTAGAGTTGGCCTTCTTGCTGGAAGATTCTGGGAGTGGAACCAAACATGGTAACAGACATGGAGTATGGATGTCTACATATTCGTTTGGTGTCTCTTCTGCTTCTTTTGAAGGCACAAGGATGTATTTATAGAGTTTCCACTCAAAGGACCTTATCTAACCACTGGTCACTTCCCAAAGGTCCCTAAATGCCATAGCTGACTTGTATTTCCAGTCTTTGAATGCCTCAGGGTGGTACTTCAATACAAAGACCTTGGGGTGGCCTAAGTTACACCCCAAACATAGCCATGTACTTCTGTCTCTACTCCACATAGACCTGATTCCTTTCCATTTACCCATGTGATCCTTTTGAAAATGTAAATTAGGATAGCTATTGGTTGAATTACTGTTATTTTATGATATATTCATTATATCATCCTCATACTATATTGTTATGCTTTATGCATAATGTATATGTGTTTATCATATTTTTTGAGACAAGGTCTCACTTGGTACCCTTGAATGGCCTGGGACATACTAGGATGACAAGGTTGACATAACTTACAGCTATTCTCCTGCCTCTACTTCCCTGAGTGCAGGGGTCCGATCTGTGTAATGTTTTCATTCTTATATTTAAGCCCTCACTCATTCCAGCTTCCTACTGCACTTCCTCTGCCTTGATCCCTCATGTTCTGTGACTTCTATGACCAGCCACATTGGCTGACATTTACCTTTCAGTCCTGCCGGGACCGTTCCTGCTTGTGGATTTTGGGAGACAGTTTCTTGGGTCTGGATCATCCTGATTTCTTCACAGATCCTCTGCCACTCAGTTTTCAACCTAAATGCTCTCTTCTCAGAGGGCAAACCAGCCTTATGTCACTTCCCACACACAGTCTAAGACCTCACCCGCTTAAGTGTCTGGCATAGAGTTGATGATTGTTTCTGGATTGTTCTGTTTTGGTTGTTTGTATGTGGTGTGTGTGTGTGTTTATCTGTGTGTATGTATATATGTGTGTATGTGTGTATGTATGTATGTATATGTGTGTGTATCTATATTTTGTGTGTATGTATGTGCCTATGTGTATATGCATGTGTGTGTAGTTTTGTATGTGTGAAAGTATGTGTGTATATATGAGCGTGTGTGTAGTTTATTCATCTATTTTGCTTTCTTGGTTATAAAAGTGAAATTTGCTGGAAGCACAGTCAGTGCCCTTTCTTACATAGTTTTACTTTTTGTTTCTTCAGTTACCTATGCTCAACCCCAGTCTCAAAAATATTAAGTGGAAAATTCCAGGAATAAACAATTCACACTTGTTAAATTGAACGGTGTTTGGGTAGTGTCATGAAATCTAATGCTTTCCTTCTCAGGATATGAATAACCCCTTTCCCAGTGAGTCCATGCTGTAGGTGCTACCCCCACACTGGCCAATAAGTAGCTCTTTTTCATAACTTCATTGTCACAGCTTGTTCCCAACAACCTTTGTTTTATTTAATAATGGCCACGAAGTCCACGTGTGCTAAGGCTGACAAGTCAGACACTAAAAAAGAGCTGCTTCTTTTGAGTGAAAAAGTCCAAGAATAGTCAGACGAGGGAGAAACAGTGTTCACGTGGTCTCTTTAACGCACAGTGTTGGAAATGCTCTGTTATTCATGGATGCTGCTTTTCTTTTGTGCCCACTTTGCATTTTCGGTATTTCCATTGGTATGCACATAAGTGCACTGTACAGAGGGGTCGGTGCATGTTTCATCTAAGGTGCTAAAAAGCGGGGCCTTGTGTTGGATCCCATTGCCAAAGGGGACTTTGTAGGTCCTTCATTTTGCTCGTCTGTCCCATCCTCCTGTCACCCTCAGCAGCAGCTACACATGCCTCAATCCCAGGAACTCTTTGCTGGAGGAATGTTCTTTAGCTCTCTACAGATTTCTCTTCAGTCATGTTACATGATTTTCATGAGACATGGTTTTGTGACATTTGCTAATATTTGCTAATATTTTCAAAGAAACATTCTGATAGTTGAGATGAGCTTAGTGTGCCCTTACTCCTTACACTGTGAAGCTTCTCTAATGGGCTCTGTTCTGAGCACTTTCCTCTCACGTCTCCGCCACGCACATCTTTCATGCGGCGTCCCTGGATGTGATTCTTCCATAAGCCTTCACCAGACCTTCAGGCTTTTCTTTTCCCTAATGATCCACCATGTACTTCCACATGACAACATTAATCTCTCTAATCCATTACCTGTTTCTGTCTTGTTTGATGGACTATAATGTAAGCTATTTTGTGTACTGTATGTCACAAGTTCAATTTCATGGTACAATATTCTACTGATGGAAAGAACGTCAACACTATGACGGTTCCCACTTTGTCTTCTAGCAAAGAGGAAGTAGTTGACTCACAAAGAGCAGCTGCAGTCCATCTCCTTCCTCCTCAGGAGAAAGCTAGAGGGCTTTCTGGGAAAGCTGAGGTTGTCTGGGAGTTGTCTACATTCACATTTTGAGTTGCATACAAAAGGTCCGTTAAAATTACAAGCACATCCTTCCATCGCACTTAAACACCACTGTGGTTAGTCTTGATTGCCAACTAGACTGATTTAGAATCAGTCTAAATCTGTAGGAGACAGAACTGTGTGGGTTTTGGTGAGGGTGTTTCCAGAGGCCATGTGAAGAGGGGAGACCCATCCTTGTTTTTTGCGGGTGGCACCATCTCACCGGGTCGGGTCGGAACCAGACCAAAAGGGAAGCAAGGAGCCAGCTGAGCACTAGCGCTTACCACTCTGCTTCCTGACCGGTATCAGCGAGAACAGCTGCCTCCCCTCCTGCTGGTGTGATGATGGACGGTACCTGCTCCTAGTCCACCAGCCAAGTAAGTCTTTCTTGGTAAAGCTGATCTGTCAGGGATTTTGTTACAGCAGGATGAAAAGTAACTAATGGAGAGTGTTACCGAAGGCTGAGCAAACCGAAGGCTGAGCAAACCGAAGGCTGAGCAAACCGAAGGCTGAGCAAACCGAAGGCTGAGCAAACCGAAGGCTGAGCAAACCGAAGGCTGAGCAAACCGAAGGCTGAGCAAACCGGTCTGCAGGAAAGCAACATTGGAAGGAAAGATGTAAACACTTCCCTTTATTGAAGAGCCTATTATGGTTTTATATTTCAGTTTCAAGTCTGTGTCCTCTTCTTTCACTAACACACACAGACAAAACAGAATTTCAACAAGGCTCTTATTTAACAGACAAAATGGAGGCATACTATTTACTTGTGGCTGTAACAAAATTCCTGATAAAAGCAATTTGAGAGGATCTGTTTTGGCTCCCAGCTCCAGGATGGAGTCCACCATTCGGTGTTAGGAGCTTGGTCCCAGCCTACAAAATGCTTGTCCCCACATCAATAGTGCGACGTAGGTAATCCTTCATAGGTACTCCCAGAGGCTTGTTTCCATGGTGATTCCAGACCTTTTCAAGTTGGCCATCAAGGTGAAGCATCACAAGGGGTTTGATCACTAGTAAAACTGTTAGGACAAGATAGACTGCAGGTTGTTCAAAAGACTCTACCCTAAGGGAGACCCAGTTAATGCCAATATTACCAGATGTACCTGCTTGTACTTCTAATTAGGAAGATTTACATTTTATATTATTGATTACCTCCATGGCACAAATTAAATGGTTCCACATGAAAAATGGCTCAGCATTTCTGGCTGTCGGGCTGATTCTTCATATCTTCCTGCTTCCCTGGAACCTGAGGGCCCGAAGGTCTTCAGCTCTAGACTGCAGGTTTTGCTGTGAGCATTCTTCCTATCACCAGACTCTCAGTTTAGTTCTGATCACTAAGTTATTTTAGCAGTTTCGTCTAGATCCATGAGATGCCCTGCCCATTTACTAAGCCTTCATTGCTGTTTTCTTCCTTTTGCACAGAGACTGAGAATTTTGCTTGGGATCAACCCAAGCCTAACTCTGCAAACAGACATTTGGACTCCTCTGGTGGCATTTGTTGTCTTTACTGGGCTTCTGCTTGCAGCTCATCCTTAGTTCTTATGCTAGCATGTGGCGAACAGGACATTGCTTCCTCCGTGGAGACTTCATGCTGGGTGTCATCCAAAAACTCGTCATCCAAGAACTCATCTGTCTTCACATCACAAAGCAGTTTCTTCACGCAATATGAAATTAAAAAAAAAACATTACTTTGAGGAAAGCATCAAATCAAAAGAATTCTGGTGACTGACTTTTAGATGCTGGGCATTTCAGAGCTGCTCTGGTCCCACCCAGGGGATAAGATGGCTGCTTCTGTCCTTGGCACCAAGCCAGAAGGACTGAGGTGGTGCAGATAACTAGTGCGTTATGTGTCTGTCACGTGTTGTCTGTGGACCATTACTTTGCAGCTGGAAAATGAAATGTGTGTAGAAAAGGTATAAAGAGAACTAGGCATTGTGAAGCTCAATGCTTTAATACAGCTACCATTAGGGAGCAGCTGGTATATAAATATGTCCTTCTTTAATGTAATTCTATAAGCACTCTCATTTATAAGGTCGGGAGCCATTTGCAGTTAGTCTTTAAGTCTTGATTTTTTTCAACCCAGCTCAAAATTTGACTTCAAATTTCCTTCCTATGGCTACAAGTATAAGTAGCCTGAAAACAATTTGTCCTAATGACAAACTGATACCAGTTAAGATGAAGAACTTGAGAGACATCTTGAACAAATTTATGGTTCTTTCATTAAGAAAAAGAATCTGTCCCGACACATACTCAATATGAGAGTGATCACCATTCTTCCCATTAATTTATTTATTGGATTTATGAGGGGCTTTCTCCAGCACTGACTCAATTTAATTTTATTCAGCGTTATGTCTGTCATAGTTCATATTTGTCTGCCCGAAGATATCAATCCTTGGTAGATTTGATTTGGTCAGACCATAATTCCCTCTTTTCCATTCTCATACCTATATTGTATGTGGACATTAAGGAGGAATTAATGCACCTCTGCAAGATTCTGATCTCATATCAAAGGTTTTTGCTTTTTAATGGTTTAATTGTTCGTATAACAGTATTGCAAAGTGGACAAATTGACTGTATTTGGGCTTCTGATTTTTATTCTTTCTGATTTTTATTCTTTTCCATTTGCTTCAAATATCATTGTTCCATATGCAGATTAGCAAAAATATGTAACTGAAAAATTTTCAGATTTTCAACATTTTCTTCTCTATAAGTTGGAGCTGTTGCACTTTGTATACATATATTAATATCCTTTTTTTATTGTTTTCTTTTGTTTGGAAACAAGGTTTCACTATGTATCTCTGGCTAGTATGGAACTTGCTATATAAACCAGATTGGCCTCAACTCACAGGGCTCTGCCTGTATTTGTCTCCTGAGTGTTGGGATTAAAGATGTGTACTTCCATACCCAGAATACATGTTTTATATTCTTGAAAAGTAGTGAGACTTGCTGTATTGAACAGATGAACCCAAGGCAGCTCATTTCTCCTTTTTCTTGGCTTAAGTAAATAGTGCTGGAATTCTAGAAGTTTCCACTCACAAATGGAAGGATGACAAACATGATAGCCAGTGAAAAGACAGAGGTCTGAGGAGGCTGAATTGACACTAGCTTGTAGGAGCTTTGTAAAACAAAGCAAATAGGTGAAATCGGCTCTGAAGTCATCAGCTGGGGTCAGTTGCTCCTGTTACTTGCTGCAGAGACCAAGGAGGATACTGACGATAGCTGTAGGTTTCTGGTTCTGCAAGAGGATGTCTTCAAAAGCACTTCACAGTTGATAATGTGCACCATCTCATGAATGGAAAGGTCATGCTGCTGCTGTTGACGAGAATTCTGAACAGGAACGTTTTCTAACAGTGTGTGGTTTATGTGAGAATGGCTCCCATAGGCTCATATGTTTGAAAGCTTGGCCCACAAATGATGGGAACTTTTGGGAAGGGTTAGGAGGTGTGGCCTTGTTAAAGGAGGTATGTATCTGGGGATGGGCTTTGAGTTTCAAAAGCCCATGCTGTTGCCAGGTGGCTCTCTCTGCCTTGGGTTTGTGGACCAAGATGCAAGGTCTCAGCTACCTGTCCAGTTATGCCTGCTTGCTTGTTGCCATGCCCTGTAGGTCACAAACTCACCTCTGAGACTGTAACCACCAAATAAACTCTTTCTTCTATAAGTTGCCTTGGCTATGGTGTCTCTTCACAGCAATAAAAAGTAATTAAGAGGCAACATTTTAGATTCTATTTTCCCTTTATTTAATTTAATATTTTTCTTTTCTTCTTCCATTTTGAAATAGTCTCTACTTTTCTCAGGCTGCTCTTTAATTTACGCTGTAGGAAGCAGGTCTTGTACTTGTGGTCTGCCTGCTTCCACCTTTTCAGTAGCTGGGGTCACAGGTCCGTGCCATCACTCCTTGCTATTTTCTGTTTTTTAAGAACTTTTCTGAACTGCTCAAATATTTGGGGGACTCAGTTTCTATGGGCAGGCAACAAAATTCTGAATGGGAAAGGGTCCTTGTTTTCCTGTAATGCAAAGTCCACTGAGTTTAGATCAGCGCAACCATGGAATGGAGGTAAGAGTTACAACTTCCTATAGCTTATGGCTGTCCCTTCCCCTCCCTGTCTTTCCCAGAACCTGCTAGAATAAGAGTATGAAGATGGAGATCTATGTTGCTTCTAAGGGCACACCGACGCACTGAGGTGGAGATGGCAGTGCCTTTATGCTGATTGACATAACTACTATCAAAACGTTAGTTTTGTGGGCCTTTACTTAAAGCTGTGGGATGTTTTGGTAAATAATGTTTAAATACAAAGCAGTAATTAAGCTAAATGACCACACTTGGCGACATCTGTTTCTCTTCATCATAGAGTTTGGCTGTTAGTGTCCAAAGGGGAAAGAGGGGAAACTATCAAGGTTGCCATTAAGGGGTTTAGGAGTGAAGCTTGACAGCTGCTAATTAACTGGCCTTGCCTTTCAGGTGTTGCTGAAAGTCACATGTGTCTCTGTCTCTCTCTTTATCAAAGACCTCATCAAACAACACAGCTGGATTTGACCTTCTGATCCTCTTGCCTCAGCTTCCTCAACAGGTAAGATTTCAGTCCTTCGAGGTATCAAGTCAAAGCTCCCCCCTCTTCTAGTAATGTGAGGTATTTGTTTATTCCCCAGTCTTCCAATTTTATAGAAATAATCAATTTGCCTATGAGTATCTTAAAGACTGCTTTTCTCTAAGTACATCAGTCTCCGACTTGGTCCAGTTGAACTTGTGGATTTAACGTGCCAATGAAATGTGGGAGAGGACAGAACTTAATTACAAAGTTTGCCCTTTTGTTAATAATTTGAATTTTAAGCATATACATTCTCCAAGATCCTTTCTTACACCCAGCATTAGGTTGACTGTTAAAGGAGGGAGAAGATAATAGAAAGGAGAGAAAGAGGGAGGGAAGTGAGGGGAATGGAAGAAGGGAGAGTGGTGGAGAAGAGGGAAGCAGAAAGGGAGAAGGCTGGAAGGCAGGGAGTTTAGTGTGAAGGCATTGGAAGTGAACGATGGGGGAACTGGGTAGGAAAGGGGATGGGGAGGAGTGGAGGTTAGGAGTAGGGATGGGGGCAGGTGAGAGACTGGTGGTGGACATCTCTGGGACTTGCTAGAGATCTGGGATAGGGGAGAACCCAGAAAGTCTATGAGGGTCACCCTAGCTCCCAGCAGCAAAAGATATGGAGCCTCAAGTGGCCACCCCCTGTAGCCAAGCAGGACGGCCAGTGGAAGGATACAGACAACAAACAAAACCTTCAACCCCAAATTTGTCCTGCCTATAAGATGTGCAGGGACAAAGATGGAGCACAGATTGAGGGAATGGCCAACCAAAGCCCAGCCCTACTTGAGATCCACCCCATGGGAGAGAAGCAATCCCTGACACTATTAATGTTCTCTGCTGTGCCTTATGGCCTAGCATAACTCCTTTGAGAGGCTTCATCCAGCATCTGGTGGAAACAGATGCAGAGACCCACAGCCAAACATTTGACAGAATTCAGGGAGTCCTATGGAAGAGTTGGGAGAACTATGGCGGGAGCCAGAGGGGTAAAGGACTCCACAAGAAGACCTACAGAATGAAGTAACCTGGGCCCGTGGGGACTCAGAGATACTGAA
Organism: Meriones unguiculatus; assembly: GCF_030254825.1. Classification (NCBI taxonomy): domain Eukaryota; kingdom Metazoa; phylum Chordata; class Mammalia; order Rodentia; family Muridae; genus Meriones; species Meriones unguiculatus. The sequence goes on from NC_083350.1 coordinate 184,062,389, forward strand.
CCACCAACTGAAGAGCACACGTGGGCTGGTCCTAGGCCCCCTGCACATATGTGCAGCTTGGTCTTCATGTGGATCCCCCAGCAACTAGAGCGAAGGCCCTTGCTGGCTCTGAATCCTCCCTTTGGATTCAGCCCCCCTCTCTGGGCTGCCTTGTCTGGCCTCAGTGGTGGAGGATATGCCTAATCCAGCAGCGCCTTAACCTCCCAGGGCGGGTTGGTACCCATGGCGGACTTCCCCCATCTCTGAGGAGAAGGAAAGGGGAGAATAGGAGTGTGTGGGGGGGGGACTGGAAGGAGAGAAATGGATCTGCAACCAGGATGTAAAGTGAATAAATAAATAAACAAATAAAACATTAAAAAAAAGAGTACTGACTCCTGCCACTAGAGGGCAGTGCAGCACTGGGTAGACACGCCATCTTCAGCAAGCAACATTCTCCATTTGGCCAGTGAAAAGAAACCACTGGCTAAAAAAAGAGAAAGGGAAGAGGGAAGGCATGGTGAAAATAGGAATGAATGGAGTGCAGTCGGGTGCAAGACATGTTTTATGTCAGGTTTAAGGGAGGGGAATAGAGAAAAGGTCGTTTCCATGTACCTTAACAAGACTTACAGCCAAGTTCTCCCCTTGTTCGGGTGAGTGGCAAGGACTAGAAAACAAAAACGAAAACAAAACAAACCAATTTGTTGATTACCTAAGGATTTTGCCCGGAAATGCTCAACCTTAACAACGGACTTTTCTAAAATCTGTCTGGAAAGTATAAAGGGCTGAGATTTCGTGGCAGCAATCCATTGAACTGTTTTCTCTGCTTCTTGATTTTTTCTTTTCAGAGGATCTTTTCTAAGTCTGGGACTCAGACAGCCAAAACAAGGTTTTTCGGTTTTCTTCTCAGAGAAATAATTTAAGTAGACCTGCACAGAGCAGGTCTATGATAGCGAGTAACTGTTTTAAGGGATTTCATTTACATGTACGTAAAGATGAAGAATGTCACAATGAAACATTTCCCTTCCCTGGTTCTTATGGTATAACCTGTCTTAATGACTGCTTTGATGTATCATGCAGTGTCATCTTAAAATGCAGAAATTTATGCCTCCCAATTTTGATTCAGAATCAAGACATGTGGCATTTAGTAGAACATATGGTTGGGAGAATTATAAAGCTGGCATCTTGTTAGGGCTTCAAAAGGGATGTGCTGAAAAGAGTCCTACTGTTAAGAAATAGCTGCCCCCATCTTTAATATCAATCATTACTTAAAAATTAAGACAGGGCTGGGCACCAGTGATAAAATGTGTCAGCAATGTTTGTAGAGAATGTTGCAAAACCAAGAAAAAGTACAGACAGGAAGGAATTTGACTATAGATGTTTCTCGCTTTAAGTAATAACTGTATCCTTCAAAACATATCTGTCAATTGATTTTTTTTCTAAATGGAACCATTTTTCTTTATTGACTGATGAAAATTTCAGAAATGTTTTATCCTTATTATTTTCAGTGATGTTCAACATTTAGCTTTGAGGTTTTTATTCCTTGCAAGTAAACAATATGAAAACAACCCCAGAAGCTTGATGGTTACTGTTTAATAAAAGAATCCCGGACAGCTGCTTTCAGAATGAAGAATAATTTGGCAAGATAAAAGGATAAGCTATTTTGTTCCTTTGTGAAATGCAGGGCTTCGGTTTCAGAAACAGGTTCTCTGTCTTCCTCCTGGGTTTCAGTCATTGTTGTGTGAAAACATCAGGCAGAGCAACACGCCGACCACTTTCAGGCCACATTTAAAGGCACCTAGGCCGTCATTTCCAGGCCTTGCTCACCGTCACCAGTGCTACATAGCAGCTGTCTTTTATTTAGTAGAGGAAATGTCTGAGAGAAAACCAGGCCGTGAGTTATCCTGTACGTGACAGCCAGCTCCTTGGCGGTCTGTCCTCATCAGCAGAGGAGCATGGTGACATGACTTTGCCAGGAAAGAATGATGCTCTTTTTCCTCAGACCAGGGCACTTAGGGCTTGGGAAGAGTCCTCTTCAAGGTTACTGTGTTTGATTTAAATTCATAAAATAATCCATTTCAAAGAGAGAGAGAGGGAGAGAGAGAGAGAGACTGGGAGAATTTCAAAGCTTTTGGGTAAAACTCAAGTATATGAATCAAGTGTCTGCTAGGTGGTTATTTTGGGGACTTTTCTTCCAGAAGAACTTGGGATATCCTAACATGGGATATGAAAAAAGAAAGAAATAAACGAAGAATGAGAAATATATTCTCGTCACATTTATATGCAGGTAAAATCAACTTGAACACAGCATGGATAATTTGTAACTGCAAACTATTTTTTAAGTGAATCTAAATTTCATGAATTTAAAATTCTGTCACATAGCTTGTGTGTACTGTACCTATTAAAATGGCCAAGTGTTGATCCAGTCTCCAGAGAAACAAGGCTGAGCCAATCAGGAACCACCAGTCTTCTTGCTTTCTTGAGAGAACTGTCTGAGCGTAGGCAGCACAAGCCTCCTTTCATCCCATCTCAGGAGGCAGAGGCAGAGTAGAGGCAGATGGATCTCTGTGAGGTCAAGGTCAGCCTGTGTCTACATAGTTCCAGGACATCCAGGGCTACCTAGTGAACAACCCTATCTCAAAAAGACAAAAACAAAACAAAACAAAAAAACAAATCAAAGATGGTGTTTCTGTAACTGTGTCAGAGCTCTCCAATAAATGAACACAGCAAAAGTTGAGGAGTAATGTTTAAATTTACTTGAGCAGCTACTAGTGAAATATTAATTTTACTGTCATTATTTTTGTTATTTATATAAGTAAAACAGAAGGGATTTGTTATTTCACTTGCTATAATGTTTTCTGGCTCCAGAGGAGGATGCAGACAATGGAATACAGACACACAACATCCCGTTGTACATCTATAATGTATTCTTTATCGATTCACCTGGCTAGTCCTACTTCTTAGGTGTTAGGGCTAGTGCTGTAGTGAGCCTACTCACAGGCATCTTTCCTTATGCTGATTTCATGTTCTCTGGAGACAGACTCCACGCTGGGATAACTGGATCATATGGTAGATTTATTTGCAAGGAACTTCCATATTGTTTCTTATAACGGTTATTCTATAATTCATGTTATGGATCATCTGACCCAGGGTTAATATTCAGCGCATCTGAGGAGCCCCCAAACTTAAACCACATAACAATTTAAATTGGGTGAATGTTCTGGGCAGAAGCTTCTCAAAAGAGAGAAGAGGAAATACAAATATTTTTCTTCCTAGCTCACAAGTAACGGATAGATTAATTAAATTATTGTGTTAACACAGCTAATTAGCAGAGAAGCAAGGAGTCAAACCTCGGCAAGTCCCAGAGGTCACATGCTCAGCTGCACACCATTTCAGGAGAGGCACTGACCCAGTGCGCATGCTTTAAGCAAAATGGCACCAGGGATACTCATTAGAAGGGCTGACCAATTTTGGTGGAGCCGTTAAGATCTCCTTCCTTTCATTCCAACAACTCCTGGCTCATAATTTAATTACCATTTTACAATTGCACTTTTCATTGAGTCTAATTAAAAATATTTCAAGATTCCTCACATTTGCCAATTTTGATAAATACTTTGGCATTTTTAATCAGACATGTCCAAAACAACTTTTAATTTAGGAAAGAGGGAAAGTCTTTTAGCATGTACTGACTGAAAAGTACTGGAAGAAAGCGTTTCTTTCAGTCCCCTCATTAAGCAGGCCTGAAGCTGTAGCCAGGTTTTTCAGATTGTTTGAGACACTGACTGACTTAGGATAACACAACTTTGGCCTTTTCATCACTTATCCAGATTTTGTTGCCCTCAAAGGTTAACGTAATGAACTCATTCATTCAGAAACTCTTGCCAACAACACCCACTATTATGTGACTCGGTAATTTTTATAGGTATATAAAGAATATTTGGAAGCAGTTGTATAATCATACACTGATCTTTTTTGTAAGTCAGTTTCAGGTAATGAAGATTACGTATTTACTTGTGTTTTGTATGAAGCAATTGGATAAAGCATAGGATTTATATAAACCTTCAAAGTGAAATATGCTCAACTATATAACAAGAACATTTACTCAACCATGTTTTTAGCAGCTTTATTCATAATAGCCAGAATCTGGAAACAACCCAGATGTCCCTCAATGGAGGAATGGATAAAGAAATTGTGGTACATTTACACAATGGAATACTACTCAGCTATTAAAAATGAGGAAATCATGAAATGTTTAGGCAAATAGTGGGAACTAGAAAAGATCATTCTGAGTGAGGTAACCCAGAGGCAGAAAGACACACACAGTATATACTCACTTATAAGTAGATATTAGACATATAATATAGGATAAACATACTAAAATCTTTACACCTAAAGAAGCTAAGCAAGAAGGAGGACCCTGGGTAAGATGATCAATCCACATTCAGGAAGGCAAACAGATAGTTATTGGAAGAGGGAGAAAATAGGGAAGAGGACAGGAACCTACATAAATATGCCTGTTTTTGTACTAATTATTATTGATGCATACTGACTACCAACTTACTGGCCAAGAGCAACACATACGTACTATTGCCTGGTGCCTGAGAAACACGAACTTACTGGGCACAGTTAGCTTTAGCTCTGTCTTCCACTTCTGGGTCTCTCACAAGTTGGATCTAAGGGTCATCAATACAGGCACCTGAGGAGAAGACTTGATTGAGGGTGACACTTCATTTCTATGGCTATTGCTAAGACTGTAGTTCTAGAGAGCAGTGACACTTAGTGTGCATGTTGTTGAGAACCCAGAGTTGAGGACCCTTCATATTCATTTTTTAAGGAGGTGACAGGCTGCTCTGGGAGTCATCTTGAGAGCTTCCTGCTAGGTCTTCCTTCTTTTTATTTTCTGTGATTTGCACTTTTCTGCTTCCTGGTTTATTCAAATGACAGAGCCTTATCAGAAACAAAAATGGTACAGGTCATGTAACTCCCACCGAAAAGTAAACAAAACCTTATTCTTCTACTTCTTTAAAATGTGCAGACAACATCCTGCACATCATGAAGTTTTTTTAAAAATATCTAGTCAAAAATGGAAACTACAAAGTAAGGTTGATTGTCACGACACAGAAGAAAAATAGAATGCATATTCTCTGGCACTAAAGTTTCAGCAGATTTTATTGCTGCTGTGACATTTTAGCTTTGGTTATGCATGTTTTAGAGCACTAAGGAAAAAAAAAATAACTGCTTACAGAGTTCTCCATGCTTTGTATTAAATGCCTGTCATCCTAAAGGAATGCAGCATATTTCCCAAAGGTTTTGTTGTTGCTGTTACACACAGCATGTGTATGTATGTATGTATGTATGTATGTATACATTTATAATAAATGTTTTTACTGTGATTTAAACTTTCCCTTCTAAAATAAGAAAATCAAACTTTTGCGCATAAAATTCAGATATCAGAGTGATTAGAAGAAACAAATCTTTCACTGCTCTCAAGTTGTTGTTACACATTAAGAACGTCATAGAGTTGTTGTCACAGTCCCTTCAACATCTGCTTTGTGCTGTGGAAGACAGATGCTTCTTTCTGAGTCTGGGAAGTTTTGAGATAGACAGTCCTGGGAGTCACATATTCATTTTGACATAATCAGCTCCATTCTATGCTTCTTGCTGTGTCTGAGAAGTTTGTTTTCCAATGCCAGTATCATAAAAGTTTCATCCTTGTCAGACTCTATTCATGAACCAGGTCAAGTGAATCAAACAAGTCTTTATGGTTTCAATAAAAGTTGAGACATGCCAATTTATCATCCACAAAATGGTTAAAAGATCTTGAATATGCTCTCCTTGGCTAGTTTTAAAGGCAGAAGATAGCCAAATGGAAATGTGTTCAATCTTTATGTGCATGGTACATACGAGGATTTGTTTGGGTGGGAGAAAACTTGCCCCCTCTGCATGATTCTACCATAACTTTTGTAGCAGCATTGCTTTTTGTATAACTCAAAAACTCCTCCTGCAGTAGTCGTGAGAGTGTTCTTTGTGAGAGCTTCCAGCCACAAGCCAATGTTCTGACTTCACCCACATTGGTTGGGAAGTAGTTGAGGATTCCATAAGATGCTCCAACTTCAGTGAGGCTCAACTACATGGCACATCTTATAGGAGCATTCTTACTCATCCTGTGGTGATGGTTGTTCTACAACTAAGTCTACAACAAAGATTTTGACTTTCCTAAAATTTGACCAACTTTTTCCATGTACTTTTAATTGATGCTCCTTACTGACCAGTTGCGGGATCAAGAGCACAATTATGTTCATTATCACACTTCCCCCCCCTTGATCGTCTTTCACACACACACACACACACACACACACAAACACACACACACACACACACGATGGGATTCAATAATATGAGCCAAATCCCTACAAAAGTAGTGTTCAAAAGGCTCCTTTAGATTCTGGATAGGTGAGGAGCTAAGCAGCCCACCCTTCTCCACAAATATCAAGGAAGGCCAGGATGCTCATGGTGAGCCCCAAATATCTTGGACATTCTACTTTCAAACCATGTAGATCAGAAAACAGCTGATGCTTCTTCTGAAATAAAGTTTGTTTGTTTTGTTATTATTTTTCCCCCACTAGGACTTAAAAGAAAGAAGTTATGAAAGGCACCTCAACAAATGTAGCTATTAGGGCTGGCAAAGATATGCTTGGTATAGTCTTCTAATGAAATATTACCCTACTCTCCAGAGCCTAGGTTAATATTCAGCTGACTGGAGCTGGAGTAGGTTGTCATCCCCCAAAGACCAAAATAAGGAGTTTACTCAGGCAAATTTCCAATGCTATACTTTGATTCTTGGAAACAATTGAATTCAGGTACATGCTAAGCTCTCAGAGGAATCTAAGTACATCCCCATTGTATTAGCAGGGTTTTGAAATGCTTCATCAGTGGACAGTTAGATGGTGTGTTCACTGGCCTAGGCCTGGTGTGACAGTGAACTTACTTGCTTTAGGGATCACCCAAAGGTAGTGGAATTGATGTTCTTTAAGAAATTGAAAAGAGTTACATTTGCCTTAGTTTATTTTTCCTAATAGAAAATGTCTGGTAAGGCAATGAATAAACTGAATCAATGAACTACAGCAGTGAAGCTTTAGGTATGAGACCGGATAAAGATCTGATATTTAGTACTGTGTCTGGAAGAAACTGAGAAATGAATGCCTTCCAGGCATGAGCCATTCATGAGCTTTGTCTATTACCAAAGATGCCTGCACTTGGGACCTAACCAATTATTTTTAAATGTATTCTGTTTTTGGTTTTTGAGGAAAGAGGGGGAATGAAAACGGAAATAAATTTCAAGGCAGTCAATAAGCATGTATTCTCCAATATGATTAGAAATAAAATGAAATCATGTAGCTTAGAATAAATAAGCTAATGTAGGCCAGCCAGTGCAGGTGCCTGACTTTTGACACAGGCCTTAAAATTATGCACTGAAGAAGAGATAGTATCTTCAACAAATTGTGCTAAAAAAACCAAACCAACCAACCAACCAAACAAACAAACAAAAAACCAAAAAACTGGACAACTAACATGCTGTCAAATAAAATTAGATCCTTACCTTTCACCCTGCACAAAATCCAAGTTGAAATGGATCAAGACCTTCAACATAAGACCAGATACACTGAAATTGCTGGAAGAAAAAGTAGAGCAGATTCTTCAACATATGGAAAAATGTAAGGGCCTCTGAAGAGGACTCTGATAGCACAGGACACCACTGGCAAATAGGATCCCATGAAACTAAAAATGTACAATGAAGAAACCATCAACGGAATGAAAGTGCATTTATGGAAGAAAATCTTTTCCAGATAGACCTCTGACAGAATTAATATCTAGATTACACAAATAATTCCAAAAGAAATAGAAAAAAAAAGACAATAAAAATAGGTTTTCGGGGCTGGAGTGATGGCTCTGAGTTTAAGAACATTGTCTGCTCTTCCAAAGGTCCTGAGTTCAATTCCTAACAACCACATGGTGACTCATAACCATCTATAATGAGATCTGGTGCCCTCTTCTGGTGTGCTGTATAAAAAAATAAATAAATCTAAAAAATAAAAAATAATCACTTCTAGGGCTTAAAAAACAGGTTCTCTATCTTATTAAATACAAATAACAAACACCTTTTAAGGTCCTAAGTGATCATAGAAAAGCAAATTAAAAGTATGCTGAGATTCCTAGTCAGAAGGGTTATCACCAGGGAATCAAATGACACCGAATGCTGATGAGGAATGGTGAAAGAGGAAACTTTTTTCACTGTTGGTGGGAGTGTGAACTGTTGTAACCCTTATGTAAATCAGTGTGTAGGTTCTTAAAAATGCTAGAAATAGAACTCCCATTTGATCCAACCACCATTCCTGGCACATATTCAAATGACTCTATATCTTACTTCACAGGTACTTGCTCAGGAATGTTCATTGTGTCTCTATGAAGGAAAGCAAGGAAAGGGACTCAGCCTAGAGACCTATCAAGTGATGATGAATGGATAAGAAAATTTGGTTACCCATGTACAACAGAATGAACTCCCACATCTATGCCTGTCCCTAAAGAGCCTACAAAAGATTGGGCTTATCAATAGTCAGTTATCAATTAGGGTGGACTTCATGAGGCCTTCCAAGTTCCTGTTGAACTATTGGCTGCTGATATGTTCTGGAGGAGGGATAGTCCTTGTCTTCAGTTGTATCCTCAGCAGTTTCTAGCATATAGTGACAATACTCATAGATAATACTTGTTAAAATTAGTGGGTCTCAAAAGAGAGAGAGAGAGAGAGAGAGAGAGAGAGAGAGAGAGAGAGAGAGAGAGACAGCAAAAGTTATGAATTTAGAAAGGGAACTTGTAGAGAGGAGGGAGCATAGTAGAGATGATGGGGGATTGGGGTAGTATAATAATCAGAGTTCACATTATACATTCATGAATTTGTTAGAAAACAAACTCAATAAAAGCTAAGAAAAGACTTAAGAAAGTAATTGTGTTGGTGAGTTTTGTTATCAGTTTGACCCAAGGTAGAGTTACCTGGGATAAAGAAATCTCAATTATGACAATGCCCCCATCACATTTGCCTGTGGGCAAACCTGTGGGGAATTTTCTTGATTGATGATTGATGCAGACAGGCCTAGCCCACTGTGGGTGGTGCCATCCCTTGGCAGATGGTTCTGGTGTGTAGAAGAGAGCAGTTGAGGAAACAAAGCAGTCCTCCTCCATGACCTCTGCTTCAGTTCCTGCCTTGAGCTTATGTCATAGTTCTTTCTCATTGGACTGTAACTTGGGATATATAAGTCAAATATACCATTTTCCTCCTCAAGGTGTCTTTGGTCGTGGTCTTTATCACAACAATAGAAAGCAAACGAGGATTTTAAGCTAAGGATAACTATGACAACTCGTGACAGGCAGTTTCAGGAAGCTGAACTACCATGTATGAATTTCTGTGGAATGTGCGTGAGGTGATGAGGAGACTCTTATTCCTTAGTGTAGCTTCCACTTTTGTTACATGTGTACCTTCTCTTTGTTTTAAAATGTCTTGTCAGCATCAGGAGTTTTACCAACAAAGATTTGCCAAGTGTCTTTTATGTGGAGAGAAGAAGGTAAAATAAGATAGGAGCAAGAAGACTAGGTGTGGAATGACAGTAGAGTGAGTGTGGACTGAAGCAGTGCACTGTGTATGTCAATGCGCAAGACAGGCTGGAGCGATGGGTCTGTGGGCAAGAGCACAGTGTGACATTGGCTTCCCAAGACCCACATCAGGCAGCTCAAAACCACCTTTAGGTTATCTCCATGAATGGTCCTTGGTTGGTGTATCCATCTCAGAAAAGAACCCTGGGCCCAGATTGGCACCTGAGTCTCCAAGTGGGTTCCTAGTAAGGGGAATAGGGACTGTCTCTGACATGAACTCAGTGGCTGGTTCTTTGATCACCTCCCCCTGAGTGGAGAGCAGCCTTACCAGCCCACAGAGGAAGACAATGCAGCCGGTCCTGATGAGACCTGATGGCCTAGAGTCAGATGGAAGGGGAGGAGGACTTCCTCTATCAGTGGACTGGGGGAGCGGCATGGGAGGAGGAGAGGGAGGGAGGGCAGGATTGGGAGGGGATGAGGGAAGGGGCTATAGCTAGATACAAAGTAAATAAATTGTAATAAATTAAAAATAAAATAAAAATAAAAATAACCTCAAAAAACCAAACCAAACCACACCACACCAAACCAAACCAAACCAAACCAAACCAAACCAAACCAAACCAAACCAAACCAAACCAAACCAAACCCTGCCTTTAACTTTAGCTACCTTTCCTGGCCTATTAGCCACATACACCCGCATACACACATCCTTCAGTCATACACATACACATAACTCAAAGTTTAGAGATGCATCTTTTTACAAAGACAGAAGATTTTAAATGTCTCACCATAAACTGCAAACATTTAAGATTTGATAGTCCAACTTAAACTTTAGACAATGTACATATATTAAGTATATATATCATACTACCAAATTAATATGTGGAAGTTTATGTTTTGCTACCAAGTTAAAATAAATTAAAAATATAATTGAGCAAAATGATATCATCATTCACAAAAAATAACAAAAGAGAGTTTCAGAGGTAATGAGAACCCATAATTACTTCTATCAGAAAATCCAGGAAGCAAATAGTGTATTGGTCTCATATAACATATATTCACTATGTATTACAGCAAACTTATCTGCACAGTATGTACTAGTCAATAACAAATATAAAGTAAGTTGTGATGTCACACATGCTTTTGAATATGGTAATGGAACTCAACGAAGTGAACAATTACTGTGGGGCTAGTGCCCAGGGTCTCATTAGTTGCCAGAAAATCTGTGTGGACAAAAAAAAAAAAAAAAAAAAAAAAAAACAACAACAACAACAACCAGTATTTCCATGGAATAGCATGGAAAACAGAGAGATCGAGGAAAACATTCCATCTGCTTAGTCTCCTGTCCTGATTCTCTAAGGCCTCATATTATAAGATATGTTTTAGACTTAGAATATTAGTGACACAAATGGCTTTATAATACAATGTTGTTTAAAACTCATCCATCCATTATTAGGAACTGCTTTAAAATACTAAATAAAATACCTGTCTTCCCATCAGAAGACTCCTGTTAATCCCAAGAAACAACATGTGTTCTGCTATGAGCCAGAATTGCATGCATATGGCTCATTACAGGACTGACTGTTTATACTTTTAATTAATAGTTTTTGCTATGCTGTTTGGATTTTGGAAAAAAAAGATATATGGTTAAGGAAGTCTACTGTGCAGGAACTAGTACACAGAATGTGAACTGATTTCATGCTTACTGTGTGAGAAGATGATAGAGGGATGAGATTGCTTCATTCTGAAAGGCTTTTATATGGCAATGAAACCCAAATATAGGCAGAAGAAAGCATGTAAACTATACATACTGAGATAGTCAAGTGGAACTCTTTCTAGCTTGTTATGATGAATACCACAGGGCCTGGTTGACTGCTCAAAAGCAAAGCAGAGAAAAACTCAGGCAAGTGTCCCAGTCCAGCCCTTGGTCACCAAGTCATTAAAAACGCATTGACTGGTTACTAGGCTCCTTGTGTTGACAAAAAGCTTTAAGAGTAAATCCTTCACATAATGGCTTTAACTTCATATTTGCATAGCACATTAGGACTCCTAACTAACTTCCCCATTTATCTTAGTTTTCACAGCAATTCTTTGAAGTAGGTATGAATTTATCATCACCATCAATCAAAATAAAACAAACTCAAGTTTGAGGGCTGGAGAAATGGCTCAGTGATTAGGAATGAATACTTCTCTTCCAGAGCAACTGGTTTTTACTCTCAGCATCCATGTCAGACAGCTTGCAACTGCCATGTGAGTTTGGCAACAGGGCACGTGGCTCTACACGACACTCATATACACATGATTACACAGAGAAATATAAGACACATAACTAAAAATAAAATGTAAAACTTAAAAAGAGCTGGGCAAAAGATCTGGCTCAGTAGTTAAGAGTAGTTCTTTGGTTTGTTGGGAGCAGAGAAAAGGAACTGTCTTAAGTACTACCATATTGATCTCAGACTCCAGCTGACTAACTGCCCTCTCTAGGCAACAACAAGTTCCCCAAAACATAATGCTTGTTCCTAAGGACAATTTGATTTGTTGGGCAAAACCAGTTACATTCAATGTCAGCTGACAATGATGGAGCATTTGGGAAAGTCCCTAATCCCCGAGTTCTGATTGGTAAAAATCAGAATTGTAATTTGGCCCAGATGCTAGCAGTCCCTCATCAGCCCCTACCGGGAGCTGCCAGAGTGATCAGCCACTCTGTTTATGCGGTGGGAATAAGGAAAGATTTTGCTGTTACCAGAGCCCGCTGGTGTTTTCTCTCCCCTCCTTGTGGCAGGACGGACAGGAGGTAAAAGGTTCAGTTCCGAGCATCGACATCATAGCCCACAGTTGCCTGTAACTCTAGTTTCAGCGGACCCATCACCCTCTTACTGTCTTTTTGGGAAGTGCACACACATTAGCATATGCAGCCAAAATACAAATAAAAGTAATGAAAAAAATTCAAGGTGTTTAAAAATAAAAAAAAAATATATTTGACTATACCGTTTTGGAATGTTTTTTGTTTCTTAAAGACATTATACTATTTGCTTTGCATTTTGGGGGTAAAACAACTAGATCACTTTGTTAATGCACTGTGGTTGTGCTGATTAGAAATTAATCTTTGTTGAACTGTACTCCAAGGCATAATTTACTTCACTAACTTCTGGCTCACTGTGGCATGTCAGGTTGGTGCTTCCTCACTGAACGGTGTTGATGAACACCGTTAATTTCCTGTCAAATGTGATTTCTTGGGATGTAAGTAAGCTCTGTCGATTGCCTGTCAGTATAAGAAAGAATAAAAAGTTACAGCTGTTTGCCTGAGCCCAATGGGGAGAATAAAAATAAATGTTCTCATTTTAAATCGCCTCAGGAAAAAGCTCAGAGTATTATTAACCTGGCAAAATGTTGTCACACAGTCACTACTATTAAAAACTTTGGTCCATGGATGACTCAGGAGCTGGTATTAGCTGGTAGTAGTAGGAAGTTCTGCATGGAGAGGATCTAGATCCCCTGCTCAGATGTAGCCTATGGGCAGCTCAGTCTCTGTGAGAGAGTACCCTAGTAAGGGGAACAGGGGCAGCCACTGGTATGAACTTGGTTACTTGCTCTTTGATCACCTCTCCTTGCTGAGGTGGCCTTACTAGACCACAGAGAAAGAGGATCCAGACAGTCCTGATGAGACCTGATAGGCTAGAGTCAGATAGAAGGGGAGGAGGTCCACCCCTATCAGTGGACTAAGGGAGAGACACAGGGAGTGAAGGGGGAGGGGGTGGGCAGGGAGGAGATAAGGGAGGTGGCTACAGCCGGGACACAAAACTTGGATGCTCTCTTTCCATCACGTGGGTCCGAGACAGTGAACTCAGGTCCCAGGCTTGGTGGCAGGTATCTCTGCTCACTGAGCCATCTTGCAGGCCTAGGTTTCCAGCTACTCAACACGGGGCTCGAATCTACAACTGTGAAATTTGGAGTTGTCTTGCTGTACTGACTGAGTGATCCAAGTGTCACAGAAGTTCATTGTCTTTACATTCGAGCTGCAGAACCTGTTCACAGATCACAGTCACATTGAGAACCTGCTGAGGCAATAGCCATGGTGACCCTTGCTCCAGCCAAAGGTGGAGAGACGGTGAACCTTGCTTCTTTACTGTTCCACTTCCTCTCTACCTATGTGTCACTGAAGTGTCGAAGCTGCCAGTTGTTGAACATCAATGCTTCGCAGAACTCGATACTGGAATTTGATTAATTCATACTATAAATGAAGCAACACGTTACTACATGCTCAGAGTGGATGGTTGGAGATTGCCTATGACATTAAAGAAGAGAAGCAGCCCTTGTGGTTTAAAATTTCATTGGCGAGCAGTGGTAAAGGTCTAGCACATATCCAGAAAGGAGAGTGTGATTGGCTTCTGAGCCAGGCTAGCTCTTAGCATATTGCTCACCTAACTCTATCTGCCATTAGGTCTTCACCTTTAATGATCTTCTGTGTTGACTGACCAGCCATGGCTGCACTGCTCATGGTCACCATCATACAGTATCTCCATGATGGCTTCTACACTTGGTAGTGGGCAGCCCACCTAGAAACAGAAGAGCCCGGTGGGGCTTCCAGGCTCCTTACGGCTGCTAAGTCTGTATCCTGAGTGAGAGCCAAGTCTCCCATAGAGGAAAGGTAACTCAGGTCTGGCTCCAACCCAATTCCCCCCCCTGGCAGGAACTGCCAATTGAGCTGTTTTGGTTTAAAACAGGATGCCAAAGCTAATTTTATCTTTTTCCCCCCGTGCGCTACTTCTTTGTCCAGATCAGCAATTCACGGTTTTTATTTCTGCATGAGACTGCATTTCAGAACTAGGAAATGATGGGCTTATCAAAGGATAAACTATTCAGTGGAAATGTGGGGCAAGCATCCAAGTCCATTTGTCCTTTCATGTTTCGCTTCCTTTGTGGAAATAGAAATTGGGCAGGGCATATGGTCTTCAAAAATAAGAGCTACTTTCTCTGTCCTCCTTGCTGCCAGGTGAGGCCAGGTGCCTGCTTCCTAGGCAAGGGGGCAAAAATGGAAGTGATTCAGAAGAGCCCCTAAGAACCAGAAATAAACTGGTACACAATTTTTTCCACTTCTCCTCTTCTTTCTCCATCCCGTGGTTTGGAAATGGATATGATGGGTTGGATCCATGTCTTGGTCTAATGCTAGGAGAACAACAGAAGAGAAAGTTTCAAGTGGTCTGAGGGTCTGACGTCCAGTTGGAATTCTTTTATAAGCTTTGTAGGACTAGAGGATGCTTCAGGTTTTCTTGCTTAACCTGCAAAGGGGAAAAACTAGAAGAAGGAGTTGAACTTCTAAGTACAGTATCAGAATTTTCTGTTTATTCACAATTTTGGTCTTTAATCTTCACTGCCAGCTTGACTCAGCTGAAAATCAACTGGGAAACACACTTGCAGGTATGTCTCTGAGGAACCTCAGGAAGGATCATCCTGAGTGAGCTGTCCCAGAAGCAGAAAGACACACACGTACTCACTCATATAGACATATAACATAGGATAAACCTACTAAAACCCTGAACATCTAAAGAAACTAATCAAGAGAGCAGACCCTGACTAAAATGCTCAATCCCCATCCTGAAAGGCAAAGAGGATGGACATCAGAAGAAGAAGAAAACAGGAAACAACCTAGGAACCTACCACAGAGGGCCTCTGAAGGGCTCTGCCCTGCAGACTATCAAAGCAGACGCTGAGACTTAAGGCCAACTGATGGGCAAAGTGCATGGAATCTTAAGTAAAAAGTGGGAAATAGTAAGATCTGGAGAGGACAGGAGCTCCACAAGGAGAGCAACAGAACCAGAAAATTTGAACACAGGGGTCTCCCCAGGGACTCATATTCCAACCAAGTACCAGGCATGGAGATAACCTAGAACCCCTGCACAGATGTAGTCCATGACAGCGTAGTATCCAAGTGGGTTCCATAGTAATGGGAACAGGGACTGTCTCTGACATAAACTGATTGGCCTGTTCTTTGATCACCTCCCCTTGAGGGGAGAGCAGCCTTACCAGGCCACAGAAAATGACAATGCAGCCATTCCTGATGTGATCTGATAGACTAAGATCAGAAGGAAGGAGAGGAAGACCTCCCCTATCAGTGGACTTGGGAGGGGCAATCGAGAAGAAGGGGGAGGGAGGGTAGGTCTGGGAGGGGAGGAGGGAGGGGCTTATGGGGGGATACAAAGTGAATAAACTGTAAAAAAAAAAAAAGAAATGAACCGTATTCTCAAGTGGACATTTATCTTTGCTCTGCCACTTTTGTCTGTCATTTTGTCTCTATTATCTCTCAAAGGTTCTCTTTCTGTTTACAGGCATATAGTAGTATGTACATCTATTTGGTTGGTTTTAGAAGAATTTCTTAGATGCTGACTTTTTCTGGTATACTTATTCCGGTATAAGTCTTCTGAAATTTTTATATTGCAATATAACGGATTCCATGATGATCTGGGAAGTGAAACCTTACCCCGCCCCCCTTTTTTCAAGCTAGGGTTTCTCTGTATAGCCCTGGCTATTCTAGAACTTGCTTTGTAGACTAGGCTGGTGTTGAGCACACAGAGATCCACCTAAGCCCACAGGGGGGCACATTGATATCTCCATGCTGTCACCAGAAATGATGTGGAAGTCTATGAACCATAATGCCATTGACTGTAAAGGGCAAGGAACAAACAAACAGAAAACACACACACACACACACACGCACACACACACACACACACACAGAAAGAGAAACACTGGTGTAAGAGCCCACAACTGGAACATCCTAAAACATCAGGAACAATCTAGAAACCAGCTGAAAACAATTATTTTCCTATATAAATCTACCCAATCATTTTGTTACGTACCTCCATAAATCTAATCAATTTTCATGCCCATACGTGGCACATTAAGGGAGGCTTGACTGTCTTTTTACTTTGCTTGCTCTGTTTTGCTATTATTGTATTTTATATCAGTGCAAAGGAGCTGGAGAAGTATATAGATTTCAGTCTTTTGCTTACAATTCGCCTTCAATTAACATAAATAAAGCAAGGAAGGGAACTCTGGTATCTTCTAGCCATGGATAGTCATTTACCATTTTATAGTATGCATTTTATGAAGTCTTTATAAATGTGTGAATTTGGTGTTATTTCTTATATTTTTGTCCATTTGATTTCACAAAAACATACATTCTCATAATAGGTCTTAGAAATATACATTTTTTTGGCACAACAGAAGATATTTTTGATTGTTTTGTGATTGGTGTTACAGTTTGTTTAAAAATTGTATAGAAAAAATAGCAAGGAGTCAACAAGGTGGAAACTCACAGCCATCAACATGGAAGACTTAGTTCATTAATATTTTCTTTGTAATTAAGAGTTAAACAAAAATGACTAGATATCTCTTTTCCCATATACTCCATGTCCATACACATCCCATAACAATCTCCTCACCTCTTCTGCCTCTCTCTTAGATGACTATAAGCAGGGCAAAGACAAACACCTTCATCAAGAAACCTTTGTCAGGGCTGGAGAGACGGCTCAGAGGTTAAGAGCATTGGCTGTTCTTCCAAAGCTCCCGAGTTCAATTCCCAGCAACCACTGTCTATAGTAAGATCTGGTGCCATCTTCTGGCCTGCAGGCACACATGCAGGCAGAATACTGTATAATAAATAAATAAATAAATAAATAAATAAATAAATAAATAAATCTTAAAAAAGAAAGAAACCTTAATTCAGAGAGGCTAACTATTAGAAAATATGTGCTTTAGGGTTAGACACACAGAGACACACACAGAAAGATGTTGCCTGGAGAAGTAACACTTTCTTTCTCCTAACCTCAGATACATGAAGTCATGGGTAGGTGCTGGTCTGCTTAGGAGAAAAATGAACGCCCTGTTAGTTTTGGCACTCAGCTCAAGGGGAGGAGAGATACTGAGACATGGGAAGAGTGTTCTGCTAGACTCAGTACCTTCTTAGTTTTCCTAGTTTCTCTTTTTTGGTCTATCCAGTGGCCTCTTCCTCTTCCACACCTCTGTGTTCAGTAGTAGCTGGCTCTACTGAATTGCACAAATAGCTAACTTTAGTGGAGTGCCAGTAAGCATTGTAAAGGATGTATTGTCTACTGTAGCATCACGCCGAAGATCTTGTGTGGTTATTTGTACATGAATAAAGTATTTAAAAATTTCAAAAATATTTTAGATTGCATTTCTTGTTAGAGACAGTGAATTTGAAAAAAGTAAGAAAAGCAAGTGTTTTAGATGATCCTTATCCTGTGGTATCGTTTTGTTAATTGTGGTGTTGTCACTCAGGCTGAATCTTGGCTTGTGTGACCTCAGCATTCACCTATGGTAATACTTTCATAGCAATATGTAATTGAAACTGTTTTAAATATCCATGAAGAAATTAAACAACAACTACTTTTGATAGTCAATTACATATTTTTTAAATATAGAATACTTTCATTAAAAAAATAGAAATCAGACTGCTGTGAAATGTAATTTACCATAAATTCAACAGGCTAGATCTACAGAAAGGCAAAAGGAGAGTGATTATGCTTTGGAAAAATAAAAATATATTACCTATCCACAATAGGGACTACATTTATTTTATATTTCCTATCATATAAATCTCTATACAAATATCTTTAAGGAAACATTGAGTTTGTTATGGTTGGTTGCTAGTTATTTAAATGGGCAATTTGCGTGATTAAATAGTTTGTTTGCTATGTTGTGACATCATTTGCAACATACGGTTGAATACATTTTGTTGGGCCTACTGACAATAAAGTTAATTGAGAATTTGGCAAGTATCCAGGTAAGCAAGAACAGAATTGTACCTGAACTACAGTAAAACACAATCTTATTGTTCACATAAAAACCTATGTATATTTCTAAATGTAGGGGTAAATATATTTGTAAATGTAAGCTTTTGACTTGGGGATCCATAATTTTTTTTTAATTATTGTGATCTAGATAGCAAAGATTTCAAATTTTATGGGCCACACTACTTTGACTGAAAACTACTCAATATTGTCCTTGCAGATGAAAAGCAGCCATGGAGATTAGGCAAAAGAGGTGTAGCTGTTTTCAAATAAAAGTATTGTTTCTTTTTCTATTTTTATTTATTTATTTACTGTGATTTATTCAATTTATATCCTGATTATAGCCCACTCCCTTGTCTTCTCGCTGTTCTACCCTCCCTCTCTCCTCTGTCTTGTTCCCCTTCCATATACCACAGGGAGAGGGAGCCCTCCTCCCCTACCATCTAGCCCAAGCCTGTCAAGTCTCATTAGGACTGCCTGGATCCTCTTCTTCTGTGTCCTGGCAAGGCTACCCAGCCAGGGGGAAGTGATTAAAGAGAAGGCAATGGAGTCCATGTAAGAGATAACCCTGCTCCACTTACTAGGGAACCTGCATGGAGACTGGGTTGACTATGGTCTACATCTGAGCAGGGGTTCTAGGTCCTCTCCATGTGTGGTCTTTGGCTGATTCATAAATCTTTGAAGTCTCCCCCGGGCCCAGAGGAGAGGTCCTGTCCCATCTGGGTCCTTCTATCCCTTCACTCTTCCACAAGACTCCCTGTGCTCTGCCCAAAATTTGCCTGTGAGTCTCAGCATCTTTTTCGATCCCTTGCTGGGTGGACAGAGGACATCTACAGTAGTCCTGTTCTCTCTCTTCAACCACTTCAGGTATCCATCCTGTTTGTCTTTAAAGAGAATTAAGCATTCTTCCTAGGCTTGTCATTATTTATCTTCTTTAGGTCTGTAGATTTTAGTGTGGCTATCCTATATAATGTGGGTAATATCTGCTTATAAGTGAGTGTTTACCATGTGTGTCTTCTGGTTCTGGGTTACCCCACTTAGGATTATCTTTTCTAGTTTCATCCATTCGCCTGCAAATTTTATGGTTTCCTTGTTTTTAATAACTGACTACTATTTCATTATTAAATGTACCATGATTTCTGTATCCATTCCTCAGATGAGGGACATCGGGGTTGTTTCCAGATTCTAGCTATATGAATAAAGCTGCTTTGAACATAGTTGAGCAAATGTCCTGGTATGTGGAGCATCTTTCAGATATATGCCCAGGAGTGGTATAGTTGGGTACTGGGGCAACACTATTCCTAGTTTTCTGAGAAAGTGCCATATTGATTTCCAAAGTGGTTGTACAAGTCTACACTCCTACCAGCAATGGAGGGGGGTTCCCCTTTCTCCACATCCTCTCCAGCATGTGCTGTCATTTGATTTGATTTGATCTTGGCCATTCTGACAGGTGTAAGGTGAAATCTCAAATTCATTTTGATTTGCATTTCTCTGATGACTAAGGACATTGAGCATTTCTTTAAGTGTTTCTCTCCCATTCAATATTCCTATGTTGAGAATTCTGTTTAGCTCTGTACCCCTGTTTTTAATTGGATTATTTGGTATGTTAGTGCTTAATTTCTTGAGTTTTTTAAATTATTATTATTTTGGATATTAGCTCTCTGCTCAGATGTAGGGTTGGTGAAGATCTTTCCCAGTCTGGAGGCTGTCGTTTTGTTCTGTTGACCATGTCCTTTGCTTTGCAGAAACTTTTCAGTTTCATGAGGTCCCATTTATTAATCGTTGAGCCTAGAGCCTGTGCTGTTGGTGTTCTGTTCAGGAAGTTGTCTCCTGTGCCAATGAGTTCAAGGCTCTTCCCCACTTTTTCTTTTAACAGATTTAGTGTGTCTGGCCTTAATTTAAGATCTTTAATCCACTTGGATTTTACTTTAGTGCAGGGTGATATGTATGGATCTATTTGCATTTTTTACATGGAGACATCCAGTTACTCCAGCACCATTTGTTGAAAATCTCTTTTAAAAAAAATGTATGGTTTTAGCTCTTTTGTCAAAAATCATTTGTCCATAGGTGTGTGGGTTTATTTCTGCATCTTTGTTTCAATTCCATTGATCCACCAATCTGTTTTTATGTCTGTACCATGCAGTTTTTATTATTGTTGCTTTATAGTACAGCTTGAGATCAGGGATGGAGATACCCCAGAAGATCTTTTATTGTACAGGGTTGTTTTTGCTATTCTGGGTATTTTGTTTTTTTATATGAATTTGAGAATTGTTCTTTCAAGTTCTGTAAAGAATGGTGTTGCTATTTTGAAGAGAATTGCATTGAATCTCTAGATTGCTTTCAGAAGAATGGCCATTTTTACTATGTTAATTCTACCAATCCATGAGCATTGGAGATCTTTCTTCTTTTGGTATCTTCTTCAATTTCTTTCTCTAGAGACTTAAAGTTTTTTTTTTTTTTCATACAAGTTGTTCCAGCCGGTTTGTATATAGGATTTTTTTTTGTTGTTGTTGTTGTTAATTTTGTATCCAGCCACTTTGCTAAAGGTCTTTATCAGCTGTAGTACTTTTTTGGTAGAATTGTGGGGCCACTTATGTATACTATCATATCATCTGTAAATAGTGATACTTCAACTTCTTCCCTTTCAATTTGTATCCCTTTGATCTCCTTTAATTATCTTATTGCTCTAGCTAAGACTTCAAGTACTATGTTGAAGAGGTATGGAAAGAATAGGCAGCCTTACCTTGTCCCTGATTTCAGTGGAAGTTATTTAAGGTTTTCTCCATTTAATTTGATGTTGTCTATAGGCTTCCTATATATTGCCTTTACTATGTTTAGGTATGTGCCTTGTGTCCCTAATCTCTCCAAAACTTTAATCATGAATGGGTATTGGATTTTGTCAAATGTTTTTTTGGTATCTAAGGATATGATCATGTAGTTTTGTTCTTTTAGTTTGTTTATATGGTGGATTACATTGATGGATTTCTGTATATTGAACCACCCTTGCATGCCTGGGATGAAGCCTAGTTGGTCATGATGGATGATATCTTTGATGTGTTCCTGGATTCAGTTTGTGGGTGTTTTATTGAGTTCTTTTTGCAGTTTTTCATAAGGACTTCTTGGAGAACAACATGACCAGAGCTATTCCTGGCACTGGAGGTTTGATTTGGTAATGAAAGATGTCTAGTGGGGATCTCTCTCCCCCATATTTGGTTCTGATAGAATTTATTACTGAATCCATTTGGCCTGGTGGCATGCAGGAGCTCTGGAGAGTTAGCTCAGAGTTCTACATATAGATCCACAGGCAGAGAACAAGACAGGAAGAGAACGAGGACACAGTATTACTAGCCCAGGGATGGCACCACCTGCAGTGGGCTGGCCCTCCTCCATTGATCGCTGTTGAGAAAATGCCTTACAGCTGGATCTTGTTGAGTCATTTCATCAGCTGAGGTCCCTTCTTTTCTGCTGAGTCCAGCTTGTGTCAAGTTGATACACAAAACCACCCAGTACATTGAGTTTTTCCTTTGTTGAGCATGTAGTGTCCTTTTTCTGTCTCTTCTGATTAGTTTAAGTTTGAAGTTCATTTTTCAGATATGAAAATGGCTATTCCTGTTTGTTTCTTGGGTCTATTTGCTCAGAATATAGTTTTCCATTTTTTTTAACCTGTTGATGATATCTATCCTTGATAGGAAGACATGATTCTTAGATATGCAGAAAGATGGATCTTGCTCTTATATCTACTCTGTAAGTCTATTCCTATAATTGAAGAATTGATACCTTAAATGCTGAGAGTTATCAATGAGCAATATTTCTTGATTCCTGTTATTTTGTTACAGTATGGGCTCCCCCCACCCCCTTTTCAAGTTTCTGGTCTGAGGTTATTTATTCCTTGTGTTTTCTGAATGTTATTAATGTCTTCAGGTTTTTTCTTCTAATGCCCTCTGTACAGCTGGATTTGGAAATAAACACTGCTTAAATTTAGTTCTATCATCATTTTTTTTTCTTTTTTTACTTATTGTGATTGAAAGTTTGCTGGGCCTGGGTGGTGGTGGCCTGTGCCTTTAATCCCAGCAGTCAGGAGGCAGAGGCAGGTAGATCTCTGAGTTCAAAGCCAACCTGGTCTTTAGAGTGAGTTCTAGAATAGCCAGGGCTACAGAGAAAAATCTTGTCCGGAAAAACCAAAAGCCAAACCAAATCAAACCAGAAACTTTACTGTGTATAGCAGACTGAGCTGACATCTGTGAATTTGTAGAACATCTGTCCAGTCCTTCCTGTCTTTTAGAGTCTCCATTGAAAAGTTGGGTGTTATTCTAATAGAAATGCTTTATTCATTACTTCATCTTTTCCCCTTGCAGCTTTTAATATTATTTCTTTGTACAGAATGTACAAAGTGTTTTGATTATTGTGTGTCATGAAAAATTTCTTTTCTGGTTCAGTCTATTTGGTGTTCTCTGTGCTTTCGTACTTTCATAGAGACCTCCTATTATATGTTAGAAATTTTTTCTTCTATGACTTCATTGAAAATGTTTTCTGTTCCTTTGATCTGGGTTTTCTTTCCTCCCTCTACTATTATTTACAGATTTTGTATTTTCATACTGTCCCAGATTTCCTGAATGTTTATGCTTAGATTTTTTATATATTTAATATTCTTGGTATCCATTTCTTTTATCTTGTCTTCAATGTCTAAGATTCTCTCTCATTGTCTTAGTTAAGGTTTTATTGCTGTGAAGAGACACCATGACCAAGGCAAATCTTATAAAGGCAACATTTTATTACAGCTTGCTTATGAGTTCAGAGATTTAATCTTCTGAACGTACCGGTGACTCATGTCTTCATGGAGGGAAGAATGGTGGTATGCAGGCAGACATAGTTCTGGAGAGGTAACTGAGAATTCTACATCTGGGCCCACAGTCAACAGGAAGAGAGAGACTGGGCTTGGTTTGGGCATTTGAAACCTCAAAGCCCACTCCCAGTGACACACTTCCTCCAACACCTACACCTACAAGGCTACACCTTCTAAAAATGCCACTCCCTATAAACCTATGGGGCCTTTTAAATTATGTATGTATGTATGTATGTATGTATTTATTTATTTATTTATTTATTACAATTTATTCATTTTATATCCTGATTGTAGCCCTCATCTCCTCCTAGTCCCATCCTCCCTTTTTCTTTCCCCTCATCTTCTTTCCTTAGTCCACTGAAAGGGGAAGACCCCTCCCCGGCTATCTGACCCTATCTTATCAAGTCTCATCAGGATTTCATGGATCCTCTTCCTCTGTGTTCTTGCAAGGCCACACCACCAAGAGGAAGTGATCAAAGAATTTTTTAAATTCAAACACCACATTCATCTCTTTACTTTGTTGGTGAGGCTTACCTATGAGGTTTTGATTGAATTCCAAAATTTTTCATTTCCAATTTTCTATTCACTTGGGTTTTCTTTAATGTTTTTGTTACTACTTTCATGTCTTGAACCGGGTTCATGTTTTCAGACTTCATTAGTGGATCTATTAATATCTTCTTTAAGGTCCTTGAACATTGTCTTAGGTAGGGTTACTATTATTGTGATGAAACACCATGACCAAAGCAACTTGGAAAGGAAAAGGTTCATTGGGCTTACACTTCCGTACTGTAGTCCATTATTAAAGGCAGCCGGGAAAGGAACTCAAACAGGACAGGAATCTGGAAGCAGAAGCTGATGCAGAGGCCGTGGAAGAACACTGCTTACTTGCTTTCTCCCATGACTTACACAGTTTGCTCTCTTATAGAACAAAACCAGGGATGGCAGCACCCATAATGGGCAGGTCTCTACCCTATCAATTGCTAATTAGGCAAATGCTATGTACAGCCCAATCTTATAGAGGCATTTTTTAAATAGAGGTTGCCCCCTCTCAGATGACTTTTGCTTAGTTGGTATAAAACTATCCAGCACAAGCTACTTTAAAGCCCTTGTCTTATAATTCAGCTAAATCTCATTTCTTAGGGTCCACTGTAGTGGGGCTGCTGGGTCCTAGTGGAAGCATATTGTCTTCGGTTTTTAATTATTGTATTTTTGTGTAGGTATTTAGGCATTGGTGTTTGGGATTATTGTGATGCCTTGTCTCTGTTGGCTTGCGTTTTCTGTTCCTTGGCTTCTGTTGTACTCTCTGAATGTTAGGCTCCTGTGATGGTTGTGGGTTGCCTGGAATGGAGCACTTCTTAGTCCCTGTTATGTATGGCCACTGGGTGTTCAGGGCAGATTGTGTTTTCATGTATTGGAACTTGACACAAAGGAATAGGGATGTGTTAGAAGGAGAGACCTGAAAGAGTCCACAGGGTAGAGGAAAGTTGGGTTTGTGAGGTTTGGTGTGGTCTGCAGGAAGCTGAGTCAGAGGGA
The DNA here is from genome assembly GCF_030254825.1 of Meriones unguiculatus. NCBI lineage: Eukaryota > Metazoa > Chordata > Mammalia > Rodentia > Muridae > Meriones > Meriones unguiculatus. The sequence continues at coordinate 184,087,196 of NC_083350.1, forward strand.
GGATCGTTCCCTAGATGTGATCATCTAGGACTGTGAATGTCTTCCCTAGAATGTGATCATCATTCACAGGACTAGGGATGAGACTGGGGATTTGGAAATCCTTATTCCAATCTAGAATTAAAGTGAAGATTGTCTACCTGTCACAAATATTTTTGTCGTTTTTCTTCCTAACCAAAAAAGAAACAGAAAGATAACACACTAGTTTGTAAATCCCTCCAAGACAGTCAGCAGGTTGATTTGAGTCATGATAGAGAATTTACAGGTTTTGTTGTTGAAATTTCTTCTCATCCTAATTTTCGTCTTTCAGTATCATGATTTGCTCTCATATTCCATGACAACCACACACTGTACAGTGGTTCATTTGTTATATCTCACCCCTAACACTCTCTTAGTTGTAAATAATGTGGCCAAAAGTGTATCTTCTAATCAAGAAAGCCGACATGGGGTATGATGATCTATCCTCATTTAGAAAGACAAATGGGATGTGCATTGAACGTATGACAGGAGTCTACCGCAGAAAGCATCTGAAAGACTCTACCTAGCAGTGCTCCAAAGTAGATACTAAGACTCATAACCAAACCTTCGGCAGAGTGCAGGGAATCATATGAAAGAAGGGGAGTTTGATGTGGAAAGGATAGGAGTTCCACAAGGACCAAACGTATCTGGGCACAGGGTCTTTTCTGAGATGGACACTCAACCAAAGTCCATGAGAACATAAAACCTAGAACCTCTGCTCGGATGTGACCCGTGATAGCTCAGTAATCAATTAGTTTCCCATAGTAAGGGGAACAAGGACTATTTCTAACAGGAACACAATGACTGGCTTTTTGACCTCCCCACCTCCCAAGGGAGGAGCAGTACTGTTAGGCCACAGAGGAGGACTTTGCAGCCAGTCCTGAAAATACCTGACAAAAGGGAGTCATATGAAAGGGGAGGAGGTCCTCCCCTATCAGTGGACTTGGAAAGGGGCAGGGAGGAGATGAGGGAGGGAGGGTGGGATTGGGGAGGGAATGAGGGAGACAGCTGGGATACAGAATTAACAAAATGTAACTAATGAGAAAAATAAAATTATAGAAAAAAAAAAAAACAAAAACAAAAGTGGAAAGTCAGCATCAGTTTTTAGTCATGCACCCTATAGCCATGGATTCTTCAAGGAATTTCACAGTGGCTCTCTGTTACTACTTGCCAATTTCCATTTTTACTATCCACAAACTTTATCTCATTTTGTAGCTTATATACTCTAAAATCCACATCATGTGAAAATTAAAAAACAATTAAAAAAAAGCCTCTCATCAGATTTTCTCATCATTTAAAAACATTATTTGACTTTTTGGTCATTTTCACAGTGAGGCCCTGGTTTGTAATGCCAGGTTCATGGGACCCTCAGAGACCACCAGGAGATGACTCTATGCAATAGCAAGAGAGCTTTATTACGAGAGTGATTGAACTCAGGAGCCAAGTCTCACTGGCGCAGCAGTAGAGAAGTGGGACCCCCAAGCTCTGAGTGAACAGGATTTTTAAAGGGAAAGTCTGTGAGCAGGGGGTTTCCATGGCAACAAGCAGGGGGGCACAAGCCTTGGCGTTACAGAATTGGGTGAAATTTAGCAGGGTGAGGTGACCTTTTCTGAGACACACAGTCACAATGGCTAAGGCATATAATCACAATGGCTATTTTTCTAAACCATATCTGAAACATTGGGGAGAATTTTCCCACCTGATTCTCAACCAATTACCATTGATTATTGCCAGGGAGTTTGTGTCTCTATTTTCTATGAAGCATTTATTCTGTTATGTTTCCTGGAGACTGTTGCTAGGAGAGTTAACTTTGTTTTCTGCCAGGTGTACATTCTGTGATATTTCCTGGTACCTGAATTCAGTTCCCAGTCAAGATCTTTATTTCAAAATGGAATTATATTCAGGTTAATTTAGACTCTTCAGGTTGAGTTGGCTTCTTTGGATGTGTGGACATTTTACTTTTAAAGAGAGATCAAGAGGTGCACAAATCAATGGGCTAGACATCAGCTCTTGTACTGAATTTAAGGAAAAATAGAGTTGATTTGCCCTGGTAGCAAAAGTAACTTAGATTATAATTAACACATTTAAAAATTCTTTCTCTACGTTTTTTCACCATTTCTAGGAGACAATGCCAACAGCTCCTAATGATGGAGCTATGTGTCATACAAGCAAGAGACAAACCCATTGATGGGAAATGGAAAGTGAGACTTTTGAGATTTTACTGCTAAGGATAGTTCATTGGTAAGGTCCCAATGTGAGCTTCAGTAGACAGGATAGTAGTTAACACTCAGGCTGTGGGAGAAGAATCGTCCTTCAAGTAAAATGAACATGATTTAGATGGAATCTAAACTTGATAAGGCTGCAAACTAGAGACTTCTAGTGATTTCTAGAGATTTTTCACATGCTGAGAAAAAAAATCCTTTTAAGCATTTGTCCCTGCGTGAGGTTTTAAGTTGTGAGCAATTTGGTGTACATACTACTTCTGATTATTTTAGTACAGTTATGGAACTAAGAATTTCATCTTTCTTAGTGCTAAATAATTAAAACAGATAAAATATTTTTAGGGATGGCTGGAATTATTAGGAAGCAATATTCTCTTTAATTAAGTGAACTAATGAAGCCATATTATTCCATATCATTAAAACAACTTTAGACATGCTCATTTTTACACTAGAGCTTATGCTCATAGAACAAATGAATAAAACCATACTAGCTCAGCTTGATATGCTATAGACTGCAATGTGTTCCCAAATTTTCATCGTGAAGCCTGACTATAGCATTTGTAGTATTTGTCAGTATACTAATAACAGTGTTTGGAGATGGCGTCTTTGTGGTTTAATTAGGTTACATCATGAGGATGAGGCCTCATGAAAGGAGACTCCAGAGGAGTATGCACATCTGAACACACAAACACATCCCTGGTACTTAGATTCAGTGGGATGGGCCAGGTCACATGGTTATTTTTCACTGTTGCTACAATGTCATGTGCTCACTTGGATATTTTGGACATATGAATCAGAATGAGTAATTAAGTTAAAATTACTATTTAGGTTATAACTTAAAAATGTTTCCAGTTGAAACAGTAGGTGTGAATCCAACTTTTTTTTTTTTCTTTTTGGTTGATGTTGTTTTGTTTTGCTCTTGGAGACAAGGTTTCTCTGTGTAGCTTTTGCTGTCTTGGACTCACTTCCTAGACCAGGCTGACCTTGAACTCACAGAGATCCACCAGCCTCTGCCTCCCTGAGTGCTGGGATTACAGGCCTGTGCCACCATGCCAGGGGTGAATCCAACTTTTAATTAATTAATTAATTAGCTTTACATCCCGATCATAGCTCTCTCCCTCCTCTCTTCCAGGTCCTACCTTCCCTTTCTCTCCCTCTTTTTACCCCTATCCTACTCAGAAAAGGGAAGCCCCCACTCCCATCAACCCACCCCAGCACATCAAGTCCCATCGTGACTCAGTGCTTCCTCTTCCCCTGTGGGCTGCTGAGGAAGCCCTGCTAATTCTCTAAAAACTTTCATTTCAAACACAAATTTGGTACCAAATACCTAACTATTTCAATATTTAGGAATTATATATATGAATATATATTTATTTATTTTATGTGTTGTGTGTGCTGTGCTGGCATTTATATCTCTGCACCACATGTGTCCAGTGCCTGAAGAGATCAGAAGAAGGTTTCAGATCCTCTAGAACTGGAGTTACAGACATTAGTTAACTACATGGTTTCTTGGAACTGAAAACCTGGATCTTCAGCAAGACAGTTGAAACATATATTCATATTTTTTATTAAATTTTTAATATTAGTTACAGTTTATTAACTTTGTATCCCAGCTGTATCCCTTCCCCACTCCCTCATTCCCTCTCAACCACACCCTCCCTCATCTCCTCCCTGCCCCTTTCCAAGTCACTGATAGGGGAGGGCCTCCTCCTCTTTCATTTGACCCTGGTTTATCAGGTATCTTCAGGACTGGCTGCAAAGTCCTCCTCTGTGGGCTAGCAGGGCTGCTCCTCCTTTGGAAAGGAGGGGAGTTCAAAGACTCCACCATTGAGTTCATGTCAGAAATAGTCCTTGTTCCCCTTACTAGGGTACCCACTTGGATACTGAGCTACCATGGGCTACATCCAAGCAGAGGTTCTAGGTTATATCCATACATGGCCCTTGGTTGGAGAAACAGTCTCATAAAAGACCCCTGTGCCCAGATATATTTGGACCTTGTAGAGCTCCTGTCCTCTCCAGGTCATATTAACTCCCCCTTCTTTCATATGATTCCCTGCACTCTGCCGAAGGTTTGGTTATGAGTCTCAGTTTCTGCTTTGATACACTGCTAGGTAGAGTCTTTCAGAGGCCCTCTGTAGTAGGCTCCTGTCCTGTTACTTCTTTTCTCCTATGTCCAATGCACATCCCATTTGTCTTTCTAAGTGAGGATTGATCATCTTACTCTCGGTCCTCTTTCTTGTTTATCTTCTTTAAGTGTATAGATTTCATTATGTTTATCATATCTTATAGGTCTATATAAGTGAGTATATACCATGTGTCTCTTCCTCCTTCTGGGATACCTCACTCAGAATGATCTTTTCTAGAGCCTACCATTTGCCTGCAAATGTCATGATTTCCTCCTTTTTGATTGCTGAGTAGTATTCCATTGTGTAAAAATTCCACAATTTCTGTATCCATTCCTCTGTTGATGGACATCTGGGTTGTTTCCTGGTTCTGGCTATTGCAAATCAAGTTGCTACAAACATGGTTGAGCAAATGTCCTTGTTGTGTACTTGAGCATCTTTTGGATATATGCCTAAGAGTGGTATAGCTGGGTCTTGAGGAAGCATTATTCCTAATTTTCTGAGAAAGCACCAGATTGATTTCCAAAGTGCTTGTACCAGTTTACATTCCTACTAGCAATGGAGGAGGGTTCCCCTTTCTCTATAACCTCTCCAGCATGTGTTGTCACTTGAGCTTTTGATTTCAGTCATTTTGATGGGTTTAAGGTGAAATCTCAGGGTCGTTTTGATTTGCATCTCTCTGATGGCTAAGGACATTGAGCATCTCTTTAAGTGTTTCTCTGCCATTCTATATTCCTCTACAGAGAATTCTGTTTAGTTCCGTACTCCATTTTTTTAATTGGATTGCTTTTTAACTTCTTAATTCTTTATATATTCTGGATATCAGCCCTCAGTCAGATATATGGTTGGTGAAGATCCTTTCCCAGTCTGTAGGCTATTGTTTTGTTCCAACAACAGTGTCTTTTGCTTTACAGAAGCTTTTCAGTTTCATGAGGTCCCATTTGTTGATTGTTGCTCTTAGAGTCTGTGCTGTTGGTGTTCTGTTCAGGAAGTTGTCTCCTATGTCAATGAGTTCTAGGCTCTTCCCTACTTTTCCTTCTAACCAAATTAGAGTGTCTGGTTTTATGTTGAGGTCTTTGATCCACTTGGACTTTAGTTTTATGCAGGGTGGTAAATAGGGATCTATTTTCATTTTTCTGCATGTAGACATCCAGTTGGACCAGCACTATCTGTTGAAGATGCTGTATTTTTTTTCCATTGAATGGTTTTGGCTTCTTCATCAAAAATCAAGTATTCATAGGTGTGTGGGTTTATTTCTGGGTCTTCTATTCGGTTCCATTGATCCTCCTTTCTGTTTCTATGCCAATACCATGCAGTTTTCATTACTATTGCCCTGTAGTACAGCTTGAGATCAGGAATGGAGATACCTCCAGATGATCTGTTGTTGTACAGGATCATTTTGGAGATTCTTGGTTTTTTGTTTCTCCATATGAAGCTGATAATCTTTCTTTCAAGGTCTGTAAAGAATTGTGTTGGTATTTTGATGAGAATTGCATTGAATCTGTAGATTGCTTTTGGCAGTATGGCCATTTTCACAATGTTAATCCTACCAATCCATGAACACCTGAGATCTTTCCATCTTCTGATATCTTCTTCGATTTCTTTCTTCAGAGACTTGAAGTTTTTTTCAAACAGGTCTTTCACTTGCTTGGTTAGAGTCACCCCAATGTATTTTATGTTATTAGTTGCCATTGCGAAGGGTGTTGTTTCCCTGATTTCTTTCTCAGCCCTTTTGTATTTGGTATACAGGAGTGCTTCTGATTTTTTTGAGTTGATTTTGTATCCAGCCACTTTGCTGAAGGTGTTTATCAGCTGGAGGAGTTCTCTGGTTGAATTTTTGGGGTTGCTCATGTATACTATCACATCATCTGCGAAGAGTGAAACTTTGACCTCTTCCTTTCCGATTTGTATCCCCTTGATCTCCTTTAGTTGTCTTATTGCTCTGGCTAGGACTTCAAGTACTATGTTGAAGAGGTATGGAGAGAGTGGGCAGCCTTGTCTTGTCCCTGATTTCAGTGGGATTGATTTAAGTTTCCATCCATTGAGTTTGATATTGGCTATAGGTTTGATGTATATATAAAGGTTTGCCTTTACTATATTTAGGTATGTGCCTTGCATCCCTGATCTCTCCAAGCCTTTAAACATGAGTGGGTGTTGGATTTTGTCAAATACTTTTTCGGCATCCAAGGATATGATCATGTGGTTTTTCTCCTTCAGTTTCTTATACGGTGGATTACATTGATGGATTTCCGTATGTTGAACCACCTTTGCATGCCTGGGATGAAGCCTACTTGGTCATGGTGGATATCTTTGATGTGTTCTTGGATTTGGTTTGCAAGTATTTTATTGAGTATTTTTGCATCAATGTTTATAAAAGAGACAGGTCTGAAGTTCTCTTTTTTTGTTGGGTCTTTGTGTGGTTTAGGTATCAAGGTGACTGTGGCTTCATAGACTGAGTTTGGTAATGGCAATGTTCCTTCTGTTTCTATTTTGTGGAATAGTTTGAAGAGAATTGGAGTTAGTACTTCTTTGAAGGTCTGGTAGAATTCTTCACTGAATCCGTCTGGCACAGGGCTTTTTTTGGAAGGGAGACTGTTGATGCCTGCTTCTATTTCCTTGGGGGATATAGGACTATTCAATATTTCTACCTGATTTTGACTTAATATTGGTAGATGGAATCTATCAATAAAATTGTCCATTTCTTTTAGATTTTCAAATTTTGTGGCATATAGGCTTTTGTAGTATGACCTAATGATTATTTGAATTTCCTCAGTGTCTGTAGTTATGTTCCCCTTTTCATTTCTGATTTTGCTGATTTGGATAGTTTCTCTCTGCCTCTTAGTTAGTTTGGCTAAGGGTTTGTCTATCTTGTTTTTTTCAAAGAACCAGCTCTTTGTTACATTGATTCTTTGAGTAGTTTTGTTTCTAATTGATTGATTTTAGCCCGAGTTTGATTATTTCCAGCAGTCTGCTCCTCTTGGGTGTATTTGCTTCTTTTTTTCTCCTTCCTTCTGATCCTACCCTATCAGGTCTCATCAGGACTGGCTGCATTGTCTTCCTCTGTGACCTAGCAAGGCTGCTCCTCCCTCAGGGCAGGGGAGAGGTCAAAAAGCCAGCCACTAAGTTCATGTCAGAGACAGTCAGAGACAGTCCCTGTTCCCCTTACAAAGGAATCCACTTGAATACTGAGCTGTCATGAGCTATGTCTGAGCAGGGGTTCTAGGTTATATCCAAACATGGTTCTTGGTTGGAGAATCAGTCTCAGAAAAGAGCCCTGTGCTTAGATATATTTAGTCCTTGTGGAGCTTCTGTCCTCTCCAGGTCTTACTAACTCCCCCTTCTAAGCATGAATCAACATGCAGAGTGGTTTTATTGGGAGGTATATCATTATGGAATTTTACAAGTACTACAAGAAACCATTGAAGAAAATGTTTTCTTATTAGTACTTTAGGGATTGCTTTTCAGTTCATGCAATTCTCCTTTGAATTCTATGTTCAGAATACTGAATTGACACTGATTATTTAATTCATTTGGAAAAAACTTTTCTTGAAGGTTATGTGTTTTAACTTTTGAAAAACTATTCTAAATGAGATGACCCAATTTTGTCAATTCAGAGGCTAATTCTAAGGGGAAATTACTTCTTTGTACTCAATGTAGCTATTTGGAGAAGTCAAAACTGTTAGAGCAATCAGAAGTATAGGAAAGCATTAAAATAATTTGTTACCTTTATATATATTTGGAATGTGTTGGCAATATGAGTCAAATTTTTAACTGTGAAACTTAAAAAATTTAAAAACAGAGAATGAGGTTTCAGTTAAAATTTAGCACCCAAATTGAGAGGTGCTGTAATTATAAGATGAATACCACACTTTTTGAATATTTTGATGAATTATAGGATGTAAAATTTCTCACTAACAATTTTTATTGAAGAGTTAACAGTATTATATTAAATCATATGTTGTTAAAATTAACCTCTCCCATTTTCTCTTACATAATGTGTCTTCTTGAAGGTACAACATTACAGGAGTAGTTCCTATAGAGAAGAACTGTTTTAGAGCTAGCCACGTTGCATAAAATATATTATGGAAAAAAAAAAAAACAACTTAGGATTCCTGGGCCCCAGGAGCAGAATCCTCTTGGCTTTTGCTTTAGGAAATGTTAAAAACACCTCCAGGGCAAAAGCTGTGTCTCCATTTCTTTATTTCCAGATTCAAGCAAGCGTTTTTAGGGCATAAATAAATTTTAAATGAATATTTACATATGGACATTCTGAGATTTGAGAAGTATGCATGAATAAGTAGATTGTCAATTCTTTTCCTTTTATTGTTATAAATATCTAGGGCAAAGGGTTTTGGCTGCGTTGTGCCCATGTCCCAGTTTCCCACAGCTGCTGTTGTTCACCCCACTGTTGAGAAGGAGCCACATTCCTTGACCCATTAGGTTTAGAGGATATGTGCCGAATATGTGACAATCAATGCTGGAGAGATGGTGCTGATGTGGCTGCCAGTCACAGGCACTGACTGCACAGGGCAGCAGGGTGCTGCATGGGAACCGGGCTAACAGCCAGCAGCTGTGGGGTGGAGTTGCTGCCACCAGTGAAGACAAGATTGGATCGTCTGGATCATTATTAAGGTTTCCAGGGAACTGAAAGCTGGCGCTCAGTGGTGAGCGGAAGTGAGCCTGGTCTCATGAAAAGGAACCACACAAGTGACCAGAATGCAAAGGGAGTTTCCAGTTAGGCCATGGTCTACCATGCACCACCACAGCACATAATACTAAGCTTTAATTTAAGATAATGTACAACAATCCCTCCCTTTACAAAAATCCAATTGTGGATTTAAAATCTCATAGTTGTGACGAGGATTCACAAACGTCAATGTCTGCCTCCTGCTCACGGGATACAATGGAGTCTTCATCATTGTACTTCCTGGTCTGGGAGGCAAGCCACAGGTATACTCAGGGTTCACAACACCAGTGGTCTCGTAATTAATAAACAAGAAATATGGTGAATTGACATCTTTGCCTTCTTATGTTCATTCTTTGCTTTCCTAACTCAAACCATTTCTTTTCTGTTAGACACTGAGGAAAAATAGAAAAGACACATTAAGTGGGTAATAATAATCTTGGCGGACACTAACACTGCTAATAAGACAGACTTGTGCTTCATAGCACATTGTGATTTACAAGATCAGCCAGACACTCAACTCTCAGACTTTGAACTGGAGCCGGGGTGAGTCTCTAAAGGAGATGAGAGGCAGATGTGATGGATATGTTCCTCCGGGAGGTGTATGGGAGGAGACCAGACTCAGGAGACTAGACTCAAGTTTCATTAGAACGAACCACATTCCAAAGCTCCAGTTAGGAAGTCATGAGGAAATAGGGTATGAGTGGCAGGGCTTGTGTAAACAGATTCCTGTAGAAGGGTCTGCAGTGGCAGCTGTCAAGTTCATAAACTTCAGCTTCAGAAAGGAATGTAAGTTTGAGAGTGAGGAAATAGCTCAGTGGTGGTAGAGGACATGCTGAGTACATTCAGGCCTGGGCTAATCCTAGTATGTACAAGAGGGAAGGAAAAGAGGAAGGAAGGAGGGGGGAAAAGAAGGGAGAAAGGGAAGGAAGGAGAGAGAGAAGGAAGTTTCTCTGTGGGGGTCATTAAAACATACAGTGTGTGTTAATTGTAAATTAACTGCCAACTCTGAAATGTGAGACCTGAGTTTAGTGACCATAATAACTCTAAGGATTCTTTAAGAAATATAATTGCTTCCATACTACTATAAAAGTAACAAATAGGAATTCTTAGGATATTTTGCTATAAGGTTAATCTGTCGGATATGACGTCATCCTTTAAAGTGGCATTTGTGCAACATTTATACTTTTGCATGCTGGTAAACACCTGGAAAAAAAAGAGTGATTACATTTTTAATTGGCACTTTAACAACAGAAAGCAACTAAACCTTGGTAATCTGGAACACACTTATCTGACAGATCTTCACCTGTGGGCAAATTCAGTCTCCATGGAGCCACGCCTGCTTGCCTGAGCTACACACTGAGGCACCCAGAATTCCATGGGGTAATGGTGCGATGTAGCAGCCTATCGCGTTTGTAAGAAAGTATGTGGGAGGGCCTAGGGGGCCTTTTCAATTTAAGAAGAGCTCACTTGTTTTAAGAATATGTGGTTTGGGAAGAAAGGTCTGTTTTAGACAAGGAAGGGAAAGGAGCATTGGAATAAGTTTAGAGAGAAAAAAAAAAAAAAAAACAAACCCAAGATTTCTTTTGAAACATTTAGTTTATTCACGTTAAGTGTGGAAATACCATTATGAGTACTATTTATTCATTTATTTTGTCCTATGGGCAAGTACCATTATTTTCCGTATTTTACAGACAAAGAACTACAGTTAGGATGAAGCTGAGAAGCAGAGCCCCATCAGTCTGGAGGCTTATGTGATGTGGGGAGGAGGAGTAGGACAAGTAAAGATTAATTTCCTGACTTAAGGACGTCTAAAGTAACTCATACTTCAGATAATATACTGTATTATATTGTTAGAGGTTCTTTTGAAATAGATGTTATTGACTGTTATTATTAACAAATGTATATAAAACTTATTTATTTTATTTTTTAGTGTTTTATTCATTCTTTGAGAATTTCATACAGAATATTTATATATTTTTTTTGTCCCCAGCTTCCCCCAGATCCTTGTCACCTCCCTACCCTCCCAACCTCATGCTCTTTCTCTTAAACAAACAAACAAGAAAAAGCAGAGGAAAGAAGCCACTAACACACATGGAGTCTGGTTACTGTGGGCCAGCCCTGGAGTGTGGCTGCTATACTCAGTGACACTCAGAAGTGAAGACACTCACAGTGTTATATTGTATTAATTGACGTTGCTTCACTCAAGTCACTAATCTTGAAGTTCAGAAATGTCAAAACACTGCTACTTCAGTAAGCTACATGCTTATTAGCAAGTTAACTTATAAATGTGTTGGAGAGTGCCGTAATTTCTATACTTAAGCCAATAACCACAGATTAATTTGATTTAGAAAATTTTAATTCAGTTATTTACTTATTTTGGTTTCAGCTTTTCTTACTTTGAGATTATAAGACACGGACTTTTCTCTTCCCCCTGATGCTTTGAACTCAACTCGCTTTTCTCAGGAATAGACTTATAGTTTTCTGGATGTCGATGCAGTTGATGCACCTTGACAATGATGATATTGGTTCAACATTTTCGTATTATGATGACCTTGGCCAGTGGCCAACCACATCACTGTATGACTAGAAAGGAGTCGTTTGAGAATTTAAAAGACCACCGCAAGACCTTTCCTGCAAGCAGGTAACCAATTTAGAGGATGAGAACGAGGAAGGCACTTAAACTAGAGGAGAGGAGTGGGCAGCTGGGAAGTGGGAAGGCTCCAGATCATTGCCTTTCTGTAAGTCAAATTAGGGACCATTTTTCAGTGAGAAGTTGTCTTTGGAAATATTTCCTGTAATTCAACCTGATCTCAACAGTCCATCTTCAAGAATAGCACAGAGGCACTGAGATAATGACATGAGAAAAGTTGAGTCACTATTTCTTGTTTTCCAACATATTTAAAATCTCTGTAAATTCCTTCTTTATTGCACTGTTCCATTAAAGCAGGAATTGAGGAACGTTTGCTTTATTGTCAGTTTTCTGAATTCTTAGAACCTTTAGACAAAGAATTAGTCATATTGAAAAGGTTGTGACAACCTCTTTGACAACAGAACTTAGCACATGCATTTCTTGCATTACTGCACCTGCGAACTTCTATGAAGAGCTTTGAAATGCTGCACAAAATAATATTTTATGACCTGTCAAATGGAAACTCATTGGGAAACTCATAAGGAGATTTTCAAAATACTTAGCACTTTGCACGTGAGAGTCAGTCGGTGTTTCTGAGGATAGGACATTAAACCCACCTGATGTAGGAAATGTGAATGGAATTAGGCTCTCTATTCATAGTCTCAGAATGATTTATCGTTGCCTTGTGTTTTAATGTAGGGATATAGAGAGAACACAGATGGTGAATGAGATATTAAAAATCACATTTAGTACCAACATATCTGAATCAATCATATGTGATAAAATACAACTCTATCTATCTATCTATCTATCTATCTATCTATCTATCTATCTATCTGATTTCTTCTTAGTGATCCACTGCTAACAGTGCCCTCAGACATATCCTCAACAAATCCCACATGGGAGAGGAGACATTTCTTAGATTCTTCTCTAACCAACTCATTTGCATTTATCAATAAAGGGATAATTTAAAAAAAAACCCAAGCCTTTTAAATGTCTTCATTTTAGGATCAGATTGCATGATTTTTTTCTTCAATAAATATTTTTATACCTTCTTTTATCATTTTCTCAGAAATATATCTTTTCAAGTACTTTAAACAAAAATTCGAAGCTGACAAAATTAAGACTTAGAGGAAGAGGATTTATTGATAAGATTACTGTTTAGATTTTTTTCACACACATCAAATAAATTAATTGACTTTAAAATAATAAAGACAAAACATTGTCTTCAACATCACTTTTCCCTCGAGCTATCAAATGTAGGAAGCTCGAGTCAAGAGACCAGGAACCTTTGTTGCTTTCCTCTCTCCTAAACGCCAAACATCTTTAAACAGATGTTCCTGTTTTATTTTTATGATAGCCACCTAGACTTGCTATTTAGAATTCCCTCTCCGCACATTCTCTTTCATCTAGTCAGCCACTCTGACCTTGCTTCTCTTCTTTCTATTGTTTCCCTTATTCATCTCCTCTGCGGGGACATCTTTTGTAACCGAGGAGTGTGCAGTGTTTGTGCTCTTCTTATAGGGTTGCACAGGTTCTTCTCAGCTCACTCTTGACAGAACCACAGGTGACTAAGTGCATTTTCTTTAACCATGGAAAAAAATCAGGTTGTCTTGCTGTCTTCTTATAGCTGCAGCCTTGGAATATAAAACCCTGAAGCTCCCTCCCTAGTGTGAATCTGAGCTCTGTGGGTGTTTATTGAGTTGTCTCTTCACACTAAATTCCCTGGTTTCATTAAGTGAAGAAACACTTCCAAGCTGTAATTCTAAAGCTAAATCTCAGCAAAAGAAAGAACAGATATCTCAACCCTTAGAAATACAGAAAACTAAGCACAACAGCCAAGTTCATTAAAACTCAACCAAAATTAAGAGCCACTGGTAGGATTCACTGGAAAGCAGGAGCCATGGCTCTCTACTGGAGTGTGAGGATGGAGACAGAAAAGAGAAAGAATGCAAAGCAGGATTTTTATTTTTACCTTGTACTTCTTTTTTGTTTTCTATGTATGCAAGCATGGAAAAAACATTGGATATCCAAAAATGGATACAAAGGGAACAAAGCTCAAATTGCCTTGCAAAGCCCCACCTCAGCTGTCTTTGCGTGGCTGCTTGTAACTAGTACTGTGCGCTGTGCACTGCTCCGTGGTGGCAATGGGGATGCTTCAAGATATATCCTATAGAAAAGGCACAATGCCTTATTATTTGTGGCTGCTGTCCCCTATGAAGCAGCTTTAGGTTACAGTGGGATGTGAAAGTATTGAAGACAGTCCACATTTATGGCTGTGACTGCTGGTGTGAGGAGAATGAATCAAGAAACCTTTGGTGCCTCCTCTGCACAGACAATTACAAAGTTCTAGACTGTCCAAGATAAAAACTCTTGATCCGCTCACCCAGCCAGCCCCAGTGAGGCACTGACATTTGTTTCTCTAATTCAAAACTACATCTGAGCATCAAATATGGCCTGCCATCTAGTTTTTTAATTACATTGTTGTAACACAACCCACTCATTTGTCTATATTTTATCTAGTCCTTCTTTTTAAGTGGCAGAATTAAAGAGCTGCAGCGGAGTGTGTGTATGCCCTAAACAAAAACGTTCTCTCACCTTTGATCTGACTGGAAGCGTATCTCCATAGTGTGGCAGCACCGGACAGTTGATAGTATTAGTCTGTTGGACTTGGACCTTTCTTAGACTCCCACTACTCACAATTTACACTTTGTCTTACCTCCAGGAAAAAAACTAAAAGAGCAAGAAAGGGAGGGGCACTGTCAACAAAAGCACAGGCTGTTGGTACGGGGACGGGGACGGTCCAAGAAAGGGCTCTGAGTGCGTTTCCAGGAAGGGGTGTATTGAAGGAGGCTCTTGGCAACTCTAGGGAGCAGGAAGAAGTGGGGAGAGGCCCAACTGAACCACAGTGTAGGGTTTCAGGTCTTAACCACTGTGGCTACCACCCAAGGGGAAAACTCCAGCATCAGGGTTGCGCTGACAGGCAGGGTATTGTCACTGGGCTGAAACTTGCTAGTTTCTTCAGGTGTTGGCTGTGTGCTTGCTGGTGATATGTGATCTCTACATTTCACATCTATGCCTCTTACTGTTGGGCTGCATACTGATTCTGGGAGCCAAAAGTCCGTCGTGCCTTAACATTACCGTCTTAGGGTTTTATTACTGTGAAGAGACATCATACCAGGGTAGTAACTGTTTTAAAGGAAGACATTTTATTGAGGACGCTTGAGCAGCACCTGACAGTTCTACTTCTGGATCCACAGGGAGCAGGAAGAGAAAGTAACACTGGCCTGGCTTCCGCTTTTGAAATCCCAAAGCCCACCTCAGTGACACCCTTCCTCCAACAATAACACCTTTTCCTAGGAACCTATCGGGACCATTTTCATTCAAAACACCACAGTCACTTTTTTTCTTTTCTCTTAGAAACAAGAAAAGTAACTAATTCACAGGTGAAATGAGTAAAGTTCTGCCTTTGACAGAAATTCTCTTTACAGTTGTTACTCAGGTTCACCGGTTAGGCAGGAGGCCATGGAACACCCACGGACCCGTTTTGATTTGTCTCTAAATGCCAAGGCAGCCAGCCTTTAAACAAGCTTGTGAATTTATGTCAGTCAGCATTTCATTGTAGAGATTGCTCTGTATAACCAACTAGGAACTGAAGGACAGGCACGGGTGCAGTGCGTGGGTGGCTGATGAAAGGCGCCTCTGCTCTCGGCTCATGCCACTTTCTTGGGGCCTCTGTCTTGTATCTGGGTCCAGGTTTAAAACTCCTACTTGATAAATTGTGTGTGATTCTCATACTTTATAGGTTTGGCAGAACTAAGCACTTAGGAGGGAGTTCTACAATGCACTTTTTTGACATATCAAGGTCACATTTTTCATTTTTACCAAGCTCTCGAGGTAGGCTGAGAGTTATTCTTTCAAAATGATGGAAATTTCTCTGCTGTAGATGGCTTTCTCTAGCTAGAGAATCCTGGGATGTCTACATAGTGATCATCTCATCAGGAATTTCCTGTAACTTACTGGGTGACTTCCCACTGTAGATAGCTGAAATTCTATTTTCTGTCAGGTCCTCTGGCTAAGTAGCAAGGCAGCTTGAATTATACTCTAGTGGGTGGGCTACAACGGTATATTCTCCTCTGAAAGCAGTTGAAGGCAGTAGATTTCCTTGTAATTAATAGAGCCCTTTAGCCTGTTCTTGTCATAACGTTTTTATTTTTATTTGTTGGTTGGATATAAAAGTCTGGGTTAGCAGTTGTGATCTTTCAGTAGAATATTTTGTGGCAAAAAGGGAGAATATTTTGAGGCTTTAAAAGTTTTCATCTAATAACCAGCTATGACTCAGATCGGCCTGTCTTCTTCGTATGACATGTGTGACTCAGATCGCTTGCCTCTACATGTAATTTTCTCTTTCTCTCTCTTGCATATTCAGTACCTGTATTTCATCTGTGATTTTAGTGTTTTAGCTCTAATGAGTCATGTAGAGGTTTTTTTCTGGTCTTGCTTGTTTGGGGTTTTGTACTTGGACAGCTGCCCTGTTCTGTAGATTTGGGAAACCTAAATCTCAGGGTTATCTGAGATGTCTTTCTATAAATTTGTGAAATATATAGGATTATCTGGGATGTCTTTCTGTAGATTTGGGAAACATACAGGGTTATCTGAGATGTCCTGGAAACTGGTGGAGCTTTAGTTAGCTCCTGGTGAGCTTAGCTTGAGAAGTAGGATTCCAGGAGCTTAGCAGTTACCAAAAGCCTCTTGGACTCAGGGGTGTTCCGATTCTTGTGAATTCAGAGAGTAAGTTTCATGGACCACAGAATGAGAAATTTAGATAGAATTTTATATAGATTCATAGGTGAGAGCTTAAAGAAGAAAGGATTGAGAGAGAAAGAGACTGAAAGAGGAGGAAGAGAGAGAGACAGAGATAGAAGACACTGAGAGAGTGAGTGAGAGAGAGAGAGACTGAGGCTGGCAAAGATATCTGCTTAGCAAGAAGGGCATCCAGGAAGTTGGGTCCCGTTGAGTTCCCAGTCTCAGGGATTTGTTAAAACATTTATGGCAAAAAACCAGGGTGAGGTATGGGAGGAGAATAAGCTGGCCAGGCCAGCTGGCTAGACCGTAGATGTTCATAAGGGGCTGCCACTTGGTTTTATCCATGTATCTTATACTGTACAGCTTTTAGGCACCGGTGCTCATTTAAGAGGTAACAAAGAACCAGGAACTAGAACTCACTTCTGGCATCCCTGGAACCCACAAATGACATTCTCAGGGTTCCTGTTATACCAGGTAAGTTTTCATTTCCTGCCCTCATCAATTTTTACTGAAAATACTATCTGTGATTTTGGCCTGGTATTCTTCTCCTTCTGTACCCATGATTTGTGGGTTTGGTCTTTTCACGGTGTCCTGAAGTTGTTGTATAATCAATTCTTGTGTGTTTTAAAACTTATCATGTTCTTTAACTGGGTGATTCAAGATCTCTGAGCTCTGATATTGTGTTTTCATGTTTCATTCTGTTTCATTCTGCTTTACACTGAAAATTTTAAATAAGATTTATTGAATTTTTCTTTCTTTTTTTTTGCTTCCTTTCATTCTGAGTTTTCTTTAGCATTTCTTTCTCTCCATTGGATTTAGTTTCCATGTCCTTTATTTCCTCAGTATTTTAGTCAACCACATGTTTTTATTTGTGTAGACTTCACCTATTTTGTTCTTGTCCTCTTTAAGCTCATTCAAGTGTTTGTTTCATCATTATACTCTTTGAACACATTAAACATGTTCTTGTGCTTTGGAATGCTGTATCTTTGATTTTATTTACATTACTCTCTGTAGTGGACAGTGCGGTTATATTGTTTGGGCTTAACTTCTTGTTTGTTTTTGCATTGGGACCGTGGTAACTGGATTTAACCTCTTGCTTGTTTTGATTGTTGTCCTAGCTTGTTTCTATGTTCTGTGATGAAACACTGACCAAAAGTAACATGGGAGAAATGAGGGTTTATTTCAGCTTACAGGTTATAGTCCATGATTGAGGGAAGCCAAGAAAACAATTCCAGGCAAGAACTCAGAAATCACTGAGGAATGTTGCTTCCTGGCTCCGTGATCCCCATGGCTTGTTCAACTACCTTTGTTATATTTCAGTAATCCTTGTCCAGCAACAGTTTCACATACAGTGAGCTGGTCCTGTCTGAACCCAACAGCAATCAAGAAAATTCCCTCTTAGATTTGGCCACAGGCCAGTCTAATGGGGGAAATTCCGTTCTTGACAGTCTTCCCATGTTGTAAATTGACCACAAAGATTAGTCATCACCTGGGTCTTTTGGTGTGAAATTTTAGCACACCAGGCTAGATTTCATGGTGAAATGTTACACTTGGTACCTTAGGGATGTCTCAATAGAATGGAGGCCAGGCTGGCAGTCAGGTGCTAGGGTGGAGTGTCCTAACAGATTCTGGTCCACTCGAGGCCTAGACCAACTGTGTGGAGTGGTTGTGTTCTATGGGTCCTGCTGGAGGCATGTCGTGGAGAGATGGATGACGTCAGAGGAATTATGTGAACTGGAACAACAACAACAACAACCAAGTGGCATGTCTGAGACCTTACCAAGAGTCAGAAAACTCACAGTACTCAGAAGTACTGCATGGAGTGGTATGGCACAAAAAGGAGGAAGGTGGACTGGAACAAGGTCTCCATACTTTGTTTTTGAAGGTAAAGGTTGGGTGTGCGGTGATTTATCTTTAATTTGTAGTAGTAGTCTAGGTTCTAGGTCTCTGAACACTTGGCACTGTCAGTTTCACTGAGAAGCTGAGTTATTCTGAAACAGGATAAAGATGCTGGAGACATGAGTAGGGAAAAGATTCCCTTACCCAAGAGTCCAGCTAAAACCTCTTGCCAACAGAGAAACAAGCAACAGATACTGAAGACCTTTCTGTCTTCTTAGCTCTAAACTTGTAATTTGCTTAGAATCTCACACACAAAAGAACACCCGTTTACTCAGAAAATGCATGGGCTAAACCCCTCATGAACCCCAATGGATTCTGGGTTTATCTTCATGTTAGTAAATAAAAAGAAAGAAGGATCTGGGACCAGTTCTTAAGCTCTTCTCTGAAGGTGCTCTTTCTCTTGTATGTAACTGTTCAGGACTGCTTTTGAGACACAGGGTGCAAACAGGCCCAGGTTGCTCCAATCTACAAAGCTGGGAGACCCCTGGGGAAAGAGCATAGTCTGCAAGAGCCCATGTATTTGTCTTTTCCAATATTTTGGTTGTCTCTGGCTTGCTCCATCCACGCCATCCACACCATCATGTAGATGTCAGTGACTGATGCTGTCATCTAGAAGTGACCATCAATTTCCTGTTCTTGTTGCATTTCTGCAACATGGCCTAAATGTGCCCAAGAATTGACCTTCCATCTGCCTTTACAACTTCATCAAAATGCAAGGGGGTGCAACATTCTGCACTGCTTTCTTCATGAATTCTGGCCCTATCTGAGCATGTGCAGAAGCAAGTAGATTAAACATCATGCAAAGGAATATCTTTTACATAGAAACATTCATAGGCTTCCCTAATAAATTTCTCTCCTTTTATTTGGAAAAAGTAGGCTTTGGAAATCATGCCCTTCCTCTATTTGCCTGTTGTAGGTAATAAACAGTTCTCTGCTATTTAATGTCTGGGCTGTGCTTATTTTGGCTTTGTACTTATCAGGATATAAGCCTATTGTGGAGTCTATTTGGTTATACTATCAAATTATAATTCCTTCCAAGACATCTCTTAGGCTACCCTATAATCTTACTTATTCAGAGATAGAGATAAAAGGAAATGAAATGGTTTCTTAGCAATATTTTGAGTCAGTGATAATTTGAGAGCCACTGGGGTGACATATATGGATATGCTGAGACAATTAATTATAATTCTTCCTTTAGGAGTTCATACTCACAGTTGAGTATTTCTTGTTTGGTCCTACACTATCTTGAGAATCACATGCTCACCCTTGTGTTTGTCTTTGCTTCCCTTGCTTTCCAATGAGAAACACATGCCAACAAAACTTTAGCTCTGCTTCAAAAGGATTATGAAATCCTTTTCTGCACCGAAAACACAAATACAGGTTTAGAATGAGTTGGGGGTCCCCAACAGATTAAGGGACCTTTGTCTACTGAGGATGGCAGTGTGGAACGCTGTCTCTTTCCTTTTGTGACAGATATTTCCAACATTTTTGTGTTTTACTTCCTTGAACATGAACTAACATGGCTTTTCTTTTTAGCTGCTTCTGTTCATCTCATCTGGTTGGCATGTTGCTATAGAATAGACCGAAGTAAGGCAGCCTGGAGAGCTCAACTATAAGGCTTTAGATCCTGATCTTAGGGTTCAGGGCTCCATCCCTTGCTCCCCTTCTTCTTGGGGACTGGACGGAAGGCTCAGTGGGTAAGAGCACTGCCTGCTCTTCCAGAGCTTCTGAGTTCAATTCCCAGCAAACACATGATGGCTCACAACTGTCTATGCTGCCACCTGACATGCAGGTGTTCATTCAGATAGAACACTCAAATAAATAAATCTTTAAAAAAGAGAATAGAGCAAAGTAACTTTCTGCTGGATAGTTTGATGTCAACTTGATTCCAGCTAGAGTTATCTGAAAGGAGGAAACTTCAATTGAGAAAATGCCTGTATAAGCTCTGACTGTAGGGCATTTTCTTAATTAGTGTTTTATTTTTGGTGGAAGGCTCTGCCCATTTGCAGGTAGTATCATTCCTGAGATGGTGGTTCTGGGTCCTATAAGAAAGGAGGCTGAGCAAGCCATGGGAAGCAATCTAGTAAGTAGCACTCCTCCATAGCCTTTGTATCAGCTCTTGCTTTCAGGTTCTTGTCCTGTTTGAGTTCCTATCTAATTTTCTTCAGTGATGGATTGTGGATGTAGAAAGGTAATGTAAATAAACCATTTTCTCTGCAACTTGCTTTTGGCCAGGGTGTTTCATCATAACCATAGTAATCCAAAGTAAGACAGTAAAATCCTAAAGAATGTGCAAAGGAGTTTCAGAATGTTTCCATGTACATATTTTTTTATTAAATGCTTTATGAAATAAATGAGGAATCAAGCTACAAAATTATCTTTGTTCCTGTGCTTAATGTTTTCTGTGGTTTAGTGGAATTTCACTAAAATAAAAATTATATTGACAAATCTATTGAAACTCAATCTGAACTGGAATTAGCAGTAACATCTTTGAACCCTGCAGGAGTGAGCCTTTTCATGGGTCTCACATTTTAGAGGCCAGTAATCACCTACCCTGTAAGATGAGAAGTGTTCATGGCTTAAGGGGTGGTATTCCCACAGATTTCATTGTCTTCCATCCTTTCAGATCATGCTTCAGTCTTCAAGTTTTGGAGAATGTCTCCTCAAGACCCTAGACCATACTTCCTGACTCTTCCTTGCCTCTTACTTCTCCAATTTTGCCTTACCCTTGTCTGTGAGACAAAGATATTTTATTTAATATAAAGTTGTTCTTGTTAGGAAAAACGTAAGTGATATTGTGGTATAACTTCTTCCTTAGAGCCTAACATGATCATTGCATTACCTTCTTGGAGTGGTAATTACCTTTGCCAGGTAGCCATGGCAACTAATTGAGCAAAACCAATACTGAGATAGCATGTAATGGTTATGATGATGTTGCAACTTCCAAGGAGAAAGTTAGAGGGACATTACCAAGGATTCCAGCCATTACCTACCTTCTAAATGCAAGTGTTCTTAGCAAATGTACATAGAATATGTATAAAGTGGAAAATAAATTGAAAGTGGGCTCCATGATACAGCTTCTATGAGGTTGGTATTCATGAAAGGACAAGACTTTAGGGTGATAGAGCTATCTCATAATTGCTTACACTTCCCTACGTTACCATCACTCATGCTTTGTAAGCAAGTTCAAAAAAACCATTGGTACATCAAATTGGACTTAGGTTGTACCATTACTTTGATAGGTTGTCAGTGTCCTACCTGGGATAAACAAATGTTTGCTCATCTTGACATCCCAGGAAAAGTTAACGCATCAAGAGGATGTTATATTTTCTGTGAAGATAGAAGGAAATAAAATCAACCTGTAATCCAATTCCAGTGTTTGGGTCTCAGAAATTTCCCCTCGCTGGACATGTATGTATTGCTGAGTCCAGAGGCCTGAGCACTTTTCTCTGTTTTCCTAAAGAAGTCAAACACCTGTTCTGACCCTGCTCCTTTAGTATAGTAAAGAAAATATTAGAGAAATCAAATGTGGATTGATACAGATAATCTCAGGTAAATTATATATAATTCGTGTGATATATAAATTGCTTTGTTCCAATTGTTTAGAGATTTAAATATCAAAGTTTCATAATTCTGTGCATTAGATGGGAATTTTAAACAAGAAGACTCCTATTTGTGTTGCTTTAAATAGTTCCCTTGCGGAAGCATACACAAGAACGTTAATAAACACACTTAAATGTTTATGGTGATAATGCTGATTGAGAAAGATGTGCTCCAGCACTCTTTGCAACTTTTCCAAAAGGTGTAATTATAGCAGACAAAAAACTCCATTTGAAAGACTCTGATGTATTCATTGTAACTTGCCACAAAACTATGTAATTATTCTCACAGCTCTTTAAATATAAGAATTTGTTCCCTTGAAGGCTGAAAGCCCATCTGTGCCCAAGCCTTATTTCCCCAATGTTAAATGCCATAGCTCTCAATATTGGCATCTTTTAAACTGCAGAAGCTATGTTGAAATCATTCCAGTTTCCATTAGCGGTAACCTTAATACCACAGTTTATATTGCTGGTGTCCCCCAGGCTAATTTCCTCCCGTTTCTCCCAGCAATCTACAACAAGCTCACCTTGTCTCTTTCCTGAGACTACTTGTCTCCAATTAGTCTCACTTCCTAAAATGTCATTTCTGAGAAGACCTGGAGACCAGTGGGAGAGAACTGTAATCAGAAGATAAACAACATCTAAACATGATGTGACAGCCATGCTTTATTCAGTTTCCTCATGTCAGAACAATTTTTACTATTGGGAAAAAACAAAAACCTCAAACCAAATTAAACGAAACAACTCTCAAAGCAACCACAAAAACTTCTGTTATCAGTATTCACAGCCAGAGGATATGGATTCAGGATGTCCTGAGTGGAATGTTCCACTGGAGAAGGCACAAAACAGAAGAATGTCACAAGCCCATTTATTTACCAAATACATTGGTAAGGACATTAGCCACAGGGGGTGTGACCTGTTTTCTGGAAGACAGAAAGGAATCAAGAGATCTATGTTCTAAAAATAGTTATGCTGATATTTGGGAATAAGGCAGCAAACACTCCCACACATATATACTTACATATGTGTATGAGTATATATGTATGTGTGTGTATGTATATGTGTATATCAAAACCCAATGCTCTATTTTCTATTAGTTTATACAAATATTAGAGTTTTCATTACAGTATGTTTCATTTATTGCAAAGATTTCACTCAAATTTTTGTTGTGTATTCTCAGAAGGTTCCTGTATGACCCTTTTAAATTTATTTGTTTTATTTGCATATTGTGGAGAAAGATTGTGGAAGGATATGGAATGTAATGAGTGGCTTGCCCAACTTTTCCATTTGAGTTATATCTGCTTCTGTCTTTAATTGGGCTGCTGATAATTGCACAAGGGTTGATGTGAGTATGTAGGAAGATCAGAGCAATGCAAATGATTTCTGTCCATAGAAATGCAAATTGAAGCTGATGAAATGTACCTGAAAATGCTGCCCAACTCTTGTCAGTTGTGCATTCTTTTGTAAATACATTTCAGCATTGCTTCTCTCATGATAAATTTGTGGCTTGAATTCTTTTTTAAAGCATTGTATTTTTCCTATTAAGTAATAAAATAATAGCAATTACTTTTAACAGACATTTAATATTTTTTAATTTGTACAAGAGTTATTATTTTATTGCTTTTGGAAAATACCTTTCATTTTCTTTTATTCAAAACTTCAACTTGGTTCCTAAAACTCACTGTCTCATCAAGAAACTCCACCTCAGGAGAGCCACACATTTCTCTGTCTTTGCCACTACCTTGGTCTTATAGCAGTTTTGATCAAGACTGGTAGCTGTTTATCCTATAGTATATTATCTAATATCTACTTATAAGTGAGTATATACCATGCGTGTCTTTCTGATTCTGAGATACCTCACTCAGGATGTTCTATTCTAGTTCCCACCATTTGTCTGCAAATTTCATGATTTCCTTGCTTTTAATTGCTGAGTAGTATTCCATTGTGTAAATGTACCAAAGTTTCTGTATCCCTTCCTCAGTTGAGGGACATCTGGGTTGTTTCCAGATTCTGGCCATTACGAATAAAGCTGCTACAAACATGGTTGAGCAAATGTCCTTGTTGTATACTTGAGCATGTTTTGGTTATATGCCTAGGAGTCGTATAGCTGGATCTTGAGGAAGCACTATTCCTAATTGTCTGAGAAAGTGCCAGATTGATTTCCAAAGTGGTTGTACAAGTTTACATTCCAACCAGCAATGGAGGAGGGTTCCCCTTTCTCCACATCTTTTCCAGCATGTGTTGTCACTTGAGTTTTTGATCTTAGCCATTCTGATGAGCTGTAAGCTGAAATCTCAGGATTGTTTTGATTTGGATTTCCTTGATGACTAAGGAAGCTGAACATTTCTTTAAGTTTTTCTCTGCCATTCGATATTCCTCTATTGAGAATTCTCTTTAGCTCTGTACATGTAAAGAAGCTAAGCAAGAATGAGGACCCTGGGTAAGATGCTCAACCCTCATTCAGAAAGGCAACCGGAATAGTTATTGGAAGAAGAAGAAAACAGGTAACAGGACGGAAGCCTAGCATGGATGGCCTCTGAAAGACTCTATCCAGCAGGGTATCAAGCAGATGCTGAGACTCATAGGAAAACTTTGGACAGAGTACAGGGAATCGTATGAAAGAAGGGGGAGATAGAAAGAACTGGAGGGGACAGGAGTGCCACAGGGTGAGCAACAGAACCAAAAAGTCTGGGCACAGGGGTCTTTTCTGAGACTATACTCCAAGCACCATGCATGGAGATAACCTAGAACCCCTGCTCAGATGTAGCCCATGGCAGCTCAGTGTCCAGGTGGGTTCTCTAGTAAGGGGAACAGGGACTATCTCTGACATGAACTCAGTAGCTGGCTCTTTGATCACCTTCCTGTAATGGGAATTGGGGGCTGCAGCCTTACAAGGCCACAGAGGAAGACAATGCAGCCAGTCCAGATGAGACCTGATAAGCTAGAGTCAGAGGGAAAGGGAGGAGGACCTTCCCTATCAGTGGACTGGGGAATGAGCATGGGAGGAGAAAACAGAGGGAGGGTGAAATTGGGAGGGGACAAGAGAGGGGGCTACAGTTGGGAAACAAAGTGAATAAATTGTAATAAATAAAAAATATATTAAAAAAACAAGTAAGTAAAGGGGACATATGGGAATAAAGTTAAAACTTAAAGAAGACTGGTAGCTGAACTAGAACAGAATATTTCAAGGTTGTTTCTCAGAAGTCGATCTTCTGATCAGTTTTTAATGGACCGTGTGGGTCTCTGATAATTTGTGCTTCAAGATCAGATAAGTAATAACCCCAAAGGGAGGTAATCTTATAAATACTTTTTATTATTGACCATCTTTTATTTTTAAAAAAACGTTGAGTCAGTTATGGAATTGGAGAACCCATTCATAGACTTGGTCTTGAAACAGAGTCTAAAATAATAGCAGCAGAATCAACGCCACATTTACTTATAGCTCTGAATGAAATAGTAAGGCATTATTTAGATGTGGCTTGTTCAGTCTTAGTTTTAACTGTCATTGGTATATCTTTAACAAACTTTTCAAAAATTTAGATTCTCTTTTATATATCTCTAGTTCCCACATGTTTATTTATATGTTTATGTGTATAAACATATATTCCCTCTCTATATGTATACATATATATCTAGCTCTCACACTGTATATATATTTCCTCTTTCTCTCTCTCTATATATATATCTATTTCTCATATATGTATATGGGAAATATATATCATATCACACATACATACATATATACATACATATTGTGCTACAATGCATATAATTCATGATAGTATTTTAAATATTAATCTTTGAGAATATTTTTGCATTTTTTATTAACTTTTATTTATTATAATTCATTCACTTTGTATACTGTCTGTGGCCCGCTCCCTCCCAATCTCACCCTCCCTCCCTCTTCTTTCCCTATGCCCCTCCCCGAGTCCACTGGTAGGGGAGGTCCTCCTCCCCTTCTATCTGACCCTACTCTATCAGGTCTCATCAGGAATGGCTGCATTGTTTTCCTCTGTGACCCGGCAAGGCTGCATCCCCCAGGGTGAGGTGATCAGAGGGCCTGGCACTGAAATCATGATAGAGACAATCCCTTCTCCACTTACTAGAGAATCCACTTGGAGAATGAGTCTATGGGTTAGATTTGAGCAGGAGTTTTAGGTCCTCTATATGAATGGTTCTTCGTTGGGGTATCAGTCTCTTCAGGGTTCCCAGGGCCCAGTTTTTTTATTCTTATTTTTATTTTTATTTTGGCTCTGTTGGTCTCCTTTTGGGCATCCTGTCCCCTCCAGGTCTTTTTATCTCCCCCTTCTGTCATATAATTCCATGCATTCTGCCCAAAGTTTGGCTATGAGTCTCAGGCTCTGCTTCAATACCTCCATCAGTGGAGTATTTCAGAGGCCATCTGTGGTAGGCTGCATACACATACAAAATGCATTTTGACTACAATTGCTCCTTATTTCCTCTTCTACTTTTGGCAGACTTATATCACTACCCTTAAATTTGTGTCTTTGTCATTCCATCTATGATCTATCTCTCTATCTATCTCTCTATCTATCTCTCTATCTATCTATCTATCTATCTATCTATCTATCTATCTATCTATCATACCCTGACTCTAACTAGTGCTGTCCATATACTCATGGGTATAGGTCATCCACTAGGGCATAGATAACTTACCAAGGGCCATATTTGTTAAGAAAGTCAACACTCCTTTCTTGGCAACAATCTACTACCAATGGCTTCAAAGCCGGAGATGGGTGTTGTGAGTCCCTCAACTATCATTGCTGTAATGTTGAGTGGATTGATCTTGTTCAGCTCTTGTTAAGGCTGTTATGAGATCATAGATATAATAGAGTCATTTTATCTAGAAGACACTATTTCAAAACACTCTTCCTTGTCCTCCAGTTCTCATGGTCTTTCATTCGTCTCTTCCGTTATGCTTCCTAAGTCTTGTTGGAGAGGGTTTGATATGGATGCACTTTTCTGAGAGTCTCTCAAAGGAGACTATTAACTTTGATTTTAATGAGGAGTACAATTGCTATGTTAAATATCTAGACTACAGGCATGTAAAAAGTTAGGATAGCTTTACTGAAAACAAATTTAAGTCTTATTTTGGAAACTCTCAAGAAAATATCTGGGAAAAAGTGAAGTCTTACCCAAGGTCATAAACATCCAGGTAGTAAGTCTTATTTGTTGCTGATGTAACTTTCTTATTCAAGATATTTCTAATGAAATATTGTCTCTATGTTGGTAAACCTTTATAGCAATGTTTGTAATTGTACTGGGATTCTGGATTCTTAGTTGATGAGATGTTATGACAAGCTCTAGAGTGAAAGACTCCTTTTACTTCTATGTCCCTGTATTGTCCCTTTTTCTATGCCGCCTCATAGCATTTAAACACTGACTCTACGTTCTCTTTTCTGTTTTGTAGCATCTACAACTCTACCTTATATCTCCACTCAAAACCATATTTAATGGCATGATAGGTCATATTTCTTTTTCTTTCTTTTTTTCTTTTTATTTTGCAGGCTTGATTTTACTTGATATAGTGTCCTCAAGTCTAATCCATGCTTTAGCAAGTGTCAGGCATTCTTTTTGATTCTGAATAATATTCCACTCTGTGTTTATATGACATTTTGCTCTCATCTATAGGCATATATGTGGATACTTCTACTTTCAGTCTTGAATACTGTTGCATGAAGATGGAGGTGCAATGATTGTTGACCCCTTGTTTTCAGTTCTTTTGGGTATATATTTGGAGTAGAGTTGCTGGAATTTAGTATATTTTGAGACACAGCTATATGGTTTATTAGATCATATACCTTAAAAGGACTGCCACTTTAAGAGACTACATGTTGCTCCCCCACCATCAAGAACAGACCTTTGCTGTGATTACAGGGTCTCACAGGCCCCAGGTAGATCTGGGGAGAACTTATATACTTCCAGGGTCCATGAGGCCTTAAATTATGGGCCTTTTTTATTGCTGCCTTTCTGACTTCAAGCAAAAATGAATTCAAGTCACATAGTATAGCTATTTGCAAAAGCCATAGATTATCTATCTTAGTGCACCCACTGCTTGTAGAAACCCATAAAAGTAAAGCATTTTCTTTATTCCATGGGTTGAGAATCAGCACCCAGGAATCAGATCTGAACCCCTGCTGGGCTAATAGAAAAGCTTTTGTAATAGAGGGCTTGAAATATATCTCATACCAAAGCAAAATCTTCCTACAATTCCATCATAGCTTTCTATATCATCACCACTGCACATTTCCACGATATATGTACATGCTTGTTTGTAAGAAAGACTGTAGCCCCAGTTAAACTCAAACTTGTGATCAGCTTGCTCCAGATTGCTGGGACTCTCCCATACTCAAGTGGGACTCTGATTTTAAAAGCATATTTATCCCTGAAGTTTCTACATTATGCTTGAGTAATCTGTCTCACATAAACATAGGTAACAGCTAGGAAAGGTTTGAAAGGTATAAGCTTTTAGCTGGTCTGTGTGGCCCACACTGCTAGTTAGATGTCAGTGTTCCTCTGTCCCTACTTAGTTCATACAGTCTTGATCTTGCAGAGTTAAAAATACATCCCTTTCTTAATAAGTGCTAGTGGTATTATTGAAACATTTTATGTGATAAAATTAAATAAATATTATAGATTTAAATATATCACATGTTTTGCATTGATATGTTTATTAAGATAAGTTATTCGATGTTTAAAAGATTCTTTTTTAAAACATTATTATTATTACTATTATTATTATTTATAATTTACTCACTTTGTATCCTGGTTGTAGCCGCCTCCCTCATCTTCTCCTGGTCCCATCCTTCCTCCCTCTTTCTCTCCTATCCCTGTCCTTTAGTCCACTGAAAGGGGAAGTCTTCCTCCCCTACTGTACAATTTATTATCTAACCAAAATCTTAATGTAATTGATTTCATGAGAATATGCCTGTATACATATATATTTAAAATATACCTCGGCTCATAAAACATTTGTGTCTCATCATCATGTTTCGTGCATGTAGTCAATAGATGGATACCTAATGAGACTTGCATGATATAATCCAACTTCTTTAAAGTTGGAATGATACGTAGGAGAACATGCAAGAATGGCCAGGACAGTTGTTCTGTGTCTGTACTCACCTCTTTTGTCTCACCTGCAGCTCAGCACAGCTGTGTAACTCCCTCCTTGTTAATACTTTGCAGGTGCGGTTACTAGAACAGTTTTCAGAAAGGATCTTGTTTCATTGTATTAAGGCAATAGTTATCAACTTGTGGGTCACGACCCCTTTGACAAACCTTTGTCTTAAAAAATATTTGCATTACAATTCCTAACCGTAGCAAAATCACAGTTATGAAGTAACAATGAAAACAATTTTATGGTTGGGGTCACCACAACATGAGGAAAAGTATTAAAGGGTTGCAACATAAGGAAGATTGAGAATCGCTGTTTTAAAGAAAATGTGTCTTTTGGGCTTCCTGTTGTTTGGAATGCCTTGTTGCTGGTTTCCCAGAAACCTTATGCCAATATCAGGCCAAGATGACAGAGCAGTAGGAACGAGGTACTTTGGCCTCTGATGACTTCCTTAAGCAGCTATTTTTCATACCTAACTATGCATTTCTTTATTCTTTTTTATTTAAAATTTTTATTTTTATATTAATTACAGTTTATTCACTTTGTATACCAGCTGTAGCCCTTTCCCTCCTCCCCTGAGACTCATAATCAAACTTTGGGCAGAGTGCAGGGAAACTTGGGAAAGAAGGGGGAGATAGTAAAACCTGGAAGGGATGGGAGCTCCACAAGGAGAGCAACAGTACCAAAAAAATCTGGATACAGGGGTCTTCTCTGAGATTGATACTCCAACCAAGGACCATTTATGGAGATAAGGAGAACCCCTGCACAGATGAGCCCATGGCAGCTCAGTATCCAAGTGGGTTCCCTAGTAAGGGGAACAGGGACTCTCTCTGACATGAACTCAGTGGCTAGCTCTTTGACTGCCTGCCTTGAATTGGGGAGCATCCTTGCCAGGCCACAGAGGAGGACAATGCAACCAGTTTGGATGAGATTGGATAAACTAGGGTCAGAGGGAAGGGGAGGAGGACCTCCCCTATCCGTGGCATGTCTTTATTCTTAAGGTAGGACTAGCTGTCTTTGTCTAGGCCTTCATGTTCTTATTTTTGATTGCAAGTAGTTAACTAATAAGGATCAGATTTTTCCCCCATTCTATACAGGTATTTATTTTGCTTTGAAGTATTGGAGGTTCGTGCTGGGGTTGATGCTTCCTACCTATATTCTGTTTGTGTCAAAGGCAGTAAAAGAATGCCTGTGTAGCTGCTGCAACAAACAGCTTGTGCTATGATGAGGTAGTACTCAGTATTTCAAACAAATGCGGTTTTCCCTCATTTCACAGCTTTGCGAATGGATTTGTGGTTAGCAGCTGACCCTTCAGTTTCTTAATTGAGAGAATGGTTCGTTTCATTTTAGATAATGATTTTTTTTGTTGATCCAAGTGTTTCTTTACTGAATAGCTCCTTTTATTTCCACAAAACATAACTTATAAATAAGTAAATTCTTCCAATTTTGATAGGGTTTTTTTCTTTATATTTCTATTAATTACAGTTTATTCATTTTGTACCCCACCTGTAGCTCCTTCTCTCCTCCCTTCCCAATCCCACCCTCACTTCCTCTTCTCCACCCATGACCCTGCCCCAGTCCACTGATAGGGAAGGTCTTCCTCTCCTTCCTTCTGATCCTAGTCTATCAGGTCTCATCAGGAGTGGCTGCATTGTCTTTTTCTGTGGCCTGGTAAGGCTGCTACCCCCTCAGGCAGAGGTGATCAAAGAACAGGCCAACCAGTTCATATCAGAGAGAGTCCCTGTTCCCATTACTATGGAACTGACCTGCCATGGGCTACATCTGTGCAGGGGTCTAGGTTATCTCCATGAATGTTCCTTGGTTGAAGTATCAGTCTCAGAAAAGACCCCTGTGCCTAGATTTTTTGGTTCTGTTGCTCTCCTTGTGGAGCTCCTGTTCTCTCCAGGTCTTACTATTTCCCACTTCTTTCCTAAGATTCCCTGCACTCTGCCCAAAGTTTGGCTATGAGTCTCAGCATCTGCTTTGATATCCTGTTGGTAGAATCTATCTGTGAAAGTAGAAAATTCCTAGCCTCTTACAATTTTTAATATATATTATATATGCTATATAATATATAGTATATTACATATACTACATTATATGTACTACATATATTATATAACATATAATATATACTATATAATCTCTCCTCTGTCTGTCTGCTTATCTGTCTGTCTGTCTGTCTCTCTCTTTCTCTCTCTCTCTCTATATATATATATACACACATATATCAGTTAGTGTTGTTCCTTGTATACATGTGTTTAGGGCTGACCACTTGGGATTATCTAGTATAATCTATGGAGGAGCTTGATCCTGTAGAAAACTGATTCCCTCTGTATTACATCCAGAAAAAGATCATGAATTTGAGGGTGGTGGTGGTGGTGATTTGCAGGAAGATTTGGAGGCAGGGGTGGGAGGGATGGGAATAATGTAATGTAATACAGTATTCACATATGAACTTCTCAAGAAATATAAACTTTAAATAATAGAATTTATATTAGGGGTTCATAAACACATTTAAAAACTTCAATGTACATATACAAGAACACATTTCCCCTCCCTGCTCTTAATCTTCTCGTAACACATTTTCATTAAATCCTTTATTTCACTCTAGTATTTGTGTTCATGAATTTTGTTAAAAAATTTTTCCTGGGGGCTGGAGAGATGGCTCTGTGGTTCAGAGCACTGTCTGCTCTTCCAAAGGACCCAGGTTCAATTCCCAGCACCCACATGGCAGCTCACAACTGACTGTAACTCCAGTTTCACGAATTCTGACACCTTCACACCAATGCACAAAAAGAATAAAGTTAAATAAATTATTTATTTATTTTTTACCTTTTGATGATCAATTCATTCTCTTATTGTTGTGTCAATCAATGGATTGTAAGAGTCTAAGAGGCAAATGAGTTACTTGTCCTTGGGAAATGAAAAGTGCTCTTGATTTTTAACAGGGTTTTCAATCTCCTTTATTAATATGCTAGTCTTCTTATCCACCTCTAATACAGAGGAATTCTTTCTGGCCAACAATGATGCTTGTTGTTATACTAAAGGATATGTTTATGTTGTGATTATTGAGCACTTGTCAAACAAAGAATTGACAAATACATGTAGCTGAGATTTGAAAACAGTCAAAAGTTTGCAACAGATTGGTTTTAGAGTAATGCTGACTTCAAGGAGCTGAGGCGTAAACATAGAGAGAATCAAGAAAAGAATAAACCTCTAAAAATTTCATTCTCAGTGCAGTCTGTGTGGAGAAGTGAAAACTGCATGAAGGTAACAGCAATGCTTCTGATGTCCTTGACAATATAATGTTGAAGAAGTACTGCTTTTATTTTCAGTTCTACTAGGTCACAAGGGCCATGGATAACTCAGAAGTTGGGAATTATGGCAATTTTATTTTTTTTTATAAATGATTTTATTACCAGAATCTACCAGACAGAATCACATCTTGAGAGAAAATTTCTGGAGCTTATATCATTAAACACTTTCTTAGGTCTTTTTGCTCTCTCTCTCTCTCTCTCTCTCTCTCTCACACACATACACACACACAGAGAGAGAGGAATTAAAACACTGTATTTTTTGTCAAATTCAGTAAAGAGAATGCATAGGTAAGAGATCCATTTGAAAGGTACAGGGACCATCAAACTCAGGTTTTCTCTCTGAGGCTTCCAGAATCTTACATGGTACAAACATAAAATATGATTAATCTATTGGAAATGAGTTTTGCTTTACGTTATTCTTCAAATGAGGAAGAATTTGCCAGTTATCACAAAATGGAGAGAATTCCCATCCTTATGGATCAGTAGGATCAATATAACAAAAATAACCATTATACCAAAATAATCTACAGATTCAACACAATTCTCATCAACCCTACAACACAGCCCTTCACTGAAATTTAAAGGACAAATTTTGGCCTCATATGAAAACACACACACACACACACACACACACACATACACACACTTCAGGATGTCTTCAATAGTCCTGAGGAATAAAAAAAAAAAACTGCTTGGAGGTACCCCCATCTGTGATCTCAGATCATAGTGTGCTACAGAGCTATAGTCCTAAAAATGGCATGGTACATGAAAACAGACATAGTAATCAATGGACTTGAATTAAAGATTCAGAAATTAGTTGACACATCTACGAACACCTGATTTTTGATAAAGAAAGAAAAAATATACATTCAGAAACATAAAACAAATAAACAAACAAGAACCCCAAAATAATATCTTCAACATAAGGTCCAGGTTAAACTGGGGTCTTCATGGAGAAGACTGCAAATAGATACATATTTTTCTCATGGCACAAAACTTAATCCCAAATGGACCAGTTACCTCAACGTAAGTACAGATATTCTTTTTTTATTTTGATTTTTTGATTTTATTATTATTATTTTTTATCAGTTACATTTTATTAACTCTGTATCCCAGCCGTGTCCCGATCCCTCATTCCCTCCCAGTTCCTCCCTCCCTCCCTCATCTCCACCGTGCCCCTTTCCAAGTCCACTGATAGGGGGGACCTCCTCCCCATTCATCTGATCCTGTTTTATCAGGTATCTTCAGGATTGGCTGCAAAGTCCACCTCTGTGGCCTAGCAGGACTGCTCCTCCCTTCGGGAGTGGGGAGACCAAAGAGCCAGTCATTGAGTTCCTGTTAGAAATAGTCCTTGTTCCCCTCACTTTGGGAAACCAATTGGTTACTGAGCTACCACAGGCTACATCTGAGTGGAGGTTCTAGGTTATATCCATACATGGTCCTTGGTTGAATGTCAGTCTCAGAAAAGACCCTGTGCACAGATATATTTGGTCCTTGTGGAGCTCCTATCCTTTCCCCATCAGACTAACTCCCCTTCTTTCTTATGATTCCCTATACTCTGCCAAAGGTTTGGTCATGAGTCTTTGCTTTGAAAACACTGCTAGTTAGAGTCTTTCAGATGCGCTCAGTAGACTCCTGTCATACGTTCAATGCACATCCCATCTGTCTTTCTAAATGAGGATTGATCATCTTACCCCATGTCCGCTCAATTGATTATCTTTTTTAGGTGTATAGATTTCCTTATGTTTATCATATCTTATAGGTTTATATAAGTGAGTATATACCATGTTTGTCTTTCTCCTTCTGGGATATTTCACTCAGAATGATCTTTTCTAGATCCCACCATTTGCCTGCAAATTTCATGATTTCCTCCTTTTTGATTGCTGAGTAATATTCCATTGTGTAGAAATACCACAATTTCTGTACCCATTCTTCCATTGATGGACATCTGGGTTGTTTCCAGATTCTGGCTATTACAAATAGAGCTGCTATAAACATGGTTGAGCAAGTATCCTTTTTGTGTACTTGAACGAACTTTGGGTATATACCTAGCAGTGGTATAGCTGGATCTTGAGGAAGCACTATTCCTAATTGTCTTAGAAAGCGCCAGATAGCTTTCCAGAGTGGTTGTACCAGTTTACATTCCCACCAGCAGTGGAGGAGGGTTCCCCTTTCTCCACAACCTCTCCAGCATGTGTTATCGCTTGACTTTTTCATCTTGGCCATTCTGATGGGTGTAAGGTGATATCTCAGGGTCGTTTTGATTTGCATTTCCCTGATGGCTAATGAGGATGAGCATTTCTTTAAGTGTTTTTCTGCCATTCGATATTCCTCTGTCGAGAATTCTCTGTTTAGCTCTGTTCCCCATTTTTTAATTGGATTACTTGGTTTGCTGCTTTTCAGCTTCTTTAGTTCTTTGTATATACTGGATATTAGTCCTCTGTCAGATAAAGGG
Organism: Meriones unguiculatus; assembly: GCF_030254825.1. Lineage (NCBI taxonomy): Eukaryota > Metazoa > Chordata > Mammalia > Rodentia > Muridae > Meriones > Meriones unguiculatus. Next base: position 184,122,086 of record NC_083350.1, read on the forward strand.
TTAGTGAAGATTCTTTCCCAATCTGTAGGTAGTCGTTTTGTTTTGATGACGGTATCCTTTGCTTTACAGAAACTTTTCAGTTTCATGAGGTCCTATTTATTGATTGTTGCTCTTAGAGCCTGTGCTGTTGGTGTTCTGTTCAGGAAGTTGTCTCCTGTGCCAATGAGTTCTAGGCTGTTCCCCACTTTTTTTTCCAATTGATTTAGGGTATCTGGTTTTATGTTGAGGTCCTTGATCCACTTTGACTTTAGTTTTGTGCAGGGTGATAAATATGGATCTATTTTCATTTTTCTGCATGTAGACATCCAGTTGGTCCAGCACCATTTGTTGAAGATGCTGTCTTTTTTCCATTGAATGATTTGGCTTCTTTGTCAAATATCGAGTATTCATAGGTGTGTGGATTTATTTCTGGGTCTTCTATGCGGTTCCATTGATCCTCCTTTCTGTTTCTATGCCAATACCATGCAGTTTTTATTACTGTTGCCCTGTAGTACAGCTTGAGATCAGGGATGGAGATACCTCCAGATGATCTGTTGTTGTACAGAATCGTTTTGGAGATTCCGGGTTTTTTGTTTCTCCATATGAAGCTGAGAATCTTTTTTTCAAGGTCTGTAAAGAATTGAGTTGGTATTTTGATGGGAATTGCATTGAATCTGTAGATTGATTTTGGCAGTATGGCCATTTTCACAATGTTAATCCTACCAATCCATGAGCACGGGAGATCTTTCCATCTTCTGATATCATCTTTGATTTCTTTCTTCAGAGACTTGAAGTTTTTCTCAAACAGGTCTTTCACTTGCTTGGTTAGAGTCACACCAAGGTACTTTATGTTATTAGTGGCTATTGTGAAGGGTGTTGTTTCCCTAATTTCTTTCTCAGCCTTTTTGTCTTTGGTATATAGGAGGGCTTCTGATTTTTTTGAGTTGATTTTGTATCCAGCCACTTTGCTGAAGGTGTTTATCAGCTAAAGGAGTTCTCTGGTTGAATTTTTGGGGTTGCTCATGTATACTATCACATCATCTGCGAAGAGTGAAACTTTGACCTCTTCCTTTCCGATTTGTATCCCCTTGATCTCCTTTAGTTGTCTTATTGCTCTGGCTAGGACTTCAAGTACTATGTTGAAGAGTTATGGGGACAATGGACAGCCTTGTCTTGTCCCTGATTTCAGTGGGATTGATTTAAGTTTCTCTCCATTGAGTTTGATGTTAGCTATAGGCTTGCTGTATATTGCCTTTACTATCTTTAGGTATGTGCCTTGTATCCCTGATCTCTCCAAGACTTTAAACATGAATGGGTGTTGGACTTTGTCAAATGATTTTTCGGCATCTAAGGAGATGATCATGTGGTTTTTCTCCTTCAGTTTGTTTATGTAGTGGATTACATTGATGGATTTCCGTATGTTGAACCACCCTTGCATGCCTGGGATGAAGCCTACTTGGTCATGGTGGATGATATCTTTGATATGTTCTTGGATTCAGTTTGCAAGTATTTTATTGAGTATTTTTGTGTCAATGTTCATAAGAGAGATAGGCCTGAAGTTCTCTTTTTTTGTTGGGTCTTTGTGTGGTTTAGGTATTAAGGTGACTGTGGCTTCATAGCATGAGTTTGGTAGTGTTCCTTCTGTTTCTATTTTGTGGAATAGCTTGAGGAGAATTGGAGTTAGCACTTCTTTGAAGGTCTTGTAGAATTCTGTGCTGAAGCCATCTGGTCCAGGGCTTTTTTTGGAGGGGAGACTGTTAATGACTGCTTCGATTTCCTTGGGAGATATAGGGCTATTCAGTCTTTCTACCTGATCTTGACTTAGTTTTGGTAGATGGAATCTTTCAAGAAAATTATCCATTTCATTTAGATTTTCAAATTTTGTGGCATATAGGCTTTTGTAGTATGACCTAATAATTGTTTGGATTTCCTCAGTGTCTGTGGTTATGTCCCCATTTTCATTTCTGATTTTGCTGATCTGGATAGTTTCTCTCTGCTTTTTAGTTAGTTTGGCTAAGGGTTTGTCTATCTTGTTTTTCTCAAAGAACCAGCTTTTTGTTTCATTGATTCTTTGGATAGTTTTATTCGTTTCTAGTTGATTGATTTCGGCCCTTAGTTTGATTATTTCCAGCCATCTGCTCCTCTTGGGTGTATCTGCTTCTTTTTTTTCTAGGGTTTTCAGTTGGGCCATTAAGTTGTTTGTATGTGATGTTACGAATTTCTTCTTGCAGGCACTTAGTGCTCTAAATTTTCCTCTGAGCACTGCTTTCAATGTGTCCCATAAATTTGGGTATGTTGTGCCTTCCTTTTCATTGAATTCTAGGAAGTCTTTAATTTCTTTCTTTATTTCTTCCTTAACCCAACTGTCATTGAGTAGTAAGTTGTTCAGTTTCCATGTGCGTGTCGGCTTTTTGTTGTTTCTGTTGTTGATGTCTAGCTTTAGTCCATGGTGGTCAGATAGTATACAAGGGATTATTTCCTTTTGTATCTGTTGAGGCTTGCTTTGTGACCCACTATATGGTCTATTTTGGAAAAGGTTCCATGTGGTGCTGAAAAGAAGGTGTACTCTTTTGAGTTTGGGTGAAACGATCTGTAGATGTCTTTTAGGTCCATTTGGTTTAGGGCTTCTGTGAGTGCTTTTATTTCCCTGTTTGGTGTCTATCTAGTTGATCTGTCCCTTGGTGAGAGTGGAGTGTTGAAGTCTCCCACTATTAAGGTATTAGGATCAATGTATGATTTAAGCTTTAATAATGTTTCATTTACGAATGTCAGTGCTCTTGTATTTGGGGCATAGATATTCAAGATTGTGATGTCCTCTGGGGGATTTTTCCTTTGATGAGAATATAGTGGCCCTCCTTATCTTTTTTGATTAACTTGGGTTGAAAGTCTATTTTATTAGATATTAGGATGGCTACTCCAGCTTGTTTTCTGGAACCATTTGCTTGAAAAACTGTTTTCCAGCCCTTTACTCTGAGGTAGTGTTTATCTTTGTTGCATAGGTGTGTTTCTTGGATGCAACAGAATGTTGGATCCTGTTTCCTTAACCATTCTGTTAGCCTGTGTCTTTTTATTGGTGAGTTGAGTCCATTGATATTGATAGATAATAGTGACCAATGTATGTTAGTTCCTTTTGTAATGGAGTCGGTGATCTAACCCTGTTTCATTGCTTGTTTTCTTTTCATTTTTGTTGGGATATTATCTGTATGCCCTGTTTTCTTGGGTGAATTTGTTTTCATTGGATTGGAGTTTTCCTTCTAGTATCTTCTGTAGGGATGGTTTGCTGTGTAGATATTGTGTAAATTTAGTTTTGTCATGGAATATTTTGTTTACTCCATCTATGTTGATTGAAAGCTTTGCAGGGTATAGTAGTCTGGGTTGACATTTGTGATCTCTTAGAGTCTTCATGATACTTGCCCAGGCCCTTCTGGCTTTCATAGTTTCTGATGAGAAGTCTGGTGTGATTCTGATAGGTCTACCTTCATATGATACTTGGCCTTTTTCCCTTGCTGCTTTTAATATCTTTTCTTTATTCTGTAGATTTAGTGTTTTGACTATAATGTGACGTGATGTGTTTCTTTTCTGGTCTAGTCTATTTGGAGTTCTGTAGGCCTCTTGTATATTTATGGACATCTCTTTCTTTAAGTTGGGAAAATTTTCTTCTATGATTTTCTTGAAAATATTTTCTGGACCTTGGAGTCTGGAGTCTTCTTTTTCATGAATTCCTATTATTCTTAGATTTTGTCTTTTCATAGCATCCCTGATTTCTTGGATATTTTGTGATTGGTACTTTTCTGATTTTACTTTTTCTTTGAGAGAAGTATCCATTTCTGCAAGTGTGTCTTCAGCTCCAGAGATTCTCTCTTCCATCTCTTGTATTCTGTTGGTGATGCTTACTTTTGTGGTTCCTGATCTTTTCTCCAAGTTCTCCAGCTCAAGGGTTTTCTCATTTTGTGTTTTCTTTATTGATTCTAATTCTGTTTTCATGCCTTGCACCACTTCTTTCATGTGTTTGAATTTGGATTCCTGTCTCTCTATGATGGCCTCTATTTCTTTTTTCATTTCCTTCTTATATGCCACTAATTTTTCCTCTACTTGTGTATCTATTTGTTTGGCTATGTTTGCCTGTGTTTCTTTAAGGATATTGTCTATTTCTTCTTTCTTTGCCTCCAATTGACTGGCCATCTCTTTGAAAGACTTGTTCATTTCCTCCTTATGAGCCTCAAATAATTGGGCAAGCATGGCTTTAAAATAATTTTCTGGTGCTTCTGCTGAATTGGAGTATCCATTGATTTTGGCGTTTGCTGGTGAAGTCATGATGTCCTGATTTATGTTGGAAGTGTTCTTTCGCCTACCCCTGGCCATTGGCTTATCTGAAACCTTCCCTGTTTGTTTTTGGATTCTGCAGATCAGACTGGTGCTGTCTCTCTCTAGTGTCTGGAGAGTTCTTCAGGAAGCTGAGCACTCTCAGTGTGTGCTGAGGACTAGCTCTACAGGCAGGTCTCTTGGCAGAGATTGTGGTATCCGGGGCTCTCTGCTCTCTGGTTTGGCCCTGCTTCTTTGATGTGCTCTGCCAGTTCTCTGCTGCTGTCACTGCCAGGTTCTGAGGTCTTGCTGCAGCTGGAGATTTCAGGGTGGTCACTTCAGCAGGGATGGGGTAACCAGGCTCTCTGTTCTCTGGTTTGGCCCTGGTTAGTCTTAAACTGGAGGGCTGTGGTGCCCTGCCAGTTCAGTGCTGCTCCGCCGCCATGTCCCGCTGTAACTGGAGACTGGGTTGCTAGTCCCAATGCTTTCTGGGAAGTCTTGGGATCTCTTTGTTGTGCTCTCCAAGCTTGGGAGGCCCAGCGCCTGGTGTGTCCAGGTTGTATGATGTTTCTGCCTGGTTTTGGTGAGTATATAGCGTATTCTCTGTCACTGTGGGATTGGGCGGGCCGTACCGTCAGTGATGGCGATCCTGCGGAGCTAGTATGGTGTCTAGCAGATTCGTGCCCTGGGAGGATGGTGCAGCCGCTGCGAATTTGGGACTCCGGGACACGGGACACGTACTGCTGGCTTTTGTCTGCCGCTAAAGTGCTTGGGGCTCCGTCTCAGTGGCTGTATATCCCAGGTGGTTAGGTCTGCGCTGAGAAAGATGAGTCCGCTGTGCCGCTGTGCCGAGGAGGAAGAAGGTCTGGGGGAAGGGAGTGCCGCAAGAACAAAGGATCGTTTCTCTCCTTCCCCGAACAAGTCTCCGGGTGACCGGAGACCAAAGTTTTCACCTCCTGCGATGTTCCCTGTTGTTCAGAAAGCCTCACCGTGGTTTCCTGGGTTAGGGGTCCTTCCATTCACCAACTCAGAAGTTCAGGTATCCCACCGCTCAGGAACTGTGTGTGCTAGTCGCCATCTTGGCTCCGGCCTGACTCAAGTACAGATATTCTGAATTTGTATAGAAGAGAAAGTAGAGGAATAATCTTGACGTCATTACCAAATGAATGAGGATGTGCTCAGTCCTGATGTGACTTGATGTGCTGGAAAGGGTTTATATGAGGTGAGTGGGGTCTCCTTTTTTCTGAGACCTAAAGTCAGCAGGTACCTCTATGACCTCATCCCAAACAGATCACAAAGACCTTCTCCTACTTTATTTTATGCAACTCATTCCAATTATCCAGCCTCCAACACCAGCAGGCATTTCCTGTAACAAATCAGCTGAACAGGACATGAACACAGGAAACACACACTGCCATCACATTCTAAGAAAATCCAGAGGAAACAGAAACCAAGGAACATCACCCAGAAACAGGCACCCAGCCCTTTATATCATCCCAAACCCTGGCACAATCAACAGCATTCAGGGCAATGTTTCCACTAGACCCTGGCTCTCTTACAAAGTGGCAGCCTACAAAACGAGATAAGTTTTGTTCTTTAAATCAGCTCCACATCTGATAGAGAACTAATATTTAAAATCTATAAAAAAACCTCAAGAAACTAGATACCAACTCCACCAATAATCCCATTAAAAAGGAGGAACAGCTCTAACGAGAGACTGAGAATACTCATTCTCAAATGGCTGAGAAATACTTAGAGAAAGGCTCAACATCCTTAGTCACCAGGAAAAAACAAATCAAAACTACCTTGAGATTCCATCTTAGGCCTGTCAGAATGGCTAAGATCAATAACACAAGTGACAACACAAGATGGAGAGGATATGGAGCAAGGAGAATACTCTTTCATTGCTGGTGAGAGTGCCAACTTGTAGTGCCACTATGGAAATCATTGTGGTAGTTTCTCAGAAAACTGGGAATTGATCTACCTCAGAACCCAGCTACCCCAATCTTGGATGCTCCATCCTAACACAAAGACACTTGTTAAACCATGTCCATTGTTGCTTTGCTTTTAACAGCCAGAATATGGAAACAACTTGGATATCTTTCAACAGAATAAAAGATAAAGAAAATGTGGAACACTTACACAATGGTGTATTACTCATATGTTAAAAAAATGACATTATAAAATTTGCATGCAAATGTATGGAGCTAGAAAGAAATCATCCCTCCCAAGTGAGGTAACCTAGATCCAGGAAGACAAACATGTAACTCTAATAAGGGCTTCGAACCATAGGGTCTCAGCTGGCTGTTTGTTCTCACCAAACATGTCTTCCAGAATCAGGATTAGGTTAAATTCAATTAAATTTTTCCCAAGGAGGTCCCATGGTAATCTTTAAACAAATAAAGCTGTTGATAAGACAAAGGATTGTTTTCTAAAAAGTGACAGTGGGGCCCATTGTGGAGGACAACACCCATACAACTCATTAAATATGGAGAAGTCAAGTTGGTCCCTGCATCGAGCTTAGTATTTTTATGAGACTTCTGATTGTTAAGATGAGTTGGGTCCCTGACTCTTGTGCTTGATCTCTGAATTCTTTTCTTCTTTTTTGGATTGCTTGTAGAAATTTGATATGATAACTTTTCTTTCATCTTATTATAATTTATTTTGTCATCTGTGATTATTATCTCTTAAAAGCCTGTTCTTGTATAGTGAGAGACAGACAGGAAGTGAATCCAGAGGAAATGGGTGGTGGGGAAGAACTGGGAAAAATTGAGGGAAGGGAAATCATAATGAGGATATATTGTATGAGTGAAGAATCTGTTTTCAATAAAAGAAAAAAATAGAGTTGTAAATATCAGTATGGACTCACATAGATTTGGGTGGCTATATCCCAAATATTTATAGTTACATGTATGCACATGAGCTAGTATAACATATATTTTTTTCTTGGATTTGAGATTCTATTCTCTGATGTGACATTATTTGGGTGTTATTATATTATAAAGGTGAACCCTATGATGAAATTATTAAAAAGACATGGAAATCTTAAAAAAAAAAAAATCTTTACCAATTGCACATCCAACAATGGGTTAATATCTAAAATACATAAAGAAGAAAAACACAAGACATCAAGAAAAGAAACAAATTGTTTAAAAAATGGGTCACAGAACTGTACATACAGTTCTCAAAAGATAAAACACAAATGGTTGAGAAACACTTAAAGAAAAGTTCAACATTCATCAGGATGATGCAAATCAAAACTACCTTGAGATATCATCTTATATAATTTAGAGTGGTCAAGAACTATAAAATGAATGACAGTTCATGTTGGTGAAGATATAGGGAAAGGAGGTAGCAAGGAAAATTTGTGCTCTGGAAGACTTTCCACAATGAAAAGCAGTGTGGTCATTCCTTGAGATTTTAGTCATAGATCTACTCTTGCGCTTATACCACAAAAAGACCCTATATTATACTATAGAGACACTTGTTCAAACATGTAGTTGCTGCTCTATTTAAATAGCTAGAAATTGGAAACGGGCTAGATGTCTGTCAACTGATGAACAAATACATTGTGGCACATTTACACAATGGAATATTGTCTAGCTGTTTTAATAACAAAGCCATTAAATTTTCAGGTAAATGAGTGGAACAAAAATATAAAAAGAAAACTTTTTAAACTAAAAAATAAATGAAAAAAAACCCACAACAAACCTCCAACCAACCAACCAATTATCCAACCAACCAATAACCAACCAATAACCACCAATAACCAACCAACCAACCAACCAACCAACCAACCAACCAACCAGCCAATGAGCCATCCAACTAACCAACCAGCCAACAAGCCATCCAATCAGCCAACCAGCCAACAAGCCAACCAACCAATCAGCCAACCAACCAACCAACCATCCATCCAACCAACCAACCAATCAACCAAGCAACCAGTCAAACAACTAATGAAAAAAACCCAAAAAAGTATGAAATTAAAATAAAATGTAATTGGGTTGAATTACAGGCTATTAGTACAAAAGGAAAAAAGAGTTTTGAATTTGAAGACATAGAAACAGAAAACATCCAGGATAGGGCTGGAGTGAAAAACTGTGTACAAGACCCTGTGCTCAGTCTCTTGTGACAACCCCTACTCTGCCTCCTCAACTAAGAAGGACAGAGAAAAACGAAGCTGTAAACAAACTGCCACACCCCATCATCTTCTGGGAAGATATTGAAAAAATTATAAAAAAATACTCTTTGCTTTTAAAGTGGGAAGAGTTATTTTAGCAATTTTTAAATTTGATGAAAAGGACAAATATCCTGATATGAAGGCTCAGTGAGTTCCAAATGTAAGCAATACAAAAGCAAGGATGTCAAAATCAATTTCCTGACCAGTGATAAAAAAGATGTTTAAATCTGTCAGAGTGAAAAAAAGGGTGGGGGCGGTCACATTATTATAGAGGAGCACACATAAGGGCAAGAGACGATTGTGTGCTAGAAGGCAGATGAGCCAGAAAATAAGGGTGGAGATTCCTTACAATCTGGGGAAAAGTTTTAAGATATAAGCCTGAAAAATATCTTACCCAAATTAAGAAAGAATTAAGAGAATTTTGAAGTTTTTTTTCTGAAAGAAAAGGTTACAAGAATAATTTTTAAAGGATATTTTCACTACTAAAAACATTGAAATGAATTCTTGTGCCATAAGGAATCTGATACCAGATGGAAACTTAGTTCCATAAAAAAAATAAAATAAATATAGAACTCTAAAAGTAGTTAAAGTGAAGACAAACATGAAAGTCAGTTCATGGTTTTGTGTGCTTCCAAGGATAGAAGATGTTACAGGCAAAAACAGTAGTTATGCATTTGAGGGTTAGAGAATATGTAAGAACTAAATTTATAACTATAAATAGAATAACAAAATGCAAATTAAAACCACACTGTGACACCTTCCCTCCCACTTGAATGGCTAAAATTGAAAGCACTGTCTTAAAGCAGTGGAGATAAAGGAACACATGGCAATAACTAGACAGCCCTGTGTGACTCTGTTACATAAGATGGTGTCACCCGCAGACAGTAGAGATATAGTTTGTGCTCTCAGTTACTGTGAGAAAAACCTTGGGAAACTGGAGCAATAAGCATGAGATTTGTTGTCAGTGGAATGAGGGTTAAAGGAACTTTTGTGGTACTGGAGAAATGGCTCAATGGCCAAGAGTACTTGCTGAGCAAGCATGAGAACCTGAGTTCAGATCCTGATTCCCCCCACTCCACCCCCAAGAAAAGCTGGGTGTGGTCATATGTGCCTATAATGCTAGCATGGAGGAAAGCAGAAGCAGGAAGATGCATGGGAATTGGCAGACATCAATTTAATTCCAGATTCAGTAAGAGGTGCTGTTTCAAGGAAATAGGTCAAGAGTGATAGAGTAGGAAACCCAATGGCCCCTCTAGTTCTGTACCATGCTTTCAGATGTGTGCACCTACATACATGTGAGCACAACATACACACAAACACACACACGTAACACACACACTACACTCATACACATAAAGAATTTTTCATCTTGGCACATGATATTCTTCAATATGTTAATAATACACATTATTGACTGAAGAAGTTTAAATTACAACTTCCTGTCAATATATATTCATTATTATTTCTTTCACAATTTTTCTTGCTCTAATGCCACTCTTAAACCATCTTTACTGAATCAATAACATATTCTACTAAAGGAAGGATAAAATTTGTTTCTCATGTTCTCTGACATCTTCCAAAACAGTTTCATATATATATATAAATATAATATAATATATAATATTAGTATGTAATATTATATATATTATATAATATATATTATGAAATTTTGTATATATATACAATATGTATATGTATACATATATATATGAAGCCAGTAGCATTTGAGATTCAGAATATTCAAATATATATAATACTATAAGAACTGGAAACACAGACTTCAGTGTGTGGTCTCATTCAATTTTGGACTCTAGCCTTAAGGCAACATAGAATTACAACGTAGGACATAGTTTTATATTAAGTTTTAATATTTATTTTTTACCATTCAAATTAAAAATTGATAATTATTCAAAAATCAAACAGCTTACTGAGCATCACTTAAATGAAAAAGTTGAATGTTGGGAAAATGGATATACAAAATGCTGACTATAATTATTGATGGCTGTATCTTGAGGCCTGTGGACACATACGCTGCTTTACTTTGTTTTAAATTTGGTCAAGCAGTGTGTAATGCAATGATTTTTAAGCAAAGCTTAAAGAAGCAAGCGTTGGACTGATGTTGGACCAGAGAGGCAGACCTCTTTGGTAGGAAGACAGGCTCTTTCTTGACAAGTTGCAGGTTTCATCCATAAGCGCTTTTCCAATATGCCGTTTAGAATGGCCCTGGGATCCTTCCACAGTAACCAGGGCCACATGTGGTCAAGGCCTTTTGAATACATATTAAGTTTCCAAATTCTTTGTCAATACCTCTCTCCCATCCTCAGTTTTGTGGGCCCTAACCTAATTACTAGTCAAGACATTGAGATAGACTACAATTCATTGCCCCTGCTCTGTCAGCTCACTGTGCCCTGTCTCCTTCTCTGCCAGGTTTTCTATTTTATGGTTTCCAGGAACCATGAAGAGAGAACTCATCCTTGGGCCAGAAGCTTCTCAGAGGAAGGTTAGAGACATATGGTGGCCTTCCAATTATTCTTTCCAAATCTACATTGAGGGTTATAGAAGAAATGGCTGTGCTTCTAAACATACATTTAGTGAGAAGAAGGTCATGCATCTTTTTATTTCCTTATATGACTCACGATTATAAATAAAATGAAAATTAAATGTAGAATTATTAAGATATTACCCAAATCTGCAGGAATAAGGTAAGGTAAGGAAGTCTTGCATACATTGATGGTTGCAGCATGGCTTTGTATATATGGTTTGCAGGAGGAAAATGGTCAAGATCAACATTGTCCATTCAGACAATGGTGGTAAAGAGAACACAGGATATCTCAGATCGCGCTGCATTGGGACTGATAACCACAGCCCAGGAAAAGAGTTGGATCCACAGAAACAGCAACCTTCACTCCTTCGAGGTCCTGACTTCAGCTTCAGACTAGACCTTGCCAAGTCTGCTCCTGAACTAATGTTTCATTTGTTCTTTCATCAGGGCTTCTGAGAAAACCTTGAATCTGTTTGGCATCCAGCAAAGATCTCATTAAATTTCCATTATTACGAGAAAATTAAGTCAATTAGTATAGTCAAATCCAAATCCTAAGTACAGAAACAAGAAAGCCAAGGCTTATAGGTCTGGGGCCAGGGAAACAACTCAGCCAGTAAAGTATTTGCTGTGTAAGCCTGAGGACCTGAGTCTGATTCTCAGATTCCACATTAAAGAAAAAAAAAAAATGCTGGGTGTAGTGATGTGCACTCGTAAAGCCAACAGTGGGAAGTAGAGACAGGTGGATCCCTGGAGCTCATTGGCCAGCTATCCTTGAATAGTTGGCTTGCTTGAAGCTAGTCACAAACAAGCCAGATGGATCATGAGGTATGATGCCTTGGGTTGTTCTCTGGCCTCCAGATATATGTATAAACACATGCATAAACATATGCATCCCACTGGGGAATATGAACACACACACACACACACACACACACACACTCTGTTGACATTTGATTCAGGGGTCTGTGCTTCAACAGAAGGACAATGGGCAATATATTTGAAACCTACCATTAGCATTTTGTAAGGATAAATTATCCTTTATAAATATTTCTTTAAAATACAGAATACATATTTCAACAAAATCTCAAAGGGTCTGAATAGAAAATATCTTGTAGAAGTCTTTCTAAAATTTGTGGCTTTGTTACCTATTGATGAAAAGTTCTGCATTCTATCTAGTTTTTGAATAAAAATGATGGGAGCGTTATCTAATTCTTTGCCCTTTTCTAAATTAGAAATATTTTGAAGGTTCTACACTGAAGATCTTATGCCAGCATATGAAAATGGGCAGCCTTGCCCATCTTTGAAATTATTAGGCTATTCTAAATGAACACATCTTTTAGCTTTTAGTATTTTATTAATGGACATGGAAATTAAGAAACGAGGTTAGGTCATTCATTAATTTACTTTGGACTTATATCCTAGTGAAAAGCATGAATATGATGTACTTTAACTTGAGACCTGCTTAATAGGTGCCCAGTAGAAGCGGACTTAAATGTCTACTGAATAAGGACTATTATTCTTCTGAGGAATAAGAGGACATCCAAAAAAACATTATGAGTAAGTGACAGTAATTTGCAATGTAGCATAATATGGACAGAGATATAAATCCCTTTTCAGTCAGTGTTCTCAGAGTTTACAGGAAGCACAGAGTGGTCCAAGCAGAATCTTTGTGCTTGGCAATCCTGAAGGGAGTGACAGCAAAGACAGAAACTTTGGAGTCATTGAAAGCCCTGATCATTGCAGTTACAAAACATAAATGGTCCCTTTCTAAGACTCAAATCACCAACATACACGCCACTATCACATTTAATTGTCATGTGCACTCTGCTTAAATGTCAGGATGAGAGCTCAGTGTTTTTTGAGAATACTACTTCTTGAGAGCCAACATGGACTATAAAGCAGTAAGACTTAAGGTATTATCATCCATGCTGGCAAGTGAGGAGTGAGTGGGGCGCGGTAAGTGCATTTAGGTATTTCTTACTCTTTTATGTTGAGCTCTGTAGCCAGCACTATACTTTAGACTCTTACTGCAAAGTGGATTCTTTCTAAAGGTTCCAACTGATGCTGTTCTTCAGTCCTGCCATTTTAACAAAATTGCTTTATAACTTGGACATGAGATTGGTTACTTTAACACTTTAATCTCCTCAGTGCACCTAAGACTTAGAGAATAAAACAAACCATTGTCAAAGCCATGAAGACCTCTCAAGCCACGATTTTTGATGCTCTCATGACTTAAACTGAATGAGGATAATATATGATATATATACATATATACACAAATGCATGTATATATACTTCTATGCATATATATACTAAAGTACTATATATTCAGTAAAATACTAGAATATATACATAATAGGAATAAAAGGACATATAAAGAAACATGAGTCTTTTAGATTTTAGTACTAGTATATATATATATATATATATATATATATATATACTAGTATTTTAGTATATTTATGTCTATACACACTAAAGGAATAAGCATGCCTATATAAGTTTATACAAATTGAATGAGAATAACATGTTATATAATATGTATATACATATATGTAAATTAAAAAATAAGTATGTAAAATATTACATAAAATTAATGTTTACATAAAAATTTACATAAAATTAATATATAATATATACTGTAAAACATATAGTATATATGAATGCTGTATGTATACAATGTTATTTATATATTTATATAACTATATTATGGAGAGATGTGAATATATGCCAATACATGATTGTCATTTTACAAGACCACATGGTGAGCTGTACCATGACTGGCAGTGCTTTACCTAAAGCATACCATGCTCATGTGAAATGATCTGGGAAAGGAACCACTTTACCTACTCAGTGGTTTGCCACAGAGATGCCAAGGTCTCAAATGACAAAGGTGACCTTACGTTCAATAAGAAAAGACTAGAATTGGTTGCTGGAGAAATGCCTCAGCAGTTAAGGGCACTAGCACTTCTTGTAGAGGACCTGGCTTTAATTTTCAGTCACAACATCGTTGCTCATAAACTGTGTGTAAGTACAGTTTAGTGGAATGTAACACTTCTGACCTCTGTAGGCACCAGACAAATTGTGTACATACATACATGCAGCCAAAACACTCATACATACCAAGTAAGATAAATTATTCTAAAACACTAAACAAAAATAACTAATAGGGATGTACATCTAATTTGAAAAGATGTGTGTAGACCTAAGCAAGCAACAGGCTGTCTTCTACAAGGAAGGGACTTTCTGTTGGGGAATGAACCTTGACATTAAAACAACAAACAAAAAAATTACTAAAAAAGGGGGGCTTCATTATCACTAGCCCAAGATTAATAATAAAATCAGTTGGCCATAAGTCTCAGCATCTGCTTTGATAGTCTGCAGGGCAGAGCCTTTCAGAGGCTCTCTGTGGCAGGTTCCTAGGTTGTTTCCTGTTTTCTTCTTCTTCTGATGTCCATTCTCTTTGCCTTTCAGGATGGGGATTGAACATTTTAGTCAGGGTCCTCCCTCTTGATTAGTTTCTTTAGGTGTACAGATTTTAGTAGGTTTATCCTATATTATAGGTCTATATGAGTAAGTATATACCATGTATATCTTTCTGCTTCTGGGACAGCTCACTCAGGATGATCCTTTCCAGTTCCCACCATTTACCTGCAAATTTCATGATTTCCTTATTTTTCATTGCTGAGCAATATTCTATTGTGTAGATGTACCACAATTTCTGTATCCATTCTTCAGTTGAGGGGCATCTGGGCTGTTTCCAGCTTCTGGCTATTACAAATAAAGCTGCCACAAACATGGTTGAGCAAATGTCCTTATTGTGTACTTGAGCCTTTTTTGGATATATGCCTAGAAGTGGTATGGCTGGATCTTGAGGAAGTGCTATTTCTAGTTCTCTGAGAAAGCGCCAGATTGATTTCCAGAGTGGTTGTACAAGTTTACATTCCCACCAGCAGTGGAGGAGGGTTCCCCTTTCTCCACAACCTCTCCAGCATGTGTTGTCACTTGAGTTTTTGATCTTGGCCATTCTGATGGGTGTAAGGTGAAATCTTAGGGTTGTTTTGATTTGCATTTTCCTAATGGCTAATGATGTTGAGCATTTCTTTAAGTATTTCTCTGCCATTCAATATTCCTCTACAGAGAGTTCTCTGTTTAGCTCTGTTCCCCATTTTTTAATTGGATTACTTGGTTTGTTGCTTTTTAGCTTCTTTAGTTCTTGATATATACTGGATATCAGCCCTCTGTCAGATAAAGGTTTGGTGAATAATCTTTCCCAATCTGTAGGCATGTAGGCATTTGTTTTGTTTTGATGACGGTGTCCTTTGCTTTGCAGAAGCTTTTCAGTTTCATGAGGTCCCATTTATTGATCGCTGCTCTTAGAGCCTGTGCTGTTGGTGTTCTGTTCAGGAAGTTTTCCCCTGTACCAATGAGTTCTAGGGTCTTCCCCACTTTTGCTTCTAAACGATTTAATGTGTCTGGTTTTATGTTGAGGTCTTTGATTCACTTGCACTTTAGTTTTGTGCAGGGTGATATGTATGGATCTATTTGCATATTTCTACATGTAGATATCTAGTTACATGAAGATGCTGTGCAGGGAATCTTATGAAAGAAGTGGGAAATAGTAAGATCTGGAGAGGACAGAAATTCCACAAGGAGAGCAACAGAAACAGAAAATTTGAACCCAGGGGTCTTCCCCGAGACTCATACTCCAACCAAGTACCATGCATGGAGATAACCTAGAACCCCTGCACAGATGTAGCCCATGGCAGTTCAGTGTCCAAGTGGGTTCCATAGTAATGGGAACAGGGACTGTCTCTGACATAAACTGATTGGCCTGTTCTTTGATCACCTCCCCCTGAGGGAGGAGCAGCCTTACAAGGCCACAGAAGATGACAATGCAGCCACTCCTGTTGTGATCTGATAGACTAAGATCAGAAGGAAGGAGAGGAGACCCTCCCTTATCAGTGGACTTGGGGAGGGGCATGTGTGAAGAAGGAGGAGGGAAGGTGGGATTGCGAGGAGAGGAAGGAGGGGTTTATGGGAGGATACAAAGTGAATAAAGTGTAATTAATAAAAGTTAAAAAATAATAAAATCAGTTGATAAAAATGCTTTCCACACAAACATGAAGATATAAGTTCCTTCTCCAGCATAAACATAAAATTTGGGTGGTTCAGCCAGACCTGTAAGAACAGAGCTGGCAAGGCAGAGACAGGCCAGTGCCTGGGGATCAGTGGTTAGCTGAGCTGACAAGCTCCAGGTGAGAGGCCCTGTCTTGAGTTACAGTGGACTTTGATAGAGGAAGGTAGCTACTGGAGCCCGATGGCACAGTCAGTTACTGAGTGGAGAGTGAGGGTTGAAAAAAATATAACCCAAGTCAACCAGGACCAGCTTGAAAGGTTTGTCAGTAGAAACTGCTGCAGCCTGGCTTATTCCACAGTTCCTTTCTTTAGTGAGAACAAAGCACCTCAGTACAATTAAGGGGTTCATGTAGAAGCCAAGCTTGTTTACCTCAACCACATCTCTGTGTGATCAAACAAAGGGAAGGAGCTTGGCAAAACATCCTGTCTACCTCATTCTCAAGGTGAAGGCCAGGGTGAAAACATGTTTTGCGCTGAAAACTCAGTCACAAAGCAGCCTGACAAGCAAGTAGCTCTCCGCAGGTAGCCTGTGTTGACTTCTGCTTGTGTTGATGTGTACACACAAATATTCATGTACCCACCCACACAGGCATGCCTGCAAACACATGAGCACAAACACACAAGCATATGGAGAAAGTACTAAGCACCATAAGTGCAGTTACTTGTCCTTGCTGGGGTTTGAATATGAAGTATCACCACCAGTTCACGTATTGAGGTATTGGCTCTCAGGTGCTATACTATCCGGGAGTTTCCAGAAGCTTGCTGAGTTCACTTAGTATTCCTCATATGTATATGTGTTTATGGTTAGTCACTTAGCATTGAATAATCTGTCAGGGGGCTTGTTCATGGAGAAGATTGATTCTCTTTCTTCAGTAGCCGTTAATTGCCCATACCTCTTCATCTTGGAATAAGGCATTGTGATATTTTATATTATCATTGGTGTGTCAAATGGTGATATCATTTTGGTTCATTAATTGTGTGTCTGATAGATTGAGATATCACTTTTAAAATAATAATTGCAAATACTCTTATTTAAAAAAATCTTAGAAACAGAACACCAAGCACTTCCATCATGTGTTTCTCTGCCTGTTTGACTGAACTCTGTGTGAGAAGGAAACAGAACTTTGGACAGCACTTTTGCATTTGAATCTTCTCTTGGCATGCATTTTGGATGTGGCACAGACAAATAAGTGATGCTAAATGCTATTGGAAAAGATAAGAGGAGGGAGAGAAGTCCCAGAAAGTGGGGCATTAGGAGGGTTCAGGACAAATCATTGTGAAAGTGGGCCTCTGGAGAGCCATGAGGCGGTAGTCAAGCATTGGACTCTTTCATGAGGAAGGACAGATGGGCAGAGAGTGACTCTATAATTAGGCCTACCTGCAATTGACTGTACCATGGTATGAGATAACACCTACATGTTAAATTAAAAACTCATTTTAATGTCCTTTGGATGCTAGACTTGGTGGAATCAAGCTGGAACTGACCTAGAAGCCTCCATAGTCACATGATGACTAGCACTCATAGAACCTGAAGATGCCGTGCAAGCTTTCAAATTATTCCTCCTCATAAAAAGTGGATACAAGATCAGTCTTTGCACCTTTTATAATCAATCATTCGCTAGTTTAAAGTATAGTACGTAACCAGTAACATACAAATATACAGGCAAACATTCATAAACATACAAGTGAAAACTAAATATTAAAAATTCACTTTTGGCATACTTATTAGTATCTTACACCATTTAATAAATGTTGGATATTATAAGCAATGGATTTAAGTAGATGGATCTAGAGCAAACAACATCATAGAATGTGGAGAAAGGTTCATATGTGTTGTTAGCAATGTAATGGGTAATTTAGAGGAAAAGATGCCCACACTAAACTTTTTGGAACTTGGGATATATTTTTGTATGATGAAGGAAAAGTAATATTGTACATGGAAAAATGGCTGATGATAAGTTTAAATAATCTTTTGGAAATTAGTGGTTCTGGTATGACCTTGGGGTCTCTGGAGGTGAGAGGTGAAAAACTAGCTGAGAATGGTCAAGCATGGTGGCACATGCCTTTAATCTCAGCATTCAGGAAGGCAGAGGCAGGCGGATTGCTGTGAATTCGAGGCCCCCCTGGTCTACAAAGCCAGTTCAGGATAGCCAAGGCTACACAGAGAAACCTTATCTTGAAAAAACAAAAACCAACCAACAAACAAAGCAAAACAACAACAACAACAACAACAAAACAACCAAAAAAGCTGAGAGTGATGTGATATGAAATTGTTCATGATGAAGAAGCAAAAGGAGGAGCTAAGACGCAGGCACTGCCAGGAAGAACAAACCGAGGTATTCATCCACAGTGATCCAGGAAAGCAACAGCCTTCCGTGCATCTCCTTTTCCCAAGAATCCAGGGCTACTTTTGATACAGTGCTACAGAAAGCATCTGATTTGTGTCAACTGGAACCCCAGAGGGTGTGGTCACCCATAAAGGCATTAATAAAATACTATCACAATGAGTAATTTACAGAAGCCTACACAAGTAAACTGATATTTAGGGAAAGTGCAAATATGTGAGGTGTGATGGGTAAATCTTTCATCCAGTATTTTACTTGGTTTTGTGAAGGCATGTGTTCTAGTTTGCTTTCTCTTGCTATAATAAACATTATGACCCAAATAAACCTGGGGTGGGGCTTTATTTAAGCTCACAGTTTACTGTCCATCACTGAGGGAAGCCAGGGCAGGAGCTCAAGGCAGAAACTGGAGCAGAGGCCAAGGATGAGCACTGCTTGTTTCCTGCTCATTCTTGCCCCGTTACTTTTCTTCTACAGCTCTAGTCCACCTGCCCGGGGCTGATATTGCTCAGAGAGCTGTGCCCTTCTACATCATTTAGCAATAAAACTGCCTCAAGGATGTGCTTACAGGTAACTCTAATAGATCAAATTCCACAGCTGAGGTTCCCTCTTCCCTTGTGCACCAAATTAGCATCTGAAACAACGCTGATCCACTCCTTGTCAATTTTGACACACCCCTTGACACAAAAATATCTCACTTTAAAGCATAACATTTCCTCTCTTCATTGTTCCCAAGGTATTATGTTAATACAATAACACAAAATATGAGATTAAAAATTCAACAGTCTTTAAAACTTCCAGTGCTTTGAAAGTTCATAATACAACCCTTTAAATGTGGGCTTCTATTAAATCAAAACCAAGTCATATATTTTCTTATGCTCAAAGGTAAGAATAAGGATGCAGTTACTATCCAATCAAAACAAAACCAAAATACAACAGTATCAACAGCTTAGTGCCCTACATGTGGGATTCAGTCATGATATTCTGGACTCTAAAGGACTTTGTTAGACACAATTTTGCAGCTCATCTATCTGAAGAACACATGTCTAGTAGGCTCAGGGTAACTCCTTGACACCTGCTGATGTCCTTCATGGTCACCCAATAGTCTTGGCATCCCTAGTACCCTGGAGTATTCACTGAATGCTACATTAATGGCCTCCTGGCCTCTCTTTAAGGGCTCGGACTCTGCCACAAGATGTCAAGCCTCAGCTTCTCCCCTTGACCCCTTTTAATCCTTCTGCTTTCATGTTGCCCCAAACAATACTATACTGGGGAGCATTATACACCATTTGCCAATGTCTATTGCAAGCATAACATGTAAACTCAGCCTCTCTGGATTTTCATTTTCTGTGTTCTGACTCTGTAAAATATTTCCAAACAGTGTCAGTCTCTTATTAATCATAGCCGAGTTTTCAGCTCCAGGTCATGAACATCCATTGTCCCAGTAAAGCAAAGGTTTCATTTTTACATATTCTTAGTTTAAATGTATTGTGCAAATGTTACCAATAAAGTCTTAAAGGGTTTATTTCAGCTTACAGACTACAGCTCATTATCCGGGGAAGCAAGGGCAAGAGTTCCAGACAGGAATGTGGAAGCAGGAATCGAAGCAGGGACTACAGAGAAGCACTGTTTTCTGGTTGGTTCACATTCAGCTACCTCTTTTTAGCCTAAGACTCTTCCAACTGAGCAATTTCAGAATTTCAGCTATATTTCTTATACCTCCCAGCCTGAACTGCTCAGGGTGGCACGGCCCATAGTGGCTTGGAACTTTTCTCACCAATTCACAATCAAGAAAATGTCTCACAGACATGTCCACAGGTCAATCTAGTAGGGGCAATTCCTCAGTTGGGATTTCATTTTCCCAAGCATATTACACTAGTAATTGAAGCTAACTGTGACAACAAGAAAAGTTTTTATGTAAAAACGTGTGAACCTAAAGAGCTGTCTTAAAGAAAGAGGCTACATGATTGGCCTTTATAGCTCTTACAGTCCGTCACGAGTTTGAAGCAAACCCAGTGGCTCCTTGGTGTCAGATGTATGCTTGCCTATCACGTGGGACATGCTCTTAGGCTCACACAGGTGATGTCTCCCTGCATCCATGCTTACCCTTTTGTCTTTTGGAACCAGAGCTCCCACACCACAGGCTTGGGTTTTTTGTGGCTTCCTGGCTCCCATGTAGCTCTAAGTAAATCTTGCCCATGACATTTGGGTTATTGTGTGTGCCCTGGAAACAATTAGAAGCTTACAGACAAAAATAAAAATAAGAATGAATAACAAAATGGAATATAAGATACCATGAATCCCACGGTGTTTTAGATGGTGAAACAAAAGAATTTCAAGAATGAAGGAATCAATCAATGTGCAATGTCATGGTATACTCAAATATGACCAAAATTTAGACCACCCATAGAATTGCAGTTGGAAAAAAAATCATAATTACGTGTAAATATTAGTCACAAAACAGGAAGTCATAACAATGAGAGGAGAAAAATAAAAGTGACCAGCACATCTTAGCTAGTTTAAATACAGACCTTACTCAGTTCTTACTGAATACATTTAAACTAAATGTTCTTAATTTTTCCTTGATTTAGGGGTGTTGAAGGGATAGTTGTTAGTGAAGTGCTTGGTATGCAAGCATGGAGATCTATGTTTGATCCCCAGAACCCACACAAATGCCATGTGTAGTGGCACATGCTTCTAATCTGCTCCTATGGAAAGAGGCAGATCACGAGGCTGGTTGGCCAGACAGTTCAGGTTCCTGAGTGAGCTACAGGCCTGTGAGAGAACCGGCTTCAGCAGACATAAGCATGAAGAAGATCCAGCATCTCAGTATGAAGTTACGATTCTGCATTTCACATTTTCTCCTCTTGCTTTCCATGCTGGCATGCTCAGGCTCAGCCTTGCTGGATGTTGCTTCTGTCTTGTCCTTTGGGCGGCATTTCTCCTCCAGCTTGTTTTCCAACCTTTCCATTCTGCATTTGCCTTGGTTAGCAGAAGCACTGCTTTATTTACTCTCGACCTGTGTCAGGCCTTAAGAACTGGAATAAAATAATAAACATATAAGAGAAAATTTAAGGCACTCACAAGTCATTGTTTCGATAAGATAATTGCAAAATCAAAATAAAAATTAGATGCACATATTTAGTGTCGATACTGTCTGAATAGGGGTTGGTGTT
Organism: Meriones unguiculatus; assembly: GCF_030254825.1. Classification (NCBI taxonomy): domain Eukaryota; kingdom Metazoa; phylum Chordata; class Mammalia; order Rodentia; family Muridae; genus Meriones; species Meriones unguiculatus. The sequence continues at coordinate 184,143,746 of NC_083350.1, forward strand.
TTTCCTGTGCTGAAATGGGGAAGGTTATTGGAGTAAAAGATATGAGGATAGAAAAAAAGTTTTATGGGGAACATGTTAAGCTTGGAAGGCCTACCTGGCATACAAAAGGAAAGGCTAAATCGTTATTTGGATCCATAGATATCAGGTGCCCAAGCTTTTATGTTTTTCTCAATTTGGATTTCCAAGCAAGTTCTTAAACATTATCTCTATAACAGCTCCCTTGCTTATAGCCTTTATTTAGAGAAGAGCAGAAGCCATGATTTAGTTTTTTTTCTTTTCTTTTTTGAGACAGGCTCTCTCTGTGTAGCTGGTTGGCCAGAAACCCACAATGTAGATCAATCTAGCTTCAGACCCACAAAGATCTTCTATCTCTATCTCCCAAATGCTGGGATCAAAAACGTATGTCACCACATCTGACCCTTATCTTTATAGTATTTTTGTCTCATTGAACAAAAAATATTTTCCTCAAAGACATACTGACCAGTGTTTAAATATTGTTAACATCAAAATCATAAATGTGTTATCAACCTTTAAATTTCACTTACTTTCAAAAGTATGTAGCAACCTCGTGAGATTTGGAAGGATTTAATGGGAAATGTATATGAAACTGCCTAACTTCAACCACTCATTTCACAGCAAATGCCTAATTTGTACATATTAACACTTAGTTTTGCAAACTGTGTCTTTAAGACAATCTGTTCGTAGTGTTCTAAAAGGTTAAGTCACTTGTATGTGTATGAACTGGGGGAGTTATAGAAACTTTTGAACCCCCAGTAGAGGTGTAATGACTGACAAGAGGAAGCAGTTCATGAAGATGAGATGTCCTAGGTGCAGCTTGAGGTGGGCCTTCATTGTTCTTGGAAGCCCGATGGACTGTTGATACAGTAGTGTTGGCTTACTCTTTATCTTTCTCCTTTCTAGGGGTCACCCTGCTCTTTGTAGAGTTGCTGACTTTTCTCGCTTTGGACATGTTTTCTTGGCGTTGTAATCTTGAGTATATATACCTTAAAGCAAAGAATGTTAATTTTAAGCCGAGGAAGAAAAGGACTAATAAAAGGTCAGTCTTTGCCTATAGAAGAAGTTACATTGATTAGTTTCTGCTCTTGCCACAATCCCTTGGTCTTGTTTTAGTCGTGGTGTGTAGGCCTTGGCATCTATGGAACCTTAATTGTATGCTATTGAGCTGTGGGCTCCCAGTAAGCGTCTAGTAAAACTTCTTTTGCAAAAATAGGGTCTTTTGTTTTCAAAGAGTGATCTGGGACAGATATTATTATCAACATTCTCTTGAGGCCATAATTCCTTACTGAATGTAAGTAATTTGGTGCTCATAAAAGTCGGAAGAAAAGTCTCTTATTTGAAAGCTGCCAGAATTCAAGGTGTTGAGAGAGTAAAATCTATGCAGAAAATCCAGGACACCACACGAAGTTTATCAAATTGAAGTTTGGCAGAAGATGCCCAAAAAAGGAGTATGATAATAGAAACCAAGCCTAAAAACAACTCAGCTATGTCTATGGAAGGGAAGGAGCTGAAATAGAAATTTATGACGTTAAAGTTGCTTTGTTCAGCTTCCTCCTATGACTTTACTCTATGCAAGGGAAGGCAGCCAGAAGAGCAAACAGCACTAACTATTGGGAAAGACAGGCGCCCTTTCTTCCTCCAACCTTCTATTTGTAGTCTTAATCCTACACCTTTAAAAACTCAAAGACGCTTTCCTTGTAGACAAGTTGGGCTTATTTCTCCTTCTAATGGCAAACCTTTCTCTACTTTGCTCAAGGTATATGCTGTGACTTTTCATGCATAGTGAGTTTAATCAGTACTATGTTGCATATTTTATACTATAATCCTAGTTATCAATATAACCGTGTCATGTGTATTAATTATTTCTATCTGTATCATAATGCTTTTGACAAAATAATGTTCTTTTAAAATATTAGATAAAATTATACTAATTTTATAAGGTCTGTTGAATATACAACCAAACAGTAATGTACACTTAGTTCCAGAACTGCCTATTCAGCCCCATCTCCATTTATTTATAAGACCGAACACTTGGGACATCCTCTCTATGATAACAAGTGATACAAAAATTTTGAGCTTTGGGTTGTTCAGTATTAAAGCAATTTCTTAACATATAAGAAGTACTGGGTTCAGTTCCCATACCTAAAAAAAAATAACAGCAAAAATTAGTTTTTTAGAAGGTGCATTTCAGAATTAAGATTGATTTTCTGTGAACAACATATATTGCTACTAATAATATAATTGATATTTTCTTCTCTGCAAGGCATGCCTTTAAAACTTAAAAAAGTAGAGCTAGGTTCCTCTTCTCTCATTCTTAGCAAGGGCATTTTTTCCATAAGCTTCTGCACACATTCCCTGTCAGAAAATGAAACAGAATGTTAGTTACAATAACCCATTTCCAGACAGTAAGGGAATACACGTGACTGTACTACAAGTGTGTATTTTTAGCATAAAATTCTCTGTTAGTAAAACTGATTGTAGCAAAGCCCCATATTTAATATAATTATGATTATGAGTTTCTGAATACTATTTTTTCACATAAGGGATCTATAAGTAAAAACCGGAACAAGGATCTATAAAACCCGTGCTGGCTTCTGCCGTTCCATGCAAAGCTCCCCACAAGCTGAGCCACATTGATTTGGAGCAATACCACAAGTAAATATAAGCTGTTTCAAGTCTGCTGAGATTCTATCACAAGGCATCTGCAGAGTGCCAGTGTGTAGGAAAGAGGCAGAATATGAACGGTATTTAGGAACAGATGCTTGGTAAAGATCTTTTGCCCTGCTGCATGGCATTGTTTCAGAGAAATATTATCCTTTGTTTGCTTTGAGGCTTTGTCAGACTAGAATCTAAAAACACATCGATTTGTTGTCAGTAGGTTGACCATGCTGGATGGATCTGTTTCAGCTCTATTGTATGGAGCTTATTGTAGTCTCCTGGCTCGAGGCAGATAATCCTCTGAAGAGCAGCTCAGATTTATCTTCACATCACCTTTGACACGTAATTCCTTCATGTATCTTGAATATGCTGCATACATAAAGGGTTAGAGGAATCTGTCTTACCAATGTAGATGTGCACAGTTTTGTCATGATGTACTCTGGAAGCTAGCTTTCTGTACTCCCATTGCTAATGTTAACTGGTCTGTGGTGTCTATTGGAAAATGAGATATTAATCATGTTAGATTCACGCTGATTTCCCCTTTCTTATGTTGTATTGGGTTATCCAAGAACCCAGAATAGAAGCTGGCATATGGTGTCTCTGCAGTTCTGGATGAACATCTGCAGGCAGGCAGCATTTCAAGTGTATTGAGTAGGCTGCCTCTGTAAGTAAAACACTGCTTATGGGTTATCAGCTTGAAAGGAATCTTCATCCTCTTGTAGTCGAGGGTGTGCAGTGTATTCAGGTTTCTAAAGAATAAGAGAACAATGAGCCAAAAACTGTATCTAAAACATTTTCAAATAATGTTTTTATTCATTGAAAATTTCATGTATTTATGCGGTGTATTTTAACCATAAATCTGCCACTCTGATTTTCCTCCAGCTTTCCAGTATCACTCACCCTATCTTTTCCCCAACTTTATGTCCTCCTTTTAAATTGTTATTAATAACTTCCTGAGTCCAATTAATGTTGCTCATATGTGCATCAGAGTGGTACCATCCTCTGGAGCATGGGCAAGGCAGCAGGGGCAAATACTTAAAGGAGCCATGGTACCACAGAGGTAAGAATATTGGAGTAGAGAGAGAACAAGATGAAAGGTCCGCGGAGCAGTGATGCTGGGCTTCGGAAGCTTGTACCTACCTAGGCCGCAGTGTTCTCTGTTCTGACTCCTCCCCCGCCCTTAAATTGGGTTTCACTGAGTGAATTGGCACTCAAGCATAGTCTATTCACTGCAAGAGTGGTAATTTGCATGACTGCTGGAAGCACTTTGTCAGCGCTGCAGGACTTCCCTCTTTCACTCTTTGTAAGATTCTCCAGGGATGCTGGATCTACACCTAGAACCATTTCTAGAATTTCCCTTTGTAAAGGCACATCCCACAGTTTGTCACTAGCAGTGTGAACTTTCTCATGTTGCATACACTTCTAAAATTTCTTCTCATCAGTTTTTCTCCAAGACTTACTCTAATGGATGCCATGAATGCTGGCAGCTTGCATGTCCAAATGAAACTCCAAACCACTGTGCTCATGTTTAGGTATCTTTAGCCTTCAAAATGTTCATGCAAAAGTGACAGCAGCTCTTCTCTGTCACACACCATAGGAATATTTACTTTTTGCACCTGTTTACTCACTTGCACAGGAAAGGGCTAGACTTTTTTTTTTTTTGGTCAACTTTCTCTATAATTTATAATTTATTAGTGTTTTCCTTTGGATCTCAAAAATTTCTTTCCTGTTTATTCTTTACCTACACAGGCTTCCTACTTCAGTGCTGCCAGGGACAGCAGGCACTGCTAAGTGATAAAAGGATAAGAGCTTATAATAATGCTGAGCACAGATGAAGAAGACCTTGCTCTTTCTGGGGTTTTATGGGATTGGATAGCTGAGAGGCATTGTTTGCTGAGGTATTGTCCAAATAAACACCAGATGGATACAAAAGAGTAGGTGCAAAGAAAAGAAAAGAAAGCAAAGCAAAACACAAAAAATACAAAAGCAATCACCCAGGACGAAGAGAAGGGGTATGATGCCCAGGGCAGGAACAAGTATATATGGGGACACAAAGAGAGCCGATAGGATGGCTTATATAAAGCAAAAGACGTGGTGGCAAGGAGGAAGACATGTGCCACATAGGGCAGATCAGTTGCACTTGAAGGGCCTGCAAGTCCATGGAAGGGGCCTTCTGTGATTCTGGGTATGCTGGAACACTACTGGCTGGGGTAAGCCAGCGCCCTGCATGTTCAGATTCAACATGTTTGCTCTCTCTTTTCTTTTTTAAAAATTTTATTGATTATACTTTATTCACTTTGTATCCCCCCATAAAACCTTCCCTCCTCCCCTCCCAATCTCATCTTCCCTCCCCATTTTCCACGCATGCCCCTCCCCAAGTCCACTGATAGGGGAGGTCTTCCCTCCTTCCTTCTGATCCTAGTCTACCAGGTCTCATCAGGAGTGGCTGCATTGTCATCTTCTGTGGCCTGGTAAGGCTGTTCCCCCTCTCAGGGGGAGGTGATCAAAGAGCAGGCCAATCAGTTCATGTCAGTGCTCTCTCTCTTCTATGTAAAAAAGAGATGTTAATTAGGTTTATTTTATCCCCCTGCATTTCGTTAGAAAAATTTCGTGTAGGGTAAGCTGAAGATTGGACTCAAGGACCTCTGACATAGCCTTTGGTTTCAGGAGTTTTGGCTAGAAGAAAAGCTATTGAAATACGTGTCTTTTAATTTGGGCATCTATAGGAAGAAGCCAAGTTTTCCAAGACATGTGTTTCCAATGTGAAAGGGTTCAAATGGTAGATGTTTTCTAAAGGGGCAGTTTCTCACTCTAGACTCCACAGAAGGAGGATGGCAGCAGTAGAGAGACAAATCTCAATTTTAAACTACTTGGAAGTAGGGCTGGTTTTGATTTTCATCTGCATAAGAAAGATGGAAAGAGGAAGTAAGAATCTATTATAATTACTAGGCTTGGATGGAGAACCTGCGTGGATGGTATAAATACCAACTGTGGGGTTTGGGTACATGTTTAGCCTGAAAATTATTACTTTTTTGGCTTAATTTGCATATGAAAATGCCATTAAGAATTCAGTATGTATTCCAAGTTCTAACAGTTGTCAAATCTTAGGACAAAGTAAAGGAGAAATCAACATGGAGAAATCAAACAGACCAGGCCCTGTTGAGAAGATATTTCGTTCACTGTAACAATTCACTATTTGAAAATCTTGCAGCACTATTAGTGCTGATTTTCTTTTTAATAACTTAAATTAGCTGTATAAAATACCACACTCAATATAAAGCAAAACCTCACCTATTTGGCGCTCATGGCACCCTGTGGTAACACTGTGTGGCATATTCATATTCATTCATTTTCAGCATGCAGATAAGCGTTCTGCAGATGAAGACAGTGCCTTCCCTGGATAGCCCATAAACTTCAGGAGTTCCTCACTCCAATATGCCTTGCTGTTGTTATTTTCTCTTCCTGGAAACATTAGAGCAGAAAGTTAGAGAGAACTTAGGTGGATGACAGAGCAGAAGGGCCTCCTGGGCTTTGCTAGTTATTGGCTGGTGACCTGGGGATTCATTAAATCTCTCCAGTCATCATATGAAAATGAAGCTAATAATACCTGTTCCACAGGGATGCAGCGAGATTAAATGAGGGGATGCTTGTATGCACTTGACACGCATTGCAGGTACCCCATAGACAATAGCTCTAACTGTTACAGTGGGATATTACTGTACCTTTCCAAATGCAGAAACCTAAGTGCCAACTTACCAAATTCCTCACAGACTCGTAAGCCAGTGAAGGCTATAATTGAAACCAGCAGTAACATCTTCAAAGAACATAGAAAGAAGGAAAGCAGAAAAAAAAAAAGTACAGACATCCTTCTGGGGCTGAGGCTGGAAGTCAAGCTTAAGTATAGCCTTTGTCTTATTATAGATTCTGACATCTCCGCTTTTGTTGTCTGAGCACCTGCACTCTCTTTGTAAGCAGTTTGTCTGCTTATGAAGAACTTGGCAATTGTGTACAACCATGGTTTACTTTGACTTAGTCCATTCTAGCTCCATATGAATTTTAGGTCACATGAAATGTGACTCTTAATTAAAATTTCCGTGATATTCTTTTAAATTTTTCTGCAACAGAAATTGCGATCAGCATGTCCATGATTTCTCTCTTGTTCCATCCTTACTGTAGCCTAGATGAGAAAAGAGGCAGTGTAGTGTTGGGCTTATCACTTTATGGATGATTCAGGAGGTTGGTTGAAGATTAAAGGAATTTTTCATAGAGCAAGCAAAGTAATTTGTTGTCAAGGTAATTTTTTTAAATAGAGAATAAAAGCCAATAAAGGTGTCCGAGATACTAACTGAGGAGACATGAGAGACATAAAAACATAGTGCATGAAATAACCATTCTCCACAGAGAATCTAGAAACTCAGAAATTTACATCTCTCTTAATCTGATTTTCCTCTTGGCACACTAGATGTATTTGCTTCTTGACTATCACTAATTGTCTACTTTTTTGAATATCACCAATTGTCCATTCAATGCAGGCAATACATAGACATTGAACTGGGTTTTCTCTGTATAGCCACAGGACCAGGGCTCTGTAAGCTTCTCTCACCACATTTGTACCCACTAATTTTGCTGACTATGGCCCGGTAGGGCTCAGGATTCAGTCTTTGCTCCCCCCACCTTCATTTCCTCAGTGATCTCGTCTTGTCTTACCGTTATAAATTCAGCGCACACGCTGATGACTTCCAGTTGGCATTTCTAGCCAGGTCTCCACCCTGAACTCCAGACCCACATAACCAGTTGTCCAGTTGATCTATTGGCTTAGATTTGTAATGGGCGGCTAAGATGTGACGTTCCCCAAATATTGCTCCCGATTTTATCCCTCATTGCAAGCCTGCCCTGATTACAGTATCAGATTTGTATTGTCTCAAGTGAGCTACTTCCTCAAGATATTTTCTTAACACTTTCTGCTGTCTTTAGGTTTTGTTGGGCTCAGTAGTCAGTTATGCTCTTTCTTTCTTTCAGGTAATACATAGTCTGGCTACTCTTCAGCCTCCCACAACTTCAACACAACTGCCCATCCACCCTGAGTAACTTTACTGAAGTATCTAGTTTTCTTGCTTCAACTCTGGATGCCATGTTCTCCTTTCTCAATAGATTTCTAGTGATCCTCATCAAGTAATCTGTATTCTCTGTACAAAACTCTCCTTTGTAGCCATCTCCCATGAAGAAATGTGTGTTTTCACACTTCCAGAGTAAGGCCCACAATCTGTCCCTCCACCTTTACTTGGTAGTTTATGTGTTTCTAGTCATCTTGGCGCATTCTCTTGTTTCACAGATTTCTTTGCCTGTCTTTTCACATACTAGTCAGGCCCAAGTCGCAGGGCATCTGCACCTATTTTTCTTCAGCCTGAAAATCTTTTATGTTTCCATTCTCCTCTTGATCTGCATTTGCTTGAGTACTATCCTTTGAGGTTTTTAATGTCTTCTGACTTCATCTTGTCTCTCTGATCTCTATTTTACCCACAGCACTCAGCTATGTGCTGAGATAGGTTTGCTGAGATGCAAACCTACTAATTCCAGTATTTCTGGTTATTCCATTTTGACCTCAAGACCTGAAAAGGTGCCTGAAATTTTGCAGGACTCAATAATAAAGAACTCACAGTGAGTTAATGAGCCTATTAATGAATGGATACAGAGAAATCATTTTACTATGTCTTTATTTCTTGGCTCTATGGAGAATTCATAGACTATTCTTCCACCAACTTCAAAAGTCTGTCTCTAGTTCCTGAATATTTCTAAGAGTCTAAGTAATTTACCCCAAAGAACAGCATACCATATAAATTTTGATATCCAGGCCCTGGGGATAAACTTCTTTGGATTAAACCATTTATTCCCTGTTGATCCCAGTCAAGAGTCAATTACAAATATAATATTACCTGCCCAGAGAGCTGTCAGCACAATGAATGTACTTACAGAAGTCCCCGTGCTGAGCTGGGTGCTTGGTGAATGTTTGCATTGCATACTTTTAGACTTTGTAAATTCCCTGATAATGACCAACTACCTACTCTTATCCTTTTGTCTTCATGTATTTAAAAAGCTTTTTTTCTTTCTTTCCTATTGGTTTAACAATATTCTGAGAGGACACTAAGCTAAAATATCTATACTTTATATCCATATTCAACTGTGGTACGGTAATGAGCCCTTCAATCTGCTTTCTTGTGATCAGTGTAGTTAACTGAGTACTCAAACTAGTCTGCTGGAACGTGAGCGTGTTTAGGAGTTGGCCTGCCTCCCACTACTTCAGAGATATTTACTCTGCTGACAAGATCTAACCAGAACACCTGACAAACATCTGGATTGCTCAAGTCTCTCCTGATTTTCTTGGTCTATAGTCACCTTCACCAAATCAGACTTAAGATGACAATTCTTTTTATGCTTGATGTCCAAGGTGATCTGTCTTCAGAAAACAGTATTTTGTTTGTTAAAGGACAAATTCCATTTTACAGCTTTTAATCCCTCTCACCTTCAATCTGGAGCAGTTGTGGGTCAGCACACTATCATTTTCTTATGTTCCTTTCTCTCAAATTCCTCCTCATGTCTAACTTGTATATCTTCCTTTATCTTGTTTCATTCATTCTTTAAAATTAGAAGTTATAATATTTTTACAACATGATTTGATTATATGATGTAAAATATTATGATATAATATATAACATATACTGAAATAAGATAACAGTAAGTTTATGGATGTATTCATGTAAAATTCACCGGAAATCAAAGTGGTAATGTACATACACTCCACCAGCAAGGCATCATTGTCTGGGGAGAAATGATTTCCTTCCTCATTGCTATACTATGGGATGTTTTTATTGTTTTATTGTACATTAACAAAACATTCTAATTTTGCCCCAGTTGCATATCAAGCTTCATGTTCTAAAACAAGGTACTGGAATGGGTTTTGATACATAGTTTACTGTACTGCTATGATTCTGTGAAAACGTCGTTTTCATAATCACTTTTCCCCAGCACCAGTGCCATCAAGATAAGAAACAGACAAATATTTACCTAGAAATGTCTATGAACATAAAAGGTTTGTGACTGAAATACATTTAATATTTTCTCCCAGGGCCTTCTAAGAGGAATAGTCATTTTGAAGCGGAAGGAAATTATGTCAAGATTTCAGAATTCATCTAAAGTTCTTAATAATACAAGCTGCAGAGGACCAAGGAAAGACAGAACATAGAGTATATGGTGGCCTTAACAGAAGCCATGGGTTCTACACGAGAGATGCGAAGCTGTGGCCTTCCAAGTAGACATGCCCCTGTTAATCTGCCAAGTACTAATTAGAATGCAACTGCTTTTTCTGTGGTCATTCACTCTTTGCCACAAATGTGTCTACTCACAGTCTAGTCATATTGTTAGGGAGCAGGTGTCTTATCCCTGTGCACAGGTCAGCAAGATTTTCTTTTTAAAAAAATTTTAAAGGTTTGTTATGTCTCTATGTGTTTGTATACATGTACACCTCTCTGTATGTAAATATACACATGGGCACCTGTAGAGCACCAAGGAAGATGTTGATCTTCAGGAGCTGGGGTGCCGGATGGTTCGGAGCCGCCTGACATGAGGGCTGGAATGCAACCCTGGCTTTCTGCAGGAGCAGCAAGTGCGCCTAACCATGGAGCCCTCCTTTGAATAATCCCTAAACAAACAAGTCAACTTGTCAGAAAACTTTTCATGATAGGAAAGTAAAGACCTTCTTAGAAAGTAGAAGCACAAGGAGATGGAGAGAAGGAAAGAAGGGAGGGAGGGAAGCCATGTGAGAGCTGGCTCTCATGCAGCGTTCCTCCTTGTAAGCCTTGATGTACTGGCAAGCAGGCAGATGGCTGATGCCATCTGCACGCGTTAACTCTGCAGTGTGAAAGGTTTGCCAGCCACAGACAGGGATTGTGGAGAGTCAAACAGGGAAGTCTTGCTTCTACGTTGAGTTCTTGTTTCTTATTGGTTTTGTAAATGTTCAACCAAGATTATAAGCACAGCTTTGTGGGCATTTAGAGTTTAAAACATTTTCCACGTCAAATGAATATGGTAAAATCGAAGTGAGAATTTTTCATGTTTTGATTTTACTATCTGACTGATGATGGAGATGTACGGTGTTGTATTATTTGTTTATTATGTCTAGAATTACCTTTATAAATTCACATATTATACTGAATTGGATTGTAGCAAGTTAGCAGTTCTAGAATTTTCTTGCAGTGTTGATGTTTGTTTTGGTCCTTGCATGCACACACACATACACACATACACGGATGTATGTTTGTTCATGCATGTGTTCAATTGTATGTGCACATGTGTGGAGAGGGCCAAGACTGATACCAGAGCGTCTCCTTTTGTCACTCTACATTTTATACATTGAGTCAGGGTCACTTGCTGAACCCGGGGTTTGTTATTCAATTAGCCTGACTAGCTAGCTTACTTCGGGGATTCCTTGTTCCTGACTCCTCAGGCTGAGACACACATGTAGGCTGTCAGACCACCTTTGCCTGCTGGAGATACATACTTTTGAAGCTTTAAAATTTCACGGCTGCTAACATATGTAGCACTATTTTATGATATAAAAATAGTGACTCAACTATGTGGTTTACAAACAAGATTTCAGTGTCCTCACTACATCAGCTTGGTTGCTTTGAATAGAGAACAGAAGAAAAGCTGTCAAAGTTCATGTAGCTTCTATATGTAGCTTCTATATGTCTTGATAAAATGAGGGTTCATCTGTTTGAAACCAGCAGAGATGAATCAGCATAAATCATCACTGTTCTGAAGAAAAGTTAAAAACAGAAAGTGAAATTGACGCTTTGTCTCAAAAGGATGGCGATAATATTGGTATTTTTAGTTCATGTCTTAAAAGCATAGAGCTAAGATTTTCTCATCATTATCTTTACTTAAGGTATAAATGTGGCTCCTTTCAGAGACTCACAACTGTCAGTGAAAGCACTCAGGCTGATGGATTATGCCTCATTTTTCAAACAAGTACTCAGTAGAAACATTGAAAAGAAAAGCCAGATTCACAAAGAAAAGTTTGTTTTGGCTGCATGGATACTTATAAATATCCTAGCTTGGAAGTGACTTGGAGAATTTCCCCTTTAAGGTATCAAGATTTCTTAAGGGTTTGACCTCATGCAGAGGTCATTGTGGAAGCTTTGAAAGGCTTTTCTCAGCCCTACCAGGAGAGCTGCTTTAAGAAGAATGTGCAGCACAGGCTTGATGAGCAATGCTTACTGGGGGCTCCTGCAGAGCTTGAGGGCATGCTCTGTGAAGGATAAAGTGGTAGATTTTTTTTAGAAAGAACTGAGTTCCATTTTCTGTGGTGACTATACCAGAGATGCTTTTGGAGGGAAAAGCTTATTATTCAGGCATCTCTAGAGGCAGTTGGCAACATTCTGAATGTGTTAGAGGCAGAGGCCTGGCCAGATATTGAGATAATAATGAGCTCCTTTAGTGTCTTGGCTCCACTTGTAGGAGGGGGATTTGTAAGTCAAATTAGTCCTGTGGCATCAACAGAGACCTCTGGGAAGGGCCAGTCCTATATGTGTTATTTTGGGTGGCCCTTGGTTATCTTGGCCAAGATCAACTGAAAGACGGGAACAAATTAAGGCAGAAAAAATTCTATCAGTTGTTCTTTGCTGAAGCCAAAGTCAGCTGTGACAGGTTTCAAGTTCTTATGCTTTCTTTATGAGCCCAGCCTACACAGACATGAACCTGACAATTAGGCAGCCTGGTTATCTGGGTTACCTCCCAGTGAGCACAGCAGCAGTGACTCTGAGAATCTAAGGCTCAGCAGCAGGGGACCATGAAGGCTGAGAAGGCACTGTGTATTTTTCCATTTCAACAGCCTCCCACACTCCCAACTCAATATCTCATAGACTGGTGACAAGCAAAGTTATCTGAAGAATTCAGCCTGATAGTCACATATAATCTGTCAAGGTAATAACTCCCTTAGGGTTTTAGGGAGAAGAATATTTCCAGCCTGACATTTAAGAACATTGCTGGTTATAGCCTGTGTCCTACTCCTCATTGAAAAGACTGGTATCCAAATGCTATACCATATGTCAGCAAACTACAAATGCAAGATGACATAAAGATACAGCTATCATGTTCTGAGCGCCCTCTTCAAACAGTGTTTGGGGGTCACAGGTGGGACAGAGAGAACCACTTTTTGTTAAATCAGGCATCCTTGTTGACACAGCTTGACTGTCATTGCAACAACATATCAGAATGATGGAAGTCAGTGTGACACTCAAGAGGTCATTAGTCTCCTTTGGAGATCAATCACACGTGTTGTTCTTCTGACCTTTTAAATAATTCTGAGGTTTAAATAAGTGTGCTTGGATGCTATCTGGTAATGTAATTATCTGAACTGTTTTCCTAAGTGAGAAAAAAATCCCTGGAAGAAGAAACAATCATGAAATTCCTATATTAAAGTGATGATATTAATTAAAATATTGTTTCCTCAACCCCAGTAATTATCAACCTGTGAGTCATGACCCCTTTGGCAAAACTCCATTTACAAAAAAAACATATGCATTATAATTAATAACTGTAGCAAAATTATAGTTTGAAATAAAAACAAAAATAGTTTTATGGTTGGGGATCACAGCGTTAGGACAGTTGAGAACCACTGCCCTGCCCCCTCTTAGATAGGAGCCATGGTTCTGTATGCTTGATTCACCTTGAAAGGAGAGCCCTGAAATACAGACTGATTAAGTGGTTGTCTTTGGGTTTTGTTTTGGCTCCTCTCCCTTTGTTCGGTGTTTGGTGTCTCATTTCCCAAATTCAGTATGGCCTCCTGTGCATGGAGGCCTCCATCATCTAATACTACATTCTGTAACTGTTCTACATGCTTTCTTCATACATTTGGTTTTCCATTACTTCATCCAATTCTCTAGTAACACCACTTTCAGAAATTTTGCCTTTGCAATTCTGATTTTACTGGAACCCATGGACAAGCAATTACTCCCAGAAAAATATTAGAGAAAGAGCGTCAGAAATGCGCTTATAATGGGTAAGTAAAGGTAACAAGTATCTCACAAACAATACTTCTGGGCCTTTTCCTGCTAACAGGATCTGATTCCCCCACTCACTTCCTCCACAGTCCTCTCAAGTCACTGTCTGTTCTGCTAATGCAAGAATTCATGCTTTTTTGTAGTTGCTCCTAAAAAGCAAAGGTCAAAACAACACATTCAGTTTGGAAGCGTGTCCTTTTGCAGCAAACAGCATATTTTATGAAGATAGTAGGTAGTTTTAGGGTTACTGTAGTACAATTATGTTACTGTCTAGAGGACTCCCATTCAGAGATGTTAAAGCATTTGGGGATTGGCTTGAGGATTAGGCTACTGTTCAGTGAAAGCATCTCACCATGACTGTGAAACATGAACTGCTAGAAACACTAGCAAAGAAGGTTGAAACCCAGGGAGGAAACACCTATCTCAAGAGGTCCAGGGGATCCGGCAAGAAGACTACCCATTTAAGGAATGAGGACTGTCACCTAAGGGAAGAGAAAACCACAGAAGGACACTCACCACAAAGAATGAGAGCCATTGGAGGGAGGGTGCTCGCTTAAAGGGACAAGAAGAAGCCATCAGGGCAGTCACTGACCTAAGAGGATGAAGGAGACCTATCAGGGAGGACGTTCACCTAAGGGAATGGGAGAGAGCCATGGGGGGGTACTCACCTACCTAAGGGGTCTAGAGGGACCTACCAGGAAAGACGCTTACTTAAGGCAAAGAGAGGGAGCTGTTGTGAAAGATGCTTATGGAGATCAGAGCTGACTATGGTGGGTCACTAAAACTAAGGGGAAGAGAAGGAGGCTGTGCTGAAGCTGAAGGACAAGGGGGGATTTCAGTTTGGATCTACAGTTGTCTCCCAGTCTAGTTCAGGCTCCTCTAGTCTCTAGTTCATGGCATTATATGAAGGCAGCATGCTTTAAGAGATGGGACCTCGAAGGAAGAGGTTAGGCCATTAGGAAACACATCTTTGAAGGAAATTGTGGGACTCCAGAGCTTTCTTTTCCTTCTTTCTCTGTCTTTGCTGTGAGGAAATGGCATTTCCTCAACCACTTGTTTTTCTCACAATTAGCTACCTTACTACAGGGCCCACAAGTTGTGGAGATGATGAAGTCACAAGGGACTTACTCCTTCAAAACAGACAAAGTAGGCCTTTGGTTTTTTGAAACTCATTTTATTAGGGTTTTTGTTTGTTTGTTTTTGGAATGGACAGCTGACTATCTAGGATATTCATGGACCATCCAGTTAAAGGAAGTTAGAGATATACAAAGATGGGCAATAAATGGCTGTTCAGAGGGCTGAAGATGACCTAAAATAGTCATATTCTGGATTTGCAACATTCTGATCCTCTTCAATCCCACTGAGGTTCTGTTCAGTGCATTGTCTTTGTAAAAGGCTCAAGGAAGGATTACTGTGCTTCTGAATCTATGCTTGGAAAAGTTTATTATATGCAAAACTACTCAAAACAAATATTAGTGTCATCATTGGCAGGAAAAGTCAAAGTTAGTAGCTGTCCTCTATTACATGAGCCCTCCTTTATTTTTCACAAGTATTCAAAGACAACATAAATAAAACACACATATTTATGTGATAACAGGAGATAATCCTATTAAAAATGATCCTTAGTTTATAATTTTGTTTTTTCAAGTATTCTGTGTGAGGTTTTGATTTTATATTTTATGCCATAAATTTTATATCCACAGTTATAAATTTTTTTGCCAGTCGATATGCTGAAGTATATCTTTAAACATCTCATTATGTTTACAGAATAAAAGATGTTCAGATTTCTTCTGTGGCTCATTTTTCCTGGTTTCCACTGGGATTCTGGCTGTGGTTGGAGTAGGACATTCAATGTGGGATTCAGCTTACTTCCTGCTCATAGTGTCTCATCTCAGGATGCCTGCCCACCCCAGCCCCCGACATCATACCCGACCTTTGTTTCTAGCCACATGGAGGAGCAGACATTTCAAGGACATTCCCAGGAGGAGAGGCCCAGAGTGAATGTGTCTGCTGCGGATCTCAAATGTGCATTCTGAGGTCGCCGTAAGGGCTGTGCTCCAGATGGGCTCCAAGTCCTATGCCATCAGTAGTCCTCCCCAGAATACATTCCTGCCAAGGCCTTTCCTGTTTTCCTTCTGCCCTGCAGGAATTCCTTTTGGATAAACTACTTCAACACAAATCTGTCTCTTAGGCTTGGTCTTTGAGACAAACCTTTCTCCTTTAGTGACAAATTCTTGAGTTTGTGCAACACCATGGGAAACTAAAATCATTCTAGAAGGAGCTATAGTGCCCTTTGGGAATCTACTGTGAATATAAACAGGATGGAGCCAATGTGGTAGTTAAGACATGTCATTTTCCCATGCTTCACCATATACACATTGTTTATAAATACATATGATGGTAAATCTTGACACTGCCCTGATGATTTCATTTCTGTTACATTCCAAAGCAGCCTAAACCATGTTCTGGTGTTCATAAATGGGTCAGCAAAGTATTCCTGATTTTCTAGACCTGATACCACACTAGGAATTAGAACTTTCCCAATCCTATCTAGGAACTGAAGGCTTTTGTAGGAGCCCACTGAAACAGTTGTTTTCTGCTCTGCAGAATTCTATATGTAACAAGTTTGGAAAGAGGAGAATAAATACTAACAACTTTTTCACTGAGGCTCTCATCCATGTGAGAAACAGGACAGGGGAGGGGCAAATAAAGATTGAAATATCTCTATTTGTGTCTGATAAAACTGGAATTCATGACTGGGCATATTTATTAAGCGGCACAAGGCCATATTATAAATGTATGAGCCTGCAGCTGAGCACCATTGAAAAAAAGAGAAAGGACACGCATCTCTGCCTACCTAGTTTCTTATTCAAACCCAACATAAGTCTGTCAGTTTGGATCCGGACAGGAAATGAAAAGTCCATGAAGGCTAAGTAGGAGTTGGGCACTGGAGGCAGGGAACAAGTTATCCTTAAACAATCTCATCAGTAATTATTCATTCATCAGTGGTAGCTGTGGAGTGAGCACAGACACATAGCAGCTAGTGATGAGCAGAGCAGGACACTCCCTGTCTCTCCCTGCGGGCTAGCATCTGAAACACTAAAGCATTCCCTGAACAAAATCCTGTACTTTCTAATCTTTGATGTCATAGTAGAGGATGGTAAAGTGTGAATCATCTAAAATGAATGAATTCCAAACTCCAGGCTATGGACTCCATGAACACACATAGGTTCAGCTTTTGATTGTATCATGCTGTTAGATGAGATAATCTAATGCCTGACTCTGAGAGACTCTTCTGCCTGCAGAAATGTATTTACCATCTGCTTCAAATCTCTGCATCAGTGCTCTTACTCCAAAGCAGAACAGATGTCTTACTTATGAAACCTAAATCCCATTCTCTCAGTCACAGAAGCATTGTTTCTCTCCCTTCCTTCTAATCATACATGATTAATGTGCTTTCTCCCCTATTCTCTCTCATGTATCTCTATCTCTCATTTATCTATCTATCTATCTATCTATCTATCTATCTATCTATCTATCTATCTATCTATCCATCCATCCACCTATCATCTATCTTATCTACCATTTACATATTCTCTTTTTCATTCTTTCCACAGAGGCCACTCTATTGCCACTATCAGTGCCCATATTCTTGTTTATAACCCACTGGCTTATGTATAATCTTTTTTTCCCCTTTTAGTGTGTTTTCTCAGCCTCACAGTCTGAGTACAATCTAGCTCTCCAAGGGTTCCACACAGTGTCCGAGTCTTTGCACCTGAAGGTCTGATTTCCTAAAATACATTTGTCCTTCTCTCTTTGGGAAGCCCTTACCTTTCTTGCCTGTTAAAGAAGACATGGTCTAAACCTCATTTATACAGGTACGGAGGGAATTGAATAAGATGTTAAGAGTACTCATTCTTCCAGAGAAGTGAGTTTTGGTTTCTCCCAGGTGACTCACATCCATAACCACAGTTACTGGTGATCTGAAGTCCTCTTCTGACCTTCAAAAAAAACCATGTGCTCATGTGCTCTGCACACATCAGTGCCAGCAAAACAGGCAAACTCGTAAAATATAAATAATAATATTTTAAAAATGTAAAAAGATAAACATTACCTACAAGTTTGTTCTTTCTCATCAGCAAAGTCAAGTCCTCGAAGGTTCCTACGGAGCCCCCTGGATTTCTCCATGAGGACATGTGATGAGCCTCATTGCAGGGATCATTCTTGTGTCCGTAACTCTTTGGGACATGTGTGCTTCCACAACATGGACACGTGTCCTCTGTGCAGAACCCTATGTCCTACTCAGAGCCTTTCTTATCAGAGGCTAAACAAATATTGATGACTGAGGAAGGCTAGCCAAAGTCTGTTCTAAAACTGTTGCATGCAATTTTTTATCATTTATTATATACATAAATGCTCTTTGTAAAAAAAATACATTCATTTAAAAATTGTTGCAGCCAGGCATGGTGATGCGCACCTTTAATCCCAGCACTCAAGGAGACAAAGGCAGGAGGATTGCTGTGAGTTTGAGGTCAGCCTGGTATACAAAGTGAGTCTAGGACAGCCAAGGCTTCAGAGAGAAACCCTTCTCAAAAAACAAACAAACAAACAACAACAAACAAACAAACAAACAAACAAAAGCAAAACAAAAAAGTGGAGAAACAAAGATGGGGTTAACTAAGTGAATTGAGGATGGTGAAAAGCTTGGTGAAACCTGATGTACATAAAAATGAAATTCAGGATATAAAGATGGTTATGTTAGAAGAGATATACATTAGAAGATATGGTATATGAGATAATCTAATTTCTTACTCTTGAGCGATTTATCTCTCCTCCATGTGCCTGTTCTTTGTTCCACTGGAATATTGAAAACTGATTTCTATATGGACAAATATGTAATATCTAAATATAATGGACGGTGAGTGACAATCATGACTGATACAAGAAGGAAAAATCCACCAAATCCTCAGATCCACCAAATAATGAAACTTCTATTTAATATTGTGATTGTCCTGTGGAAAGTAAAAAAAAGTTTAGTGCATTAGGCAAATTGTTTTATCCATAGCAGAAAAATTTTCTTTCTAAAACATTTTAAACATTTTAAGAGCTGTTTTGCTCTAGGGAGCTGAGCAGGGTGCTTTTGGTGAGACCTGGGCATACATCTCAGCTCAATTACTTATTAATTTACATAACACTTTCACTACCCTGATAGGTTATTCTTTTTCTCCTCCATATACCTGTTGTTTGATCCATTGGAATAGTCTTACCTTGAAAACTGATTTCCATAGGGACAAATTATATGATATATATTAATTTGATAAACAGTGAGTACCAATGATGACTGGTACAATATCAGCACTTACTCCCTGAAATCTAGTTCCATATTCCTAACCCTAAAAATTATACAATGTTTTTTGTTTTGTTTTGTTTCAGAAGTTCTGCGAACTGTTACTAATGATGGTGCGAGCTGGCTTGGGGAAGAGGCGGTAGAGTTTCGTCCTGGCAGAAGGCAGGAGAATCAGAAGCTTCTGTGGCACCTGTGTTGGCTAGGCACCCAGGAACAGGCCTGAGAAAAGCAGAAGCTAACAGGGTAACTCACAGTGCTACTCAAGCAAATTACTATTTGCAGTGTTCTTCATTCAAGAATGTCTTACTATCAACTATTAAGTGTTTAAACATTAAGGGGTAAGGGACAATTGCTGGCCTTCTGCTCAGCGTCCCTGCTTTCCCTAGGTCGCTGTCCCGGGTCTCCGGGGAAACGCCAATAGCATGGTGATGACGGCTTTCCCCCTTGCTCCTAACTCAAAAGGGGATTCTTACAATCACATTTAGAAGATATTTATTTCCATTTACTTTTTCCCTGTCATGTTTTATCAGGTTAATCACTATCTGTTTGGAAAACTGCTTATTAAAAATTTACCTCCATAGATATGGAGACAAAATAAAAGGAAAGGAACTTTTCCCAACAAGCTTTTCAATAACACAGAGTGGAATGAACATTTTGTGATATTGAAACATTTACATAATTGTTGCCTACGCGTTTGAGCTGAGCTGAGCTCATGATTTATCTGCAACATACAAAGCAGTAGGTGGAATGGCTTCAGCTTGGGAGGCTGAAAACCTCTGATGAGATAAGCCGCAAGCCCCTGAAACGAAATATTTTGCAATTCTAATTAGAGTCCAATCACAGCCGATCTGTTAGTTTCAATCTTTATATTTGCATTTATACCTCAGCCTCATATTCAGAATAACCCCTCGGGAATTTCACGTTTTTCAGATAAGCCTTTAAAATCTGCAGAAACGACCGTAAGCTTTTTAACTATTAACTAATTGTAGGATTTGGTACACTGTCATGATAAGGTCATTGTTGAGAAAAGACCGTATTTTCCTTTGGTACAGTTAAATTCAAGCTTACATTGTCAATCACTGCCTAAAATTTATACCCCTCTTTGGAAAAAATTACATGGTGTAATTTTGTATTTTAAGTTATGACTGATATTTAGTGTTAAAGTAAGCAGATAAAAACTCATATAGAATATGATTCGGGCGTAAGGAAGCAGTAAGGAGCTCTTCCTGGGTAGATCACTTTGTTGAGATTTTTGGTAATCATCACTTTCTGCTTGGGGCTTCTTGTCTGTTGAAAGGCAACACCAATGCTCTCTCATTAAAATAAATATGAGAATCTGAATGTGTAAATACAATAACATGTTTTGCAACCTTTATATCCAAGGCTCAGGGAAAATTTTGGAAGAGGGGTGGAAATATCTCTAAGAGGCACACTATCAGAATATCTGCTCTGAGATAGTGTCCTCTATATATGTCAGGGAAGCTGCACCCATGAAATCTTGACAGCATGGTGACTGAACAAGACAGAGGAGATGGGAATTTCCACATGGCCCTGCCCAGAGATGGAGACGTACACTTGGCCAATGTCTGCTGTGAGCGAGACTCCACATCCTCTAGGGAAGAACTCTCATGTAGGTTGCTCAATGCCAAGTGGTTGGCTCTAGACACTTGTATATATGAGCAGACCTAAATGGATTCAATAGGTGTGCAGATATATATACACACATATATACATGCAATAATAATTATTAAAAGAGATCATAAATTTGGGAGTGGGGACACAGGAGGAGTTAAAGGTGAAGAAGGAGGGAGAAAATGATGTAAGCTTAGTGCACATTTATGAAGTTTTTAAGAAAAATAAAATTATTAAACAAATAAACAAAAACAAAAATTTTAAATGGCACCAAACATATAACAAGCATTCTCTAAGTTTTGTCTGTCACCAACAACGTCATCACATGCATTAAGTAAAAATGATGATTCCTCTAGGATTTCAAACACATTTTATATAGCAGTCTTAAGAAAATATCCATGGTTGCTATCGAAATGACAATTGGAATTCATTGCCTTCAGTGAGTAAGATTTGAAGCACAGCTCCACACTATTATTATTCACTGTGCAGTCGTTAAAAATAAAACCAAGAAGGAACAGGGGGCACAAGCTCTTCCCGGGGCTTCTAAATTGGTGCCTATTGTCTCCAGCAGCTGCGGTTTCTGTAAGCTCCCAGGTAAATGCACTGCCATTCAGATAGATCATGTAGCTGACAACCTTCTCATCCTTCCTGTGTTGGCCTTCTTTGGGGGAAAATTGCTCAAGTTCCCATTGCCATAACAACAGGCTGCTCTCCTTAAAACAAGACACGCTCTGAGTCAAAGTAGAATTGTTTCCATGGTAACTGCTACATATTTAAGAGCAAGAGCAGCTTTTTAATCAGTCAAATTGTCCTTTGTCAGGAAACAACCACATATTGTTCTTAATCCAGTTTCATATGTATTTTAGGGTACAGCAAATGGTTAAAAATAGGATGAATTTTATAGAAATCTAATTAAAAATTGGCTAATTTTTTCATAGCTATAATTTCTTGTTCTTAAAATGAAAACCTCCGCAATGCACATGTGGGTGGTCACAGAGCTCTGCAATGAGACAACACTCGACACATTTTAGACCACAAGTGGACAAAGCTCCACCACTGACCATGAAAGCGTCTGTGGCCCAAGTCTGTTTCACACTTTCATTTTTATAAAAAGTAATATACCATAGTGTTATGTGTGATTTCATTTTCACATTGCCTTCTCTTGTTTTCAATAATCTCACAATCAAATAAGGTGAACACACCCACGCTCCCCGGAAAATAAAAGCACAACCAGAGCTGACCTGATAGCTCCCAACTACCCTCTCTGCTTCTGCTAGCTGCTCCTGTGGAGAAAGGAAGAGGGGGCTGATGGCCTGGGAACTCAAATTTGGGGATGGATTTCATTTCTTTTGCCAGTCTAGGGAGGAACTTCGTGATCTGGTTTCAGGACTGTCTCGCTGAGCAGACTTCTGACTTACCATGGTGGAGAAGGGCTCCTCTCTGTGTTTGCACACAACTGGGTTAACTTTTTGCTCTGTGACTTTTCTAGCTCCATGACTTTGGTCTTAAATTTATATATGCAGAGTAGAGTTAATTTGCATAAATCACAGACTATTGAGAGATTAGATGATATACCATATGAAGAGAAGCCAGTGCAGGGATTATCTCTTTGCTACAGAGCACGCCCATTGCTAACAGCGGGTATCGCTGTGGTCATTATCAGGAACCTGACTTCAGAAACAGTAGCACCTGGTAATTGGTACCAGAACACAAATAACTCTCCAACATTTTTTCATTTGAAAATATTATTCTCAAATATAAATAAAAATTCCTAATTGCATGATAATTCCCAATTCCTAATTCTACAGACATTAATAAAAGAGCTTGCCAGTGCAAGCAAATTAAAGTTATGTTTACCACTCAGGGTTTTAAATATAAGAGAAATGGGCTTGGATTTTAGCTTTCTCTTAGTTTCCATAGCATCCAGCAGTTCACACATCTTTCTATGTCATATTTTCTAGGACAATCGTGAATTCAAATGCTCTGTTTCATTGTTCCCATGTATGTACTTTACTTATTAGATGATGCATTCTGATTTTTGTGTAAATATTGTTGTCATTATAGATGAGTGACATGTACTGTGGCATAATCTGGCTTCTCCAGGGAAAGTCCCAGGTGCTGTGGTCTTGATGGCATGTGATCTGTGGCCCTGTGCTACCCCAAGCACACTGACAGAGCCTCAAGATGCCCATCTACCTGACAGGATCCTTCGGAGAGCAGCAGGAAACTCCTGCTCATTTAAAAATATGTTTTCTTGAAAAGTGAAAAAGAGAAGGTTTTCCACAACTACAATAATCATGTGTCCACTCTTTCCAGTATTTAATTTAGCATTGGAAATCACTTCAGTGCTCGTGCGCTTGGACAATTGGGAGCATGCCCATTGCTCTAGGTGCTGTGTATCCTGAGAGCACTCAGGTCTGCTACACTTCTGGTTCAAGCCCTCAGTTTTTCAGTGTTGAAAAGAGATGTTCCAGGGCTCTTTTCAATGATGGAACCCTATCATAATTCCCCTGGCCTCTCAAGTTCCCATTTCAGAAGAATTCTCAGGCCCACACCCATTTCCCAGTTCTTCTTCTCATGAAAACTTATATGACATTTTGTAGAAATAAAGTTATAGGTCAAATGTCTTTAAGAGATTGGCAAGAAGATAAGACCAAAAACCAACAAGATAAGGGGTCTTAAATTCAAGTGCAGAGAAGGATTTGGACAGGTAGTCAAACAGAAAGGTCTGGCTTAGTCTACTTGTGCTACTGAAATAGGCACCATCATGTGCACAATTTATGCACAAGTTTATTGCTCACAGTTCTAGGAAGTGGGGGCTACAGGAATGTGCAGCCAACAGGCTTGGGGACCAGTGAAGGACCAATTCTCATGAACTGTACTATATGGAGAATGGGCTGCAATAAGGTGACCTAAGCTAGCTTTCTCCAGTTCCTTCATAAGGCACCCAAGTGCTTCTCCAGAGGAGCCACCTTTTAGTATTTCTGGGCTTATCTTTCTCCATGATATTTGGAAAACACATACAAAATATTTCCATCTTTGAAACATCAGGAAAGTTATGAATCTTTGGTAAGAGTGAGAGAGAATAGGATGGACTCAAAGACAGAATCTGGAACAAGCATCCCAGAAAATACGATCAATCCTGTTACATCAGTATTTTAGGCTTGCCAGAGCAAATTGCCAAACCACAAAGGCTTTAACTGATAAAAAACTGATCAATGCATGGGTCAGGAAGCTAAAGTTTGAGTGTGAGCAGAGTAATCTCTTCCTAAAGGTTTTGCGGGTGGTCCCATCCTGGCCTTTTGTGAGCTTCTGGGATGAGGCAGGCCTCTGTCTTTCTAGGATTACAGTGGCTTTGCTCTGGTTTCTGTCTCTGTCTTATGGCTTCACCTTGTGCCTTGTCTCTGTGCCTCCTCTTCCTGTGTTTTGAACAATAGCTGTATTGGATGACAGCTAGAAATCTTGCATAACATCATTTTTAACTCCTTACAGCTACAGAAATGACATTTCCAAATAAAGCCACACCCAGAACTTTCAGGATTTAGCTATGAGTTCTAGGATGTAGGAAGAAGATCCAATACACTGTATTTAATCCCCCAACTCCTTGCCTTATCCTTAACATGGTAAAATATTAAGAAGACCTGGGAACATGCATACAACAAATGAAGGTCATGGATCACATCAGAGCTTGTGTGGTGGCCCACGCCTGTAATCTCAGCACCAGGGAGGGGGAGGCAAGGGGATTTTGAGATTTAAGATAGACTACATAATACCAGTGACACCTTGTCTCCAACAAACAAACAGAAAGGGAAACAAGCACAATGACATCACAGAATGACTCGGAGGTTCATTTTTTTAATCCTATGTATGCGAATCTAAAACAATGATTTAAGATGGTTGATAGATTAAGGAGATGAGCAGTGATGAAATGATTGTTATCGTCACAGGCTTGACTGCACTCCATGAGCCACATCAGAAAGAAAGCCACCCAGGCTTGGATCAAAGAGAGAGAAATGATTCAGAATCCAGGTTGGCAATTGTCCCTATAAGAATCATATACAGGTAAGGATGCGTTGACTTATTTACTTATCATATGTGTCACATGGAGTAGCATTTGCAAAGATCACCTAATCCCTGAAAACCCAGCATGCTTTGTCCCGTTCTTTCCTTCAGTCACTGAAGAATCCATGTTTGCTTCAGAGTAATTTTTTTCCTTCTAGTAAATACAATTTCCCATTCCTTCAGCCTGTCAGATATCATCAGACTTGCTTTTCCCACGAGTGTAGTAAGATGAAGCTGAAGGACATCTTACATCTTTTCATTTTCAATCTCTTTATCTACAATGTGTATTTTAGAATACACACTCATTAGAATAGAAAAATACGCATTCAAAAAGACCAATTTTACCATAGATTTGACTAAAATCTTCTACTACAGCCAGCACACACCACATTATATTAACCACATAGGCCTCTGCCTTCCATAATTTGGACAACTAATGGCCAGTTTAAGCACATAGTCTCCTTTACGTCTGCTTGGATGAATAGGTGTTTATGGCAGAGCACCTGCCCCGAGCCTCAGAATTTAACTGCTTTAAACTCCCGCTTCTTCACATATCTCTTGTGTCCTATTATTCAGCATGCTCTAAAAGCCAAGGATCTGATCTGCACAGAACCTCTCCACCACCATCAAGCTGCAGAGTGGGAGGCTGGAGCTGGCCACGTAAATAAATCTGGCAGCAGTGTTTAAAATTAGAGTGTGACAACTACGGCATTTTCTTTTTTATGGCTTCCCCTGGGCATTAATTAAATACACCATTTTCAAACATTTTCTCTTGCAGAGTTATTTCCTCCTATGTATTAAAATATTCAGGCTATGAATGCAATAGCCGGCAATATTAAATTCTAATGACCATTTCTGAAATAGAAGGGTTTTGCTCATATCTAGTCTGTAATAGTCACTGGTAAAATGAAAATATTCTCTCATTAACATGCTGATGACTCAAGTTTGAGTTTTCTCTGTTTGTGAAAGAGGCTCTTTTTTTTCCCCTAATGGGGAGTTAAAATTAGGGAATGGTGCTAACACCTTTAGAAAATGTCTTCCTCTCTTTCAGTCTACTACGTGCTATTTATCATCTCTCTGTGACTCTGCCACTTCTTATTTATCTCACTGTCTTCTCCTTCTTCCTCTCCATTTGCCCTTATCTTTCCTTTCTTCCTCCCTCATGCCAGCATTCTCTTGCCTTCCCTTTTCTCATTCACTCTTGCATGTAAAGAATTAAAATCTGTTACTTTGAGATTTTGTAATTTATCTTTCAAGTATGTAAGAAAATAGTAAGAACAATTAAAATAATCTCAGTTAAATTCGTATTAGACATAAAAAGTTCATTTTATTACTCTAATATTTTCTTTATAAAAGACATTGTTATGAGTAAAGTAATTTAGTTACCTCTGTGGATTGAAAGAAACTAAACACAGTTTTAAGTGTGTTGTTTAATATTTATCACACAAGTGTATTTTATGCAAACAAATTTAATGTTTTAAGGCTAATTTCTTCATAAATCTTGTTTTGAAGTTTTTATTCTTAAAAGCAGAGTGAGGCCGACAGTAAGGACAACAGTGATGACCACAGGAACCTCTGCTTTTTATGAGTATTCAAAAATCCCTTCAAAGACCAGGTGCACACCTGTCATCTCAGCTTGGGGAGGCAGAGGCAGGTGGATCTCTGTGAGTTTGAGGCCAGCCTAGTCTACAAAGTGAGTCCAGGACAGCCAAGGGAACACAGATAAAGTATGTCTCGAAAAACAAAAAATCCCTTCAAAACCATGTAACATAATACAGGAATGATTTCTGTTTGACTTTAGCTCCTGGCTAGTTATTTGTCATATACTGAGAGAATAACTTAGTGACTATCTTCCATGTGCAGAGTCTCTAGCTTGCTGCTGCCTGTTTGCATAAGCTGCAAAAGTACAAAGTATCATTTCCTCTTCTCATGGACTTCTTGCCTGAAATATGTGTCCATGATCAGAACATGTAAACATCTGAGAAGCTTTAAAAAGGTCAGAGGAGGTCTAAGAGCGTGGGTGTTAGGCACAAATAGTAGTAGACAGTTTTGAATAATAAAACCGACAAGGCACATTCTGGGTTTGGATCCTTGGCTGTGAGCTGCGAATATGGATCACCTGAGCGTACGGAAGGATCTGAGGAGCTTCGTGTCTATATTGGTGGATGAGCTATGTTTTGCTGCATGCTTACTGTGCTCTTTGCATTGTACTGGGACAGATTCCAGCTTTGTAAACCCTCCAAGACAGAAGAAAATTAGCACTGCCATCACCGAAAAAGAAATAACAGAAGTACCCCAGAAAACCAAAATTAGAGTTCCGCAATCTGACTGCTTGGGATTTATTTCCATTAAAAGAAGTCAGGATGTCAAAGAGTTGACTACATTTCATGTTCTCTGTAGTGCTGTATAAAACAGCCATGAGATCAACTAATGAAAAAGATTAGTAAATTTTACTTAGCTATAAAAATAATGAACGCTGCTAATGCATTCAGGCAGGGAAAACTGGAAGCCATTATGCTATGGGAACTAATATTAGCACAGAAATATAATTATCACACGATTTCACCTGGCCACACCTGCCTCAACAAGGCCACACCTCCCAACAGTACCACTCCCTAATGACCAAGAATTCAAATATATGAGTCCAAGGAGTCCATTTCAGTTCATACCACTATACAATAAAATCAGAATTAAATAGTGGCTGGCTCTTCAATCACCTCCCCTGGGGAGGGTGCAGCCTTGCCAGGCCGCAGAGGAAGATGATTCCAGCAGTCCTAATGAGACTATGATAGCCCTGACAGGCTAGGATCAGATGGAAGGGGAGGAGGATCTCCCCTATCAGTGGACTAGGGGAGGGACATAGAGGGAGAAGAGGGAAGGTGGGTGGGACTGGGAGGAGATGAGGGAGTGGGCTACAGCGGGAATACAAAGTGAATAAATTGTAATAAAATATATAAATAAAATTAAATTTAAAAATCAAAATTAATTTAATTTTAAAGAAATAAGCAGGTGAGTCTTTCATTTTGTTATAGCAGTCCTCTTGATTTGAGCCTGTGGTCAAATAGAAGATCATACAGGAATGTTTGGTCAAGGAGGTCTTTGCACCTCATGGCAGTTGCTGAGTAAAGAGAGGCTGAGACCTGTATATTCCCTTCAGGAGCATTTTCTCAACGACCTAGCATTGTCCTACTATGCATAACTTAAACGTTCTATCACCTCTCAACAATGCCACAGGAGAGAGTCTCAGGTTCTAAGATATGTTTTTTTGGGAGACATTTAAGGTCTAAACAATCACATGTTTTAAAAAAAAGTCTCTTAATTGATCAATACATACCCCATGAAATTTTTGACTATGATTTGGTTCCTGTAAAATCCAAGAATCATATTAACCCTACAAAAGGAATAGGATTTGTAATAATGTTAGAATTTCACTTACATAAATGAAACTTTTGATATTACTAGTATCCGAGAATACGGAGTCATTATATTTAAATTCAAACCATCTGCCGATGGTGAGGTCAGTGTCTTCCATTTAGTTGTATTAAATATGCTCTTTGAATGAGTTTTAAAAAGCTTATTAACCTTTCTGAATACCGAGTCAATAAAATAAGCGAATGATTTGAGAAAATAGCCTATTCCTGTCTAGAGTTATATGAACTAGTATACCGGTGATCATATACGTTTATCCTATTCAGATCAGTAACTTGGTCATATAGGGAATAAATTAAGAATGTATCATAGGCCAATGAGTGATTAGTAGAGCATCAACTCTTGGCTGATCAGAGAACATCCGGAGACCACAACAAAGCGTTTCCTTCTGTCTGTTTCCACTTTATAAGTCTGTATAATCAGGTCTCCACATCTTTGGGTTCTGCATTCATGCATCTAACTAAACATAGATTGAAAATGTTGGAAACAATTGATTTTGCTCTGGACATATGCAGATGTGTTTTTGGGTATGATTCTCTCAATAACTGAACAGCAGTATCACAACACTCTAGATGGCATTTTCACTTTAGTAGGAATTGTAAATGATCTAGAAATGACTTAAACTGTATTGGAAAATGCACCTGGATTGTATGCAGATATTTTAATGTTTTATATAAGGTATAGTATTTGCTGTTTGCAGGTGGTTATATTCTCTAAGAGAGTTGATTATAGTAATTATCAACAACAATTATCAAGCTACAGACAGATAATAATCAATGTTCTATGACTGGCCACAAATTACCCAGGGTAACTGTGTTTCTCTGTCTTTCTCCTGTCTGTCTCCTTGTGTGTGTTTCAAGTGCATATCTTCTTAAGGATCATTGCTTGAAAAGGATCCTAAAGTTTATTATTTGTTCACCAAGCATCTGTTGAGAGCCCATTACATGTAAATCCTGTGACAGATACTGGTTAAATAGCATCCAATTAGGTAAAAATAAAATCTTCCTCAAATAGTATTCAAAAAACCCTAAACAAGGAACAACTAAGAAGTACAGCAGTAGCTGAGTGCAGACTCAGATGTGACTACATCTTTGTTGTGTCTACCATTCTATAGGTAGAATTTCTTGAGACGCCAGGAAGTAATTCTGCAAACAGGAGACAACACGTGGCTTCACTTCACAAAAAGTGCATGAGACAAGGGGGAAGCAGAAAGCAACTTAAAAGACAATTAGTATGCTTTCCAGCATTGAGAATGTTAGTCTACTAGGTTGGAACAAAGAAAATATAGGATGGAATTAATTGAGGACAGCATGAGGAAAGCAGAGTAACAGAAAACAGTAGCTTAGCAAGGTTAACAAATAACACTATTAAGATTATGCAAAGAAAAA
Organism: Meriones unguiculatus; assembly: GCF_030254825.1. Lineage (NCBI taxonomy): Eukaryota > Metazoa > Chordata > Mammalia > Rodentia > Muridae > Meriones > Meriones unguiculatus. The sequence continues at coordinate 184,173,337 of NC_083350.1, forward strand.
ACATATGGATGTATATTGTCTATACTCTTCATGAATAATTTACTTAATGGACATTATAGAATATAGGATTAATAATACTTTACCGTATTTATTTCAGATTTCATGGTCTGAGTTCCTAGCCTCATACAACTCAAAGCAATTTTTTTATTTAAAAATTTCTTTCCTAATAGCCTTCAAGTTATTTTTATACAGTCAGAATTTCTGTTGGTTTTCAAAGTGTAACCAAAAAACTTTAACAAGAAGCCAAACAAATATTAAGACATGGTGAGCAGGGAAGAAATAAATTGAAGCCACTTTCTCCCAACCAGTCATCCACTGGAAGATGAATTATAGGTACAAAAGCAAAAGAAATATGTGTCACACCATTGGGTATAAGAAAGAAATATGAAGGGAATGAAACAACAGATCTTGGGACTATTTTATAATAGCTGCTTTTTTTTCTCTACCAAGGTCTACCAATTTTTCTTTAGCCTTGTCACTCTTTCTGGGTTTGTACATTACAGCTACAAATGAATACATAACCAAAGGGCCCTGACTTTTTTTGGAGAGTGCAATAAAACATACTGTGTTTGATAAGCTTCTGACTGTCATTACTCTCTTCATTATCTCAGTGGCAAATTGCATTCTCTTCAAATAATTATGAGTTAGTGTTTCTCTATTGTACTCACTGTTGCTGAACACCAGCTACGAAAGACCCAGCTGAGCCTGTCTCTCTGGATCACAAGGTGTGTCAGAATGAAGAGGTGCAAATGAAGCAAAAACAGGGCACCTTGTAGCTATAACATCCACAGCGATTAGCGGTATGTACAATTTGTAGCTCCCAGTAAAGGAATACAGGTTTTTAAACTACTGCATTCATTGTCAGAAAGCCCCAGACCTGGGGTAGCTGTGGTGCTTAGAAATGATGTAGTACAATGTGAAGAACACCTGTTGGAAAAAGTTGTTACATGAAATTTTTTCCTAAGATGATAATTACCCAGAGACTCTTAAGTGTAGGCTTGGTAAATCTTTTTTGTTAGGTGTATATTTTCTTAAAAACAGTAAGATCTGGCTTGCTTCCATGTATGTGGACCTATCTGCATTGCCCACGTGGCACGCCTGGGTTGGCTACCCAGAGGCTATTTAAGCTGTGGGCTGACTTTCCCCAGGGTCAGATGATTGTTCAAGGTTCCTGAATAAACTGCATTGGAAAAAAAAATAAAAATAAAAATAAAAAAATAAAACAACAACAACAACAACAAAAAAAAACAGTAAGTTAGAGTCTAGTGAATAAAGTACAATGGAGAGCAGGTGTTCTTTCACCTCATGGGGCTGAAGCTCTGGACAAAATGATACATGTGTGACAAAGAGGTTGTGTTATTGAACAAGTCTGAACTGGCTATTACCAAGCAAAGATATGGTGCTTACCTTTCACAGTAAACAATTGTGAAATTTGCTTAAATTTATAGAACCACTCCTTTTAGGTGTGAGAAAACTGACAAGACAAGGCTATGATCCTTGAAAAAAAGAGAAATACAAAACTTCCTGATCAGCCTTGCACCTTTCTTGTGGACAGGAACTGTAGGACCCTGACAGCAGAAGACTTAAGAGCAAAAGGCAAATATCATTATAGGTTAGCACTAGGATTTCAATAGTTGACTAAATAAAACAGATTATTTAAATAAATCAGACCAAGATGTGGTCTTCTAGAGATCAATGCCATCATGTTGTTTCATAGTTTTCTTCTTTCGGCCTCTCTTTGACTGTTCTTTACTTGGTGGGGCTTTGACTACTAGCTCAATAACTGGCCTTTCCTTTGGGGCCTGCTGTCCTAAGTAAGTGCTTTGGATTTCAGCTCCCAAATGCTTATTTCTTATTAGCAACTCCATACTCAGTCATTTTCAGTAAATTCAAAAAAGAAAACAACCAAAATTAACAATCTGTTTTAATCATTGTTTTTTGATATGATTACATATTATTTTATACATATTCAAAATATTTTATATATTTTATATATGTTCAAAATATATATTTTCAACAATCTGATTTATACAGGAAAAAGTCTGAAATTGCATATTTATCCATTCATTTGTTTATGTACAGGAATCTTCATAGTATCTTTATTTTTCATATGAGAAAGCAAAAAAGAAAAATATATTCATTAGAATATGTTGTATTTGACTTTTACAACAAATGAAATGTAGCAGCTTTATTTGTAATAGCCAGAACCTGGAAACAACCCAGATGTCCATCAACGGAGGAATGGGTACAGAAATTGTGGTATTTTTACACAATGGAATCAAAAAAGAGGAAATCATGAAATTTGCAGGCAAATGGTGGGATCTAGAAAAGATCATTCTGAGTGAGCTATCCCAGAAGGAGAAAGACAAACATGGAATATACTCGCTTATATAGACCTAAAAGATATGATAAACATAATGAAATCTATACACCTAAAGAAGATCCCCGGGGTCCGAGGATTGTTCAATGTTCCTGAATAAACTGCATTGAAAAAAAAAAAAAGGAAAAAAAAATAATAAAATGTTGCCTTTGAAAAAAAAAAAAAAAAAAAGAAGATAATCAAGAAAGCAGACACGGGGTATGATGATCTATCCTCATTTAGAAAGACAAATGGGATATGCATTGAACGTATGACAGGAGTCTACCACAGAAAGCATCTGAAAGACTCTACCTAGCAGTGCTCCATAGTAGATACTCAGACACATAACCAAACCTTCGGCAGAGTGCAGGGAATCATATGAAAGAAGGGGAGTTTGATGTGGAAAGGATAGGAGCTCTACCACGACCAAATATATCTGGGCACAGGGTCTTTTCTGTGATGGACACTCAACCAAAGACCACGAGAGGATAAAACCTAGAACCTCTGCTCGGATGTGACCCGTGATAGCTCAGTAATCAATTGGTTTCCCATAGTAAGGGGAACAAGGAGTATTTCTAACAGGAACTCAATGGCAGGCTCTTTGACCTCCCCCCCACCCCCAGGGGAGGAGCAGTCCTGTTAGGCCACAGTGGAGGACTTTGCAGCCAGTCCTGAAAATACCTGACAAAATGGAGTCATATGAAAGGGGAGGAGGTCCTCCCCTATCAGTGGACTTGGAAAGGGGCAGGGAGGAGATGAGGGAGGGAGGGTGGAATTGGGGAGGGAATGAGGGATACAGCTGGGATACAGAATTAACAAAATGTAACTAATGAGAAAAATAAAATTAAAAAAAAATAAAAAAATTTAAACACTATTTCCAAATTATACAGAACCCTTTCTTTGTAGAATACTCCATAATGTTGATGATAGATTTTCTAAAAATATGCATGTTCAATACATTATTAATTGAAATTCTAAGATATCAGGAAATGGTCTTAAATGTTTATAAGAAAAAAAAAGCGAGGTAAAAAGTAAGGAATCAATAAAATTCCAAAGAACGAATCTGGCATTATTTACTTTACATTTATCTGTAAAATAGAAGTGATTAAGAAACTGTAGACCGTGGTATATGTTTATATTCCTGGTATTTCATAGGTGAAAGGATGGAGAGCAGGAGTTCCAACCCATTTCCAATTACACAGCTAGTATAAGGCTAGTTCATCCATTCATTTTTGTTGTTTTAGTTGAAAATTAAGGGAGTCAGCCACCAAATCATTTCTACACAAGTCTTTTAAAAAGGGAATGGTTAAAGAACATTTACATTCAAAGACATTCATAAGTAGAAGCTGAAGGATGGATTAGAGCCAGGAAGTTTGGGCCATTTATCACTCAGTGTTACACTGTGAAGTGTATATGTATATACTCTGTCTCTCTCTCTCTCTCTCTCTCTCTCATATATATATATATATATATAGAGAGAGAGAGAGAGAGAAACAGAGAGAGAGACAGGAGTGAGAGACAAAGAGAGACAGAGAACATATATTTAAATAGAATTGATGTGACTTGTCATGGATAGAAAGGATTTCCTGGAGGACAGAAGGATCTGGACTCAGTGTGCCTCTTCCAGAACTGCAGTTGTATCTCCATGCCCTGGCTGGCTCCTGTGAGTGACAGAAGGCTCTAGGGCTGGGGGCTCATCGCTGCTCTGCCTTCTCCCACACTTTGCAATCTGTGATCTTAGCCATCACCCTGATTTATAGGCCAATAGCTCTCAAATTATTACTTCCACCCTGATTTTTACACTTATATGCTTGCTGCCTACTTGATGTTCCAGGACAAGTTCTAATATGCATGCATACCATTTTTAACAAAATTCACCTTAAAATGTCCTCTCAGGAAATGGCACTGCCTCAGATATTCCAAACTCAGAACTCTTTTTAATTTTTATTTTTTAGATATTAGTTAGTTTGTTAACTTTGTATCCCTGCTGTATCCCACTCCCTCTTTCCCTCCCAATCCCACCCTTCCACCCTCATCTCCTCCCTGCCCCTTTCCAAGTCCACTGATAGGGGAGAACCTCCTCCCCTTACATCAGATACTGGTTTATCAGGTGTCTTCAGGACTGGCTGCAAAGTCCTCCTCTGTGGCCTAGCAAGGCTGCTCCTCCCTGGGGGGGGGGGGTTAGGGGGGAGGTCAAGGAGCGATCCATAGAGTTCATGTCAGAAATAGTCCGTGTTCCCCTTATTAGGGTACCCATTTGGATACTGAGCTACCAAAGGCTACATCTGAGCAGGGGCTCTAGGTTGCATCCATACATGGTCCTTGTTTGGAGAAACAGTCTCATAAAGGACTCCTGTGCCCAGATATATTTGGTCCTTGTGAAACTCCTGTCCTTTCCAGGTCGTATTAACTCCTCCCCTTTTTGTGATTCCCTGTATTCTGCTGGAGGTTTGGTTATGAGTCTTAATATCTGCTTTGATACACTGATAGGTAGCGACCCCAACGCTGAAGCCTCTGCCTTGCGGGACTACCAGTGAAATCCAAACTCAGAACTCTTGCTCTTGATTATTTCCATTTACTCATATCAACTACTAATAAGGAATTTTGGGTCTACACAAAACCTTCTCTTTGTGTATTCTCATTGACATTTTCAAACTTCAAGTCAACTTATAATTATTATTTTCTCTTTCTACTTGGACTTCTAGCCTTTCTCTTTACTCATGACTTTATTCAGTGAGGCGGTTATTCAGTGTAATGTTATAAAAACAAAGTTAGCCATAAACTTTACCTGGACGAAAACTAAGAATTTGCCTTCTTCTTCCACACGCAAGCTCAATGTTAGCCTTCATAGTTTTTACTATCTCTGCCATACTTACAAGACAAGCTGTGCTAAGACATAGAGAAATCTTTGGAGTTTGGAGTTTCTGCAGGAAGGGTGGTAGGACTGTACATTTAGGGCCTAGGTGCTCATTGACACATTCATCTGCAGTGCTTGTTACCCATGTTTTTCAAGGTTGGCCACTATCTTTCAAGGATGTGAAGCTCAGAGTAGACTTCCTCAAATTGGGAGCTAATCTTGTTTGTGCTAAAAATGCTGCTTTATAACATGTAGCTAGTTAAATTATCGTATCAAGTTATTCATTAGATTATTTATCTACTCTTTCATACCACGAGCATACACCAGACATTAGATACATGGTTTTGTCTCTCTTGTTGGCTCCCATTTTTAACTGATGGAATAATTTCCTGTACTTTATGATCATGCAATTAATAGTTATTGGATAGAATAATGAGTTGCTTTATAAGAAATAAGAAATTGAGATGAATGGGCCTACGGAATGAGAGTATATCTGTATTTCGTTAGAGAAGAAAAAGAATAGAAAAAATATCCAGGAGAAAGCAGAATGGAAACCATCTAACAGTGGACCATCGCTTGAGACACATTTTAATGGTGGACCAGAAAGAAAGAGCTCAATAAAAGTGGCTTCAGCTGGATTTGTACCTTTATCTTAGCGCCGTGCCTCCAGAAAGAGTACTGTAAAACATTTTTATGAGTCCTTTACATGTGAAGATGTCAATTCAGAAATGTCAGAGGGATATCAAAAGGGAAAGTCTACAAAGTGTGATTGAACAGGTAACTGGACAGAGCATCTTCAGGTGGAGCACATGTGTGACATTAGTATCACACGGCTGGTAGACTGTTTCACTGTGGACATAGAGCAGCTTCAAGGAAGCCCTGAAATGTAAATGTTACAGCCATGACAAATGGTGGAGGTGATTGTCTATGAGGGAAGACAAGGGAGAGTGCGTAAAATGAGTCTAGGTTGGAGACTGGAAGAAAGACCAAGTTCTTTGGGGTCTTGACATAGACAGGTACAGGTGCATGAGAGCTGTCCAGGCGAAGCCGAGTGCCTACGGGCTTCAGTGACAGTGAGCTGGGTCCACAGCGAGACCTCTGGATTTCAGATGTACAGTCATGGTACCCATTGAGCTGAGGCTACCATCAGGAAGATGTCATTCAGATAGAGAGATGGCAAATATGACTTGGATAATTATCTCCAATTCAATAAACTTGTTTAATCAATGTAGCTAGATGAAGATGATCAGCCGCTTCCAGAATTTTAGCATGGAAGACGTTCTCTATTTGTACACTGAAAATATTCCTCAATATCGTTCTGGACAGCTTGATTTATAGAATCTAGTAAGATCCATATGGCTTAAAAAACCAACATAGAATTAGAACAAAGTCTTCTCAATATCATTTCATACATATAGACATTTAAATACCCTCCCAGTTTTAAATAATTTTAGAATGAGAGTTATGACATTCAATGAAAAAAGAAACATGTCTCTTTGTGCTTTTAAATTTCTAGAATGTTGTTCCTCTGAGATTCAGGGACAATAAATCAGTATTTCTCAGCATTCTTAAAATTTTCAAAATCATGATTATTTTACACTCACTTCTACCAATCTTTACACTCCATTATTTGAATTGATGATCTTCTTGTTTAAAGAATAAAATGCACTAACTTTAGAAGTACTTAAAGAGAACTACAGTTCACCAGAATATTCAAACATTGTATAATTTAAAAATGAATCATTGATGAATAAACACACTTTTAAAATAATTTGTGTATCATATAAATATGTATAAATATATATATGTAACAACAATTAAAGAAAAATAGCAAGAGGAATTTATGGGGGAATTATGAAATTATAATTCAAAACTTAAAGTTATTAAGTTTATTTTAGTATTTAATGTACTTTATATATGAAGATTCTACTGGTCTTGACCATGTCTATCTTGTTCTGAGGGAAAAATACTAACTTTGATTCTCTGAACTGTGGTTCTATCTAGCCCATAGAAGTAGTAGATGGCTGTTATTATTTACATGTCTATTTTCCTATCCCAGAAAATGATTAGCATTTTTAATACAAATCAATATAATTAATTTTGTTGTCGATCTGGAAAGCCATCTTAGTCTCCTTGCTTTCTAAATCCTTGAGGACTACTTTACTATCAACAGGATGTAGTATAGCTGTCTAGAGCTGTGTAAAATGCTTGCTGTTGAGGTATAAAAACCTGAGTCCTGATTCCGAGCTCTCACATAAATATGTCTGTAATCCTAGTACTGGGGAACAGAGACCAGAGGATCTTGGATCTCACCAGCCAGCTAGTTTTGTCAAATACATGAGCTCAATGTTCAGTGACAGACCCTGTCTCAGTCAACCAACCAACCGACCAAGCAACCAATCAAACAATAAGTACAGAGTGATAGGGTGTCTTGACATTGACCCTTGACATTTCAAGGGCATGTGCATAATGTATACTTATGCAGATATACACATGCATGCATAAATCTCAACACACACACACACACACACACGAGTATCAGCCTAGAGGGCAACAAAATATACAGAGTATGTACCTAGGTCAGAAAAATAAAGGAAAAGAACCTCTGAGAACTGATGTACACACAGGACCTGTATACCCAGGCCTGCTGCAGTAAGAGAATCGGTTGGTGGGAATTGACATCGCTGATGGAAGCCTGCCACGATGCGTTTTGATTCAGTTGACCTAGGCCAGGAGCAGAGGAGTTCTACAATCAATAAATGTTTCTAACAAAATGATCTCACTTTGGGAACATTTTTATAGATGACACTGGAACCCTGTTGTACACTGGCTGAGAAGAGGAATGTGGCCTCCTGTGGAAGCCCAGGATTTATGAGGACAAGAGTCAATGTGGTTCATGTGTGCAGTTAGCGACAAAGAAAGAAAAAATGGGCAATGGCTGGAATGATACGTCAGAGCAAAGAGAGGCTGACTACTGTGAACTAAGCATGGAAAGGGGCATATTTGGGTAATAAGGAGCATTGGAACTGCAGCTTAGAGACAATCACCTCAGAGGTGAAAGAATGCATCATTTATGCAGAGAAGCTCTTGTTAATTAGTGCTTGGAGGGAGGAGATTAATTGGCCAGAGACACGTTTTAATAGACTTTTTTAAAGTTTATTTTTAGGTTATAGCATAATTGAGTTGAAAAAATGGATATAGCCTACCCCCTGTCTCTCTTCTTACAAGTGATCAGCACATAATAGTTGGTACCTCCTTGCAAAGGCAGCACTCTGCAGGCCGAGGTGAAGATAATGAGGAGTTTGGTGTTCGCCTGGGCTATATGGTGAGACCTTGTCTTAGAGAGATAAACAAATTGCAACAAACCTCCACTGATTCATTATTATTATTATTTTTTTTTCTTTTTTTTTTCAATGCAGTTTATTCAGGAACATTGAACAATCCTCGGACCCCGGGGAAAGCCAGCCCACAGCTTAAATAGCCTCTGGGTAGCCAACCCAGGCGTGCCACGGGGGTTCCAAGGCCACAATTTACTTCATGTTTGCTATTGCTGCCAAATATTCTATAGGGATTGATAAGTGTATAATGAGATACATCTTCCATTACAGAATAACATCACTCCCTAAACATACTCTACTCTGCATGTTCCTTATTTCCTCTCTAACCTTTGACAACACCTGATCTTTTCTTTAAATTTTAACTTTTTATATTAATTACAGTTTATTCACTTTGTATTCCAGCTGTAGCCCTCCCCACAGTCCCTCCCAACCCCACCCTCCCTCCATCGTATCCTCCCATGCCCCTCTCTAAGTCCACTGATAGGGTAGGTCCTCCTCCCCTTCCATCTAACCCTACCCTATCAGGACTCATCAGGACTGGTGCACTGTCCTCCTCTGTGGCTATGCTCCTCTCAGGGGGAGGTGATTAAAGAGCCAGCTACTCAGTTAATGTCAGAGACAGTCCCTGTTCCCCTTACTAGGGATACCTACTTGGAGACTGAGCTGCCATGGGCTACATCTGAGCAGGGGTTCTAGGTTATCTCCATGCATGGTCCTTGGTTGGAGTATCAGTCTCAGAAAAGACCCCGTGCCCAGATTTTTTGTTTCTGTTGCTCTCCTTGGGGAGCTCCTGTCCCTTCTAGGTCTTACTATCTCTCCCTTCTTTCATAAGATTTCCTGCACTCTGCCCAAAGTTTGGTTATGAGTCTCAGCATCTGCTTTGATACACTGCTGGGTAGAGTCTTTCAGTGGTCCTCCATGTTAGGCTCCTGTCCTGTTCCCTGTTTTCTCCTGATCTTTTTTCACTATCTCCATAGTGCTGCTTTTCCTACAATACCATGTATCTTTCATATATGCCTTTATATCAAAAAATATGCATTAAATATATTTCATGTCTTTTTGTGGTGTAGAACTTATTTTTAATGATATATGATCTCCTCAAATACCTCAGTTCATTCCTTCAGTCACCTGGTAAATGCTATTTTGATTGCTTCAAGTTCTGGCAAATACAAATAGCTTGCCCAGGTCTGATGAAATGGCACACTGTGAGATGGCCAGCATCTGCCAGCAAGTCTGATGACCTGAGCTTGATTCCCAAGATGCACACTGAAAGAGAGAACTTATTCTCACAAGGTGTCCTTCATGTATGCATCACCACACGCCAACTTAATTTTAACATGTAGGTGAGCCATTTAGGCATCATTTCTTAGGAAGACTGTCTTTTTTTCCATTCACACCTTTTTAGGGCCAATGATCAATTAATTACATTTAAAAAAATCTGTCTTGGTGTCTCTTTGCTTCTTTACATCTACCCATTTGAGTACTTTGCACATTCTTCGGCACACTGCTTTGATTGCTGTATTTGGAGAGCCTTGGTCTTCCTAGCTCTTTGTGTTGGATATTCTAAGCGCTAATTTTTATTTAAAAATCTATGATGTGCCAACAAATATAGATATTATCTTATATAAATTCCATGAGTTTTTTTTATTACAGTTAATAATGTACAATGGATATTTAAAATCTTGAAATTGCTCACATTCAAGCAGCTGATAGTAGAATAGTCAGGGTGACACTTGGCTCAACTTCCCTTATGTTGTCTCTGTCTGTACCTTCTGAACAGTGTTTGCAATTAGATGAGGGACAGTGATGTGAAGGACATCATCCTTCTTCTTTAGAGACTCTGAGGGGAAAGGAATAATACATATAAATGAGAAGGAACAGGTGTTAATACATTGGGTTAGAGAGAGAAAAGAGGAGTTTAAAAACTAGAAACATTTAATAGCCATTGAAATAAGTGGACCAAATTTAGGGGGAAAATTATTTATTTGGGGGTTTAGCTGACGCACATCTCCAGATAAAAGCACTGACCTGTGAATTTCCCTGTGCTGAAGATTCTAAAGTCCCGACTGGCTGAAACTTCAGACTCTGAAGGCCTGTAGTGCTTTACATGCAGAGCCTAAATTATTCAGGGTTGTCTTTATCCCCCTCAACTATCATCTACTCTGCATCTTTGTATCTGATGTGACACAAAGATACATTCCTTTTGGACATGCAGCAAGAGTTTTGAACTCTGTTCTCCGCGGATCACTAGCTTCTGGGAGCTGAAAACCAAGGATTGTCTACAGATAGCAACTGAAGCCTAGACCAGAGGCCTTCTGTCTTCCAGTCACCCACTTGCCCACTGCACGCAGAAAGTCCACTGGTTTATGAATTTCTTTTGTTCTGTGGACATGAAAAGTTCCCGGAAACACTTCCACTGGGAAACCTGACTTTTAGGGAGTCATGTTCTGTGGCTGTGGTCCCCCATATTATGCTCAGAATGAACTATGCTTTATTCCATTCCTTTGAAGGGAAGGTATGGTTTGCTTCAGTGATAAAATTCAAGTTTGTTTTCATTTTCAAGTTCTTCTGTAGTTAAATGTTATAGTTTCCTTATTAATCAGAAATTTATATATGTTTATTTCTGTAACAATATTGGTGTAGTAAACCCGAAATCACATACACCATTTCAAAAACTTTCTTGTCTTAAATGACTATAAATTAAGTTTAAACAAAAATCATATACTACATAAATTAAGAAAGTTGATTATGCAGCTATATTTCTTGAGAATCACTTTGTAAAGGAAGAAATCACATACTCAAAAACAATAAGCACAGCATACTTATTGATGTGAGTTTTCTGTATTTTTGAGTTGGCTACAAATGTGATACAAAGTGCTAACTAAAATAAAATAAATATTTTCTAACTATAAGATATTTTAGTGTTTATGTGTTGATTATTCATTTGTCATTTTATATTTTGAGTACAAATATATAGAAGTTAAGGAAATAATATGAACTTACATGTACATGTACATTTGACAGTTATGAATGTGAAATCTTTTATAGAATATGATAGCACATTGTATTTTGGATGTAATTTACATTCAATACACATAAAAGCTGTAGAAATCCATTCCATTTGAAATTCACTAGTACTGTCCCCAGTGCTGCCTTTGACAAGGTAAGAAACAGTTGGATTCATTCTAATTTGTTCCAAGCCATGGTAATTAGAGAGGGCGTGAAAAATAGCTCTCCACTCAATTTTCTCTAATTATTATAATACACACAAAGAAGCTCTTAGAAAAGCAAATGCATTGAGTCCATTCTATCCAACCTCTGGAAATGCAAAGGAGCAGGTTTTTCTCTCAAGTCCAGCAATGTAAAGGGAAATACATAGCAGAGCACTAAAGATACTCATGGGAACCAAGGTGGGAGGTTCTGTAAAGGTGCAAATATGGAGCCACTAAAGTCCTCAGGAAATATCCACAAGTTTTGCCTCTGAGCCTTACTCTTCCCATCTGTTTTATTTGAGCAATGTGATATGTTTAAGGCAATGTTGATTCGCAAATAATTTAGTGTATTCCAAATTAGATGATCTGATTGTAGTGTGCTTAAATCTGGACTGTTTTAGCATCTGTACACCTTATTTAAATCATCTGAAATCTAGAGGATGATGCCTTGACTATGGATACCCTTCCATGAGCAGCAGGGAAATTCTAGCCTCTAAGACACCTGTGGAGACAAAGGTTTCCATGCTAATTATCTGTGGATTTGGTTTCACTGTGACCTCTACTTTCACTTCTGGTTTACTTCTGGTTTAGTGCTTTCTTCACACTTCCTTGTCAAAGGAGTCAGGTGTTTACATGGTTTAAAAACAAACAAACAAACAAACAAACAAACAAACCATTGAAATTTCCAAATCTCTAGCGTAAGCAGAAGACTACAGATAAGAACTAAGGCAGCAGAGGACAGAGTTGAGAAAAAGATAGATTGTGAACTGGGTTTTAGACACCTAATACCTGTGACCTAGCCAACAGTGGGGATTTGTAAAGAATATTACATTTTCTTCTGGATTCAAGTGCTTGTGATCTGCAGATCAATGGCCATCATGAACACATAAGTAGTAATTTTTGGTATCTTTGAAAATAATTAACAAAGGCGCTTTGGCGACATAATATGTTTGTGGTTCATAGAAAATCAACCCAAAACTATGGAGGTTTATTTTGATTGAATCTTATGAGCCCTTAAAAACAGAGGACCATCTCCTAGAGGAGAAGAAGGCACACAGAAGATGCAGCAGAAGGGAACAGGAGATTCTAAAAGTGAAGAAAGCCTGGTATATAGCTGCTGCCCAAACAAAAAAGCAACATTTGTACGAATGGAAGAATGGTTTCTACTGAGAGCTAGAGACAACCAATAGCTGAAATCTCATGTTAGCTTGGTATTTTTATTGCAAAATGCCACACCAACTGTTTTAGGAGAAAGGATTTCCTGTGGTTCATGGATCTGGAAGGTCAGGCTTTAGTCATTGGTTCCATCATTTTTAGCTTTTTCTGGAAGCAGAAAGTCATGGTGGGGCAACACAGTAATGGAAACCTCTCACCTCTTGTTTCCAGAAAGCAAAAATCTAGAAAGATTTGGAACCTGTTATCTTCTGTAAGCAGGTTACCTCTGTGAGCTTCTTTCCGGTAGGATTCATCTTTCAAAGGTTCTACCACCTTTCAACACTACCGTAGGCTGGTGGTCACACAGACTTTTCAAAGGTTTCTCATCTAAACTATGGTACCACATCTCTCTCTCTCTTTTTCTCTTTCTCTCACACACTCACAGACACACACAGACATACACACATGTAAACATAAAACAAACAGACAAACAAACAAAACTTTATTTTGCCAGCAAATAGTAAGGCAGGGAACATATTGTCCCCAGCAGTCTCTGAAGCAGAGCCAGCAAGCACAGGGCCAGCTGCTACCTGAAAAAGACCTGCAGAGAAACTGAGTGACAGACACAACCTGAGGCAATAAATGTTTAAAGCTGCTAAGTATGTCAAATTTGCGTCATAACAAAAGACAACAAACACCAAAATGCATTTGTTTATATATATATATATATATATATATATATATACATACATATATATATATATGGATTAATATCTTAGGAAAACAAAATTAACCTCAGGTTTCTTACAATACAAATATTTACTTAATCTTATCAAAATGTATAGGGTATGATTACTGATTAATCTTAATCATTAGTCATAATCAATATTTGACCTGGCCAATATTCTCTACTGTACATTTTTCAGGGAAGTGTTTATATTTACTAAATTACTCTACAAATCGAAGCAAAAGAATGTAAGTCTTTGGTTCTCTACGAACAGAATAAACACTACATTGTAGTTAAATATCCTTTGTGTGATATCAGAATGTCTAGGTTCTTTGCTGATTTTGATTTAGATCAACTGGCATTCTTGGATGGCTACAGCTTCTCAGGAATGCAGTCATTGCTCTGTAAGACCAAACAATGACATGAAAGATCTCTGCTAGGACTGAGTGCTTGTGTTTCTGGCAACTGTCCACATCAAGGCTGACGGCGAAACAGAAAAGGGGCATCCTGTGTCTCCTTTACTGAAGAATCCTAGGACCAGCAGTAATGACAAAAGTGACTTTGACTTTCTCCCTGCAATGATTTTCCAGCTGGGATTGGGTTATAACTCATCTTCAGTCAGCAGGTGCTCACTAATTACCCTATTGTCTATCCTAGGCTACGGGGCTACCATCTGCTCTTATTCCTCTTTCTGACTCAAAATATTTACCATTGACTTTAAGTGTCAAAGCAAGTATGTCTGATGCCACACTGCCATCATCCCTCACTAACATCTTATATCACTTGGAAATTAGTAAAAACATACCCTTAAATTCTCTATGGAAGCCTACTTTTTAAAATGTTTCATTTTGTTACATTTTAATTTTTTTCTTTTTCTTTCTAGGAATAAGCTCCCTGGGTCAGGCCTACTTGTAGATAATATTTTCGAACAGACGTCGTGATGGCTGGTTGATGAATAACTGAATAGATGACTTAAAAGGCAGAATGTGCTTATTTTGGCTCATGGGTTCAGAGGTGTCAGTGTGTGGTTGTTTGTTTCCACTATTCTAGAGACTGTGGCGAGGGGGGACATGACACGCAGAGCTTGTGGGGGAGCAAAGCCGCTCACCAGAGCCCCCTGAAAGGAAACACCCTCAGTCAGCTTTTGTTTTTCCGTTAGGTTTTACATCTTAAGGGTTCCTGTTCTTTCAAGAATGACACAGGCTGAACCAAGTTTGAAGTATGAAAAACTAAAATATGAATGAATATTATCTATTAAAAAGTGCATTTTATATAATATGGTAGATTGGCCAGAGGGAGCAGGGAAAACATTCAGGATTAATTATTATTATGCAGCTGCTTAATATTTAATCTCTCATATGGCATGGGGATTTAGTTTTATTTTTCTAAGTCTGGATTATGGCTTCCATGCCCCTAATGTGCTATTTTTCCTCAAGATAATTTTGCTTGAGCACACATATGCTAACTATGTTTATGTTTTTACTAGATTCTCCCGGTAGACTTCTCTTTATTGTAATATAGCTTGAGGAAATTGGAGAGGGTCCTGAGCTTCGGAAGAAACAGCTTCTAGCTTTGTGCCCACTTCTTGCTCATTCTTGTTAGCTTGGGCTTTTATTAATGAACTCTCATTAACTTATGTCTGGCAGTGACACAACTATATGGATTCTGAACACTGACATAGAAATGGAGGCAAATCCTGTCTCAGTCAGCAAATCCCCTGCTCCAGATTTGTTACCGAGCCTTCTCCCATTTCAAGTCTTCTATCAATTGTTCATCCTTCACCTGTGTTCTCCTGTCCCATTCTTTATCTGAATGTTTCTCTGACATTTGGCTCTGCTCTATATCCTATGCCTCTCACTCTAACTTCTCAAGTACGTTCAGTCCTGAGCTCATCATTTCCTATTCCCTTTTCATTTCACTGATAATGGAATAGTCAGGGTGGCACTTGGCTTGGCCTCCCTTGTGTGCTCTGTGTGTGTGTGAGTGTGTGTGAGAGAGAGAGAGAGAGAGAGAGAGAGAGAGAGAGAGAGAGAGAGAGAGAGAAAGAAGGAAGAGGAGGGGAGGGAGAGAGGAAAAAAGAGAGAGGAAAAAGGAGAGAGAGAAAGAGAGAGAATGTATTTTGAGTTTAAGAGACTTGCTTCTGTGAGTCATTCCCTTCTTCCCAACCTACACATATGGAGAGATGCAAAAGTCCAATTTTTGACACTCCCTCCTACCGTACTGTTTTTGCAACCTTGAAACTATCTGACTCTTTCAAAAATGTTTGGAGTCAGAAGGGAAGCCCACATATAATTCCTCTCTATGATCTGCTTGTTTGAAATCAAGAATTATTGGTCTAGAGAAGAGGTGGCCAGGTGTTAGAAGGACTAATGTATAAGCAAACAGATAGAGAGACATAAGCATAAACAGACAGACAGACAGACAGACAGACATATAGTGACTTTGTGTTTTTATTTTCCCACTGTCTATAGAGTATAATCTGTATGAATATCACAAGTTGCTATTCAGTTCACTTTTCAGTTTTGGAAGAAAAGTTTACCATTTACCTATATGCATGAAAAAAAAATCTCCTTGGCTCAATTTTTTTGCTTGCTTCTTCTAGGCTTTTGTTCCACTAATCATTGTTAATTTTTTAAAAAATGGGACAAATTTAGTAGAGCTTAAACAAAAAAAAAATGATTATGACTTGGGCATCACTGAGATTCTGAGAACTTGACCTAGTCATATATTTATAGATAGATAAAGGAGTGAAGCCCAGATATTCTTCTGTTAGAATTAAAAAAAAAATGCTTTCTCTGGACATGATGTGGGGAGGGATTAGCTTTGTGTGCATGGTCTGATGAGGAAGGCAGAGTATGATTGGCTGAGACTCAGATACTCCTAAGGATGTACTCTTGGGCTGGAAACTTAGTCAGTAAAGGGTTAATATTGAAAGCATGAGAATCTGAGTTTCTGCATGGGAAAACACATAAGAAAATCACATGTGGCAATGTGGGCTTGTAAAATCCCAGTGCTGGGCAGGCCAAGATAGATAGATTCAGTTCCTTGGACAGCTAGTCTAGCCTCCTTGGTGAGCTTCTGGCTGATGAAGGACCTTGTCTCAAAAAACAAATTAGAAAGAGCATAAAAAAATTACACCTAAATTTGCTCAACAACCTCCCCTTTACATACATTTCTGCGAACAAACACTATCACATACACGAAACTTATTCACACCCAGAAACACACACAGATTCTATAGGTTTCAGTTTACTTATATGCAAACATAGGTTGCAGTTTGTAAAGAAACTCAAAGTATGGAGTCAGCCTTAGGCCAAATTTAGCCCAATTTAATGCCACTCTCCTTGGACTTTTTTTTCCCTAGTAGATCTCATCATATTTCCCCCTCTGATTCACATCTGATAAGTGGTAACTCTTGTGTATCTTCAATACGTTATGTGACTCCTACTTGAGCTGTTGGCAGGTAATGCTCTTTCTTCCTTGCCATGTTGTTGTGTGTTCAGGTTCCTATGCTTGGACTGTGTCTCTTCTCCACATTAATGTTCCTTTTCAATATCCTCATGACATTTCTCTCTCCTCTGGGAACACACAAATAAAACAAAACAACGTTAAGATCTGCTGGCATTGCTTAGCTTAGCAGGACTCCCCTGTTTCCACACTGAGATGTTATTGTTCTGTGGGATTGTAATTTCAATTTTCACTTCTCTTTTTGTCTCCCTTCCTAAACATGAGAACCCACATGGCTTGAGTTCTTTTCATTCCAAAAATTGGGTGCACTAGTTAGCTCAGAGCTGTGTGAAACATTAATGAAAATGAAACACAAAAAATGTCTTTCATTGACAT
This sequence comes from Meriones unguiculatus, assembly GCF_030254825.1. Classification (NCBI taxonomy): domain Eukaryota; kingdom Metazoa; phylum Chordata; class Mammalia; order Rodentia; family Muridae; genus Meriones; species Meriones unguiculatus. The sequence continues at coordinate 184,190,828 of NC_083350.1, forward strand.
GGTCCACACAGAAGCAGGCAACTTGGTTTATTGGTTTTTAAATGGTCATAGAAACAGCATAGTTCTTTTCTGTTGTTTTTGCTGATCTTTGTCAAGGGTCCTGGGAATAAAAAAATCAATATTGTCAATGCTGGAAATCAACATGAGCAATGCAATCTCTATCCAGTATTGTAGAGACCGATAGATGAAGAATATTTGTTATCATTGTAGAACATTTGCTTACAGTTAGGAGAAAATGTTTTACATAGTAGATTTTATATAATTATGATTTCAATTAATAATTTTTGTATAATTATAATAATAATTTATAATATTTTTCTTGAAATTTATGGTGCAATAAAGCGTATACCTCCTACTCCAAAAGGTTCTGCACAGTTTTCAGAAGGTGCAGTTTCCCTTTAATTAACACGAAGAATTACCTGCACTTTAGAATTGATTCATGATTAATCAGTCATGTTTTCTAAAAGACATTTATTTTGATTAGATGGTATGAAAATTAGCCTGGGATAATTCTTCTTTCACTGGATGTACCCTATCCTCCTGTTACTGAACCTCACTATTTTAGATCCCTAAAATGATTCCCATTTCAGTTCACATTACTTTTCTTTAATGAAAATTAATACTTTTCCCCCTGCTGCCTACTGCTGAGCTAATTTTATTGCAGATGATGTTTGTCAGTTTCGTTCTATTTTTATCCCACTGAAGGGTGAGTCATTGTCTTTCATTTAAAAGCGCTGTGTTTTCATTATGTTCCAGTGAAGCCCAGGAAGATGGGTAAAACCACCTTTGAAATAAATACACATCCTGCTGCAAAGTGCTGACTAAAATTTTAAAGCCTGTCCCTTCCAAATTCTTCTTTCTGTTGGATAAGAAGTCTATGCTGGGTATTCAAATGCTAAGTAATCGGACATATATTAAGTTGCATTTAGGCATTTGCACCATTAGAATTGAAATCTCATGGGATCTCTTTCTATGACCTGTGTGTGGTGCTTTTGTGCTCTGCCTTAGTTAGAATCATTAAATACAAATATAATTACAATGCAAGTGATCTCATTAGCACAGTGAAGACAGGGGCATAATTTTCTTTGTATACCTCTAAGGATTATAATAGACCAGTCAGCCAAAGTAATACCTTGGAACATACTTTAGAAGAACACACTGAGACTGCCTTTACAGTTCATCTTTTTTTTTTTTTTTTCTTTTCAGGTTTGTTTGAAATTCAGATTGTGTTTATGTGTTCAATGTTCTTTTCTACAGAAGTCTTTTAAATAGTCCTGCAGATTTCTTTAAAAAAACCCACAAATTCTTGTGAATTTTTGTACCATCATGTAGGGATTTTCCATCTGTGATTACTAAACCTTTATCTTAGCATGTTTATTTGGCTTTGCTCTCTGTGCATCTTCTATCCTAGGTTTGGTGGTGAAGGCATTTGTAGAGGCGATAATCATTTAATTTTAAATAAAATGTTAGCATCAGTGTGTGTGTGTATGCAACCTCTCTCACACACATGTACACACACACACACACTCACATGCACACACACACACACACACACACACACACACACACCTCCTCTCATTCTATTAATTGAAGATCTTAGACTAAAAAAGACTAAAACATCTCAAAGAAGACGAAATTTTGCTTTAGGCCTGATGTACAGATATTATCCCTGCATTTTCAGTTTTCATGTTTGGCCCATGGGCAGCCAGTTCAAGACTGTAATCTGAATCCTTGCCTTCATGTCCACCTTGCTGGTGTTCTTGCCCTCACTGTTATAGGGGCCAATTCCTTACAATGAGGAGGTTGAAAGAAGTTCTTTTCACATTTGTCCATACTCATTTTATGCTTTAGTGTCTTTTGACTCTATCTGTGGCCTGCAGGCTTCTGCTTACAAAGCTGTTTATGGAGGTGGGCTGTCCAGTGAGTTTTCTAACCCTTTCATGGTCCAAACCTCTCATTATAGATGCATTCAGTAGGCACTCTGCATTCCAGTTTGGCTAAGATTCTGCAGCTCCTAGGTGGCTTGGAGTCCAAACTGAGTAATTCCGAAGTGTCTTAGTGTGGTGTCTTTGTCCTGAACTAGGCAGGTATAGAGTTGTATTTCTAATTCACAAAGTGGCATTTTGATCCATACCTTAAGATCAGGGCAGAGGCTACGTGGCTCTGAAGTTAATAAAGTCTTAATTCTACAAGTGTCATAGGGAGTTTCTTTCTTGGCAGCAGAATTTGACCTTGTAAGTGACTCTTGATAACTCATTTCTGAATCTGTACCTGTAGTCTTTCATAGAATGTACAACTGACGATATATCACTTCCTTAGATGAACTTTTTCCTTAGAGTGACTTTTGTTCCATTTCGAAAAATCCTCATCAATGTAAGGCAGTTGGGGATCAGTGATTTTCTAACTGGCAAGTAGTTAGAGGATGCTTACAGTATGCATGGAGTCTTCATACTTTGGGGAATATTTCTCAAAAGTGAGAAGTGAAAGTGAAAAAATCAGATTTCTATTTCTTTTTTTTAATTTTAAGATTTGGCAGAAATAACATGAATTAAATGTACTGCTTTTAATTATTTTGTATGCTAACATGTTGATATGGCATTTTGTATCAAAGGAAGTAAAAAGAAGGCAAATAACTACACTTGGTTACATATGCATGTGTGCAAACCTTTACATGTATGTATATGTCATCTTTGTAACCCTTTACCAGTTCTCTGTGCTTATGGCCATCTTTATTTCTCAGGAATCATTGACATACATTTGGCATCAGGCAGATTCCTTTTTTCACCATTGCTCCCAGCCTTGAAGAGACTTTGCTCAAGTTCTGCTTCCTTGGTGTCACAAGCACGGCGTGGTCTTTCATGTTTCCTAGGTCTTTAGTTGTGAGTGAACACTGAAGTGTGTATTTGATCCTCACTTCCCTTTATTTAGCAGATTATATTTTATTCAGTCAGCCAGTGTTGTCTTAGTTATGCTTTGATTTCTGTGAAGATGCTCCACCATCAAGGAAACTTACAGAACAGAGTTTCCTGAGAGCTTGTTTGTGGTTTTGGAGGGTGCACAGCCATCAGCACGGGGAGTGTGAGAGCAGACACAGAGGCATAGTGCTGGGCAGTGGCTGAGGGGTAACCACAAGGGCTGGTGTGTGGGGTGGGGTGGGGAGTGCAAGCAAGCTCACTGGGAATAGCCTCGGCTTTTCAAACCTCAGAGCCCATGCCTACCTTCCTCCTTCAACAAGGCTGCCTCCTCCTCAAACAGTTCCAGCAACTGGGAAGCAGACACTCACGGTCTGAGACTTGAGGCCATTATCACTCGAACCACCACTCGTGTGATTCTGCAGCGATGGTGTTTACATTCACAATGTTTTGCTGTTGCTGTTGAAACGCTCTTCAGGGTCTGAGGGCTGCTAAAATGGAGAGCAGTTCTTGACTTGCTCTGGAGAGCTGTCTGTACGTGTCATTCTGTGTCTTCCCGGGTGAGAACAGTCGGAGTTGTTCAGATCTGCCGATGCATTTGTTCAGGGCCAGGTTTTACAATTTTAATGTTGACAGCGGTCCTTTGCTTCCTAAAAGAACTACACATGCCCACTACTCTGGAGGCTGAGACAGGAAATGCAGGTCTGGGGTTAGAGGGCAGCCTGGGCAACATGAGACCTAGTCTCTTAAAAAGTTTAAGATTAGAACAAAGGGCTTTTATATTTCCCCAGTGCAACTGATATTCATTTCAATGATAGAAAAAAAAAAAGATAGGTTTTGGTTATTCTTTGGATGTTTCTGACAGTTTACTCTACAAGCCTTGCAATTTTAGTGCCACTTTTCTTAGAGTCTAAGCATCGATAGTCTTTGTGTGGGTAGATCTATCTTCAGTTTATTAATATTTTATCTAAGGTATTTTCACAGGAGTTCTTAAGTGCTATATATTTCTTTTATTGTGTTGTTTTTGTGGTTTTGTTAGTTTTTCTCTGCTGGCTCAGATCTCTACCTCCTCTTAGACTTACAGAGACAAGGGCAAGCCTTGAAGATGTCAGAGCACAGCGTTGAGCCAGCTGTATCCTCAAGAGATAAAGCACGGTAGTTGTGGTAGTTGTGGCTTGTTTGAGCACTCACTGGTAGTCTGATCCCAAGTATTCATGGCCATACAGATATCATCTTCTTTTTCTTCCCTCTCCCCACTTCTTCTTTCTTTTTTTTTTTATTGTCTAAGTGAAATTATTATTATTATTATAAGACAATGTGAACAATTACAGTTTCTTTCAGGAAAAAACTAAGAATAAAAATTGAGTTAAGGCAAACATATATATAAATGTCTGAATTTAGGAATATTTCCTTAAATTTAATTTATTGCTACATAGATATTAAGTGCAAATACTGTTCAAATATCTCTATAATTTGAATGTTAAGACATCAAATCATGCTTCTTCTTTCTTTCTCTCTCAGTGGTTTTCCCTTTTTTTTTCTCTTCTTTTCTCCTCCACTCCTAACCCTGTCCTCCCAACCCTGCAAGCGTGTGAATTATATGGAAAATGCTGTATTTGGAGGGCTGGCCTTTATATTTTGTGTTTTTTTATGGATATTTACATTTTGGCTTTTAATCTATTTGCAATGAAATTTCTCATGATAATCTATTGCAACAAAAAAAATCACGTATAGTTTCATGCCATTTTGCAAACTTGATTTTATTTGTTACTTTGGATCCTTTTCCTTAATTTTGAGAATTTGTATTTGTATTGGTTATTTTCATTAATTCTTTGGTTTTGCTATTAGTTTGCAGTAAGAGTTAATATTTTCATTTGTCTACTGCTAGTTTATTTTTTCATAATTTCAATGTCTTATACTCCATTTAGCTCGTTAATTTTAAACTATTTCATTAAATGATTTACTTAACCATGTTAATTGCTCTGCCAATACCAATTTAACTGAAGTCTTCAGAGTTAGCATCTAACAGCGTTATTTTCTGATATATTCCCCACAGGTAAAGCTTCCTTGGAACTTCTTGCTGGGGTCTACTCACGGTATCCAGGCCCAGATTTTCATCCTAGAATTCTAGAGGTGAGCAAATCAATCAGTTTCAGCTCCCTGCTCCCTGCCTGAGGTCAGGTTTTCTGATACAGGGTGGGCATTACTACTGTCTCCAGCCCGAGGCTTCAGTGATGCCCAGCTTTTACCCTGAACGTGCGTTCTTTAGCGCCTCACACCCACTCCCCAGAGGACAACCTCAATGTAGACATTTTTGAGCTTATTGCTTTATTTGTAATTTCTTTTTATTTTTGTCTATGCTTAAATGATTAATTTTCTTTAAGCCAGATGTTTATTTTCCTCACATTCTTTGCAGGTTTTTTTTTTTTAAATAAAGGATGGTGTTTCTTATTTAGTCACACTATTTTAAATAACTAAGTAGTAACTATAATATATGATACATAAAAATTTTCATGATCTGCTTCTCTAAAAGCATATTTTAAATTGATAATCAGTATGAATTTTCAGTAATATTTTCAAAAATTCTTCAAAATATTCATTATTTTTCTTTCTGCTACTTACCAATATAAGCATGTAACAGGTGGCATAAAAACAACTAAATTTTTATTTTGAGGATAGAGTATAAAGTAGTTAGAACAGTGATCTGGTTGGATGTTTTTGGAGTTTCCAATCTTCTATATAGTAGGCAAGATTGCCTGTGGTTTTACATAAGGGTAATTATGGTAATTACTGGTAATTTCTATTCTCGAGCAATATCAGTAGCATAGAAAAAGTTTATAAATATTTTATATAGTAATTATTACTATAGGTATTGCTTTTGCATTATAAAATTTTCACATTTCTAGACTCCTTGTTTCAATTTTGTTCATATTATTGCTGTGTTTACACATTGTTGTGTGCTACCTCTCACTGTATAACCTTCGCCTTTTCTTCAATTTCTAAACCTTATTTTAATATGTATGTAGGATATTTAAATATTAAGTGTTTACTCATAAATGTTAATCGCTGTGTTAATCGACTTACCATTTTTCCTCTCTGTTGGGCATAGTTATGGGGCAAAGTAATAACCACTACACATACGTAGTGCATAACAGATCACAGACATTACTTTTTTAGCCTTTAAGTATTTAAAAATAACATACAATAATGTGTACATCTATGGGGTACTATATGCTCCTTGTACAGATCAAACCTCATTATTGATATTTTAATCCTTCAATTACTTTCTTCCAGTTCTTCACAGTATCTAGGTTATTGTGAATTGCTGTCACCCCACAGATTACAGAATCTTGTTTGTCTTTGGAATTTATCAATCTCATTTATCTTCTGTATTAGGCTAATGAATAGTTGAATAATGTCATGTTCTACTAGAAAAACATAGGTGACAAAAGAATAGAACCATGAAGGTCTGTATTAGCAACTCCAACATTTAAAAGGAGAAATGAGAAGAAAATGTCCACAAAGACGCTACCAGTGAGGCTCTTCAGTTGGAGAGGGAGGGTTAAACACCTCATTTCTTTATCTGAAAAAATTCAAATTGAAGTTTTTCCACTTTACATTCTGTTGGTGGCACTCAGGTGAGGGTAATGCAGAATACAGTAGAATTCTTTAGGACACATCACCTGGCTTCTCCAGTCCCCTTTCTTTCTTCTCTTCTTTTAGATTAACATGTGACAGTTCTTATGGGGTTTGCAGCATGTTTATCTGCCATTAAACCCATCTTTTTTGCTGAATTTTATGCTTTAAACTATTAGCTTGTGACTCCTTAAGGCTAATATGAGGCCATATCTTTCCAGGAAAAGGTCATAGAAAATGCACAACAATAGTTCACATTAGAATTAATGTTATTCCTCTACAGCCCTTCAAAAACTACTAGAGATATTTTTCTCAAGCATTTTAATTACTAGAGGTGTGTGGATGCTAGCTCAAGAAATGGATTTTTTTAAAATTTTGTTGTATTTTTTTAATTTTATTTCATTAATTACACTTTATTCACTTTGTGTCCCCCCATAAGCCTCTCTTCTTCCCCTCCCAATCCCACCCTCCCTCCCCCTTCTTCAAGCATGCCCCTCCCCAAGTCCACTGATAAAGGAGGTCCTCCTCTCCTTCCTTCTGATCTTAGTCTATCAAATCACAACAGGAGTGGCTGCATTGTCATCTTCTGTGGCCTGGTAAGGCTGCTCCCCCCTCAGGGGGAGGTGATCAAAGAGCGGGCCAATCAGTTTATGTCAGAGGCAGTCCCTCTTCCCATTACTATGTAACCCACTTGGACACTGAACTGCCATGGGCTACATCTGTGCAGGGGTTCTAGGTTATCTCCATGCGTGGTACTTGGTTGGAGTATGAGTCTCCGGGAAGACCCCTGTGTTCAAATTTTCTGGTTCTGTTTATATGGAATTTTCCAGGCACATAAAATGTTGTCGTATCTTTAGCTTAGTAAGATATTTAAGTGGCTTTTCAGAACACTTGAATCCTATTTATTTATGTATCTCATTATATATCTCACATGAGAAGAAAATCACATGGTTTCAAAGAGATCTGCCTGGGGATAGATTGAAATAATATCCAATTACTGATGAAGGCGTTAGATGTGTTGTATACCTGAGCCCATGAGATATAATAAAAAATCAGTACAGTACAGTGGAGCCCTGTGTCTGAATTTAGCTCTTTTTCCCCAGGCCGTTCCACACACAGTCCTATTTCATTCTTATTGCCTTGAAACAGCAAATCACCTTGCTGTCTCCTAACCATATGCAAAGCAGGGCTTTGAAGTTTTGCTCTAATTTAAAGCATTCAGTGGATTCCTAAAATGTTCAGCTTTCCCATCACTGTATCATCTGGTAATTAGTGTTGGTTATAAAGCCCTTATCTAGTCATACGGAGATTGGTTTGGTTAATTTACAAATATCATATAATCCATGAAGGTGAAGGCTTTTTGTGCTATAGATGGTGAATTTTAAAATGTCTTTGCTTTTAAATTTTTCTTTAAAATATTTTGGGCTTTGTCAGCAATGTAGAAATTGCAAGATATCTCAAAATTTGAGTGACGGCACTGAGGATGTGTATCAGTGGTAAAGTAGCTTGGTAGCCTGTATTACCTTCTAATTTCAAACCGCATCATCAACACACATACACATGCATACATGCCAGCACATGCACACACACAGAGACACACATGTATATACATACACATTATATACACACTTGCTAGTGAGCATGCATACACACTACAAATTGATCCATCTATCAGTCACACTGTTACTCTTATTTTTACAAGAATTCTGTGATGCTGGAACAGTCAACCATGACTTACATTTTTCAGTTTTTTTCTTTGACAAGGTACCTGGAATCCATGGAAGTTTTGTTCTGTAATTCATTCTAAAATACTGTGAGGTCGTTTACTTTTTGTTGTCTTTTGTGCTGTAGTGTGAATCCATCTTGTGCTCTAGTTAGTTTCTTGTGCTCTAGTTAGAAGCTAAAGAGCCTCTTCTCAGCCTTCCTGTTGGCGGGTTCGATGAACTTGGCTTAGCCAATGGGAATGTTGTGAGATTTTTGATTGGAACACAGCTGGAACACATTCCTTAGTATTATGTGGCAAAGTTTGGAAAGCTTTCTATCCAAGTTCAAAGTTGTCCACAGCAGTGATAGTGACTGTAGGTCTTGCTGGGCAAGCTGTCATGCTCGCAGCTGGGACTGATGCTCCTGCCTCCTTCCCATCCTATCACCTATCCTCCACACTTACAAATGCTCTCTTATGAGGGGAGTTTGGTATAAACTATCATCCATGCACCATTCTCTGATATTTTTATTCTCTTTCAATGTTTTGAGAGAGGGTTATCTAAGTTTAATAGCACAGCAGGACTTGAACATTTGATTCTCCTGTCTCACCTTTTAAATACCTGGAATTATTGGCCTATCCCATCTTTCTGGGCCTTGCTCTTCTTCACCTTTGCACTTCTGCTCAAAACTCATTTTTTCAAAGGAACACTGTTATTTGAGCACTAGGAACCTCTCTTAGCTCTTGTGTCTTACTGGATGATCTAGGGTGCTAGATGATGATTGTCTTCAAAGCTGCGCCAAGCCAGTGGCTCCTGAGTTCATGGTCTCACCCTCTGAAGAAAAAAAGCAAGCAAGCAAACAACAAGCAAGCAAGCAAGCAAGCAAGAAAGAAAATGAAAAAGAAGAAAAAGAAAAAGAAGAAAAAGAAAAAGAAAAAGAAAGGTGTTTAAGGAGTAAGCAAAGCCGAAGTAGATTCACGAAGGGAAAGTGAGAAGAGTCCCAGGTCGGAGACCGTATCTGAGAGAGGGATACCGCTGTGCTGTAACCTTAATGAGACTTATGATGTAGACTGAGGCAGCCTTTGAGACTGCACATTCACTGAATGCATCACAGCCAGAATTGGTGAGTGGCCCCTGCATACCCTTTGCATGCCTCCTAGGTCCAGCTGGAGAGGGGGTCATGCATTTCTTATCTAGTCAGTGAATGGGTCGTACATGCTGGGCATATTTGTCTCCTCTTTCCCTCGATTCCTTTAATTTATTTTCCAGGCTATTGATCTAGTCATTTCTCTTTTTAGGTGAGTATAAATGATTAACTTATATTTTGTCATTGGATTGTTCACTAAATTTCTATAGGACCCCGATTCTTAGCTCAATAGACAAATTAAATACTAAAATAAAAAAAGAATTGTGCTGGAAATGGGAAAAGAGGATGTGAAGAGTTTTCCAAAGGAATTCAAAGGTGAAACAACAAAAGGACACTGCTAAAGTGTAGTATTTTGCAGTGACCAGAAATCATCCCTACACCCATATACCCAGCACCTCACAGGAACATCAAGAGATTAGAGGAAAACCTGAAATACCCTCCCTGCTGTGTTAGCACTCCAGAAAAGTGAAGGAAGACAGTAAGTTCATTTAAAGGGAGCAAAGGAAAAAGTATCTAACTCCAAGGGCAGCTCCTCTCTACTTCCAGCCATGAGTTTCCTTGTTGCTCAAGAAATATCTGTAGCCATGTCTTGGGGAACTCCTTTATAGACACAAATGGTTGTTTTATCTTTGCTTTCTAAAATTTAATCCCATGATACAGATGATGAAATATTAATAGATTTTTTTTTAGAGAAAATGATCCATAACCTTCAATATAGAAGAGCACACATTAGTTAACTCTGACTCCTAAAACAACAGCAAACTGTGCCTCCTCAACCACTTTTCTAATTAGCGAGCAGACATCTTGCAGCACTATCATCACTCAGATTTTAATTGTCAGGCAGCACTGTCTACAGCCTGCTCCATATGTTCCTACAAACAATATGAACAGTTACGCCAAGACAGCAAGTAGAGTTTGATGATTGTGGCTAATTGGGTAGCTAGGCATGATTCAGTCTATTGCTTATCCATTTGGAACATAATTATGATTACATTTTCCACTATCTCATGAGCCTATATCTCTTCTCTCCAAAAATTGTATTATACGGTATAAATACGTAAATAAGGTTTTTCTCTCTCTGGGGGAAGTGCATATTGCCATTTAATTCACTTAAAAGATATTCAGAAATTGCGGTATACTAAGTGAACACAAACACAAAATAAAATTCAGTCATCCTCATGCTCATAACAGCGGATTATTTACATTATTACATCTATACATTGAGCTATGTATGTATTCAGATTTTTTTTTTGTCAGAGTTTTAAATGCTTTAAAATTTTCAACCCACACATATCTCTTATGTATAGTTTTGGGAGAAGAAGGGTTCAATAAATGAGTTTTTCAAATTTAACATAAATGATTGACACACTGACACAGGACTCCTGATTCTAAACTATGCCCTTTAACCTCTAGGCAATAATGCCTTTGGTAGGAGAGCTGCTCAAGGTTCTGAGTTTGGTTAATTGGAAATTGACTCAAAATTCAGTGCTGGTTGTGACTATGAGTTCTTGATTTTTGATCCTCATTTTTTTTCTAATTTATTTATTGATTAAATGTTTGGGAATTATAAAACCAATTTATAGTAACTCTTTTCTATTGAAAAGAGTTATTGTGCTATGGCAAGGTATGTCACCCATGTCAAAGCATTTAGAAAATTGATAGCAGTAGAGTCTGCTCCTGGTTATAAGAAGCATTTCTCTTTTTGTATTTGAAAAACACGTCTTACTTTTTTTCTCCCTTTTGTAATGCGAGTGATTCTCTCCTCTCTCCTTCAAACCTCCTAGTGGATAAAAATTTTGGCCAGCTATGTGTATGTGTATGCTATTTTCTCCTAGTCTAAAAGCCTCCCAGTGCTCACATTGTTGTTGGCCATGCTTGTTTCTCCTTTGGAGTGGCTTTTCATTTACAATGAAGTGTCATACTTGACTAGAACACTAGAATACCAGATTTTTGATGTTCTATCTCATTGGAGGTAATCGTTTAATTTTTTTGTTCCTAATAAACCAACAAGTTGGCATCTTTCCCTCTTTCCATTCATCCTTCCCTTTCTTTTCTCTTCATATTTTCTTTCATCATTTATCTGTTTTTTAATTTTTTTGCATATTTTTGTCATATGAATTTATGTTAATCAGTATTATATTAAATGATGATAAATTCTAAATTATGAAATATTTATTTCGAATATATTAACTTAAATATGCATAAAATGTGCAATTACTTCCCCTAATTCTATAAATAAAACTATTGGCATATGCCCTCATAGTCATATTTTTTTTCAGTTTTGTATTGTTGGAAGTAATTTGTAGAAGTGAAAATAATTTCCAAAGTCAAGATTTATAACACTTTCGTAAAATGATCCTGAAACATTTAATGTGATACTAATGTGGTTCTTTGAATGACAAGTATTTCCCTCATGTTTTTGAGTATCTGGTCCTGGCTGGTTGTGCTGTTTGAAGGAGGTGACAGAACATTTAGGAGGTGTGGCTTTTCTGGAGGAAGTACATTACTGAGGATGGGCTTGAAGGGTTCACAGCCTCACTCTACTTCCAGTTTGCTTTTCAACTTCCTAGTAATGGCTGAAGATGTGATTCCTCAGCTTCCTGCTCAGGCTGCCTGCTGCAATATAGCCCAGTCATTCATGGACTCTCTCTGGAACCTCAGACCAAAATACACTCTTCTTTAGTTGCTTTTGGTCATGGTGTTTCATCACGGGAACAGGAAGAGTAACTAAATACCTATAGTCACATTACAGGTCTAGCATTCCCATGATAATTACTAAGTACTAGAATTATGCTAATTTCTAACACTTTGATGGGAACTGTGTAGCTTCAAAATATTAACAGATGGCCATATCATTTTACTACAATAGACTATTTGGGTTACTTAAATGTCCAACATTAATGAAGGCTGGGCTTCATAGAGTTGTTTTCCTCACAGTTCCCAATCATTTCTAATGAGGTATGCTGGCTGGTTTTATGTCAATATGACACAGGCTAAGTCATTCTGGAAGAGGGCATCTCTATTGAGAGATTGCTCTCACTAGGCTGGCTCATGAGGAAGCCTGTAGTGCATTTTCTTTATTGATGATGGAAGAGAGAAGGCTTGGCTAACTGTGAGCATTGGTACCGCTGGGCTGGTGGTTCTATAAGAAAGCAGGCTGGGCAAGCCACGGTGAGCAAGCCAGTGAGCAGCACCTCTCCATGGTCTCTGCATCAGCTCCTGCTTCCAGTTTCCTGCCCTGTTTCAGTTCCTGTCCTGATTTTCCTCGACAATGGAGTGTAACCTGAGTGTTATAAGCTGAAATAAACTCTTCTGTTTATAGTCATGGTGTTATTTTTTAAGACTTATTTATTTATTCATATGAGCACTGTATTTGCATATATGCCTGCAGGACAGAAGAAGGCATCAGATGGTTGTGAGCTACCAAGTGGGTGCTAAGAAATGAACTCAAGCTCTCTGGAAGAGCAATCAGTGCTCTTAACAACTGGGCTGTCTCTCCAGGTCCCTAGTCATGGTGTTTTAGCACAGCAAGAGAAAGCCTAACTGAGAGAACTGTATGGGCCTGTTTATAATTAGTAACATCTTAAAGGCTAGTGGCCTTACTGCAGGCTCCTGTGGGGAGTGGCCTACGTCAAGGTCTATCCAAGTCTTGCCTCTGTTCTAGTGTGAACTTGCATTCCCACTATCTTTGATCTTTTTAATCTTATTTTCTTAAGTGATATCCAGTAGCATATTAGCATAATAGATGTATTGTCTGTGAATAGGAATAAGTTGCTATTTGATATCATGAATTGCTTTGTTGAGAACATTATGTCTTAATACCCTCATGCTAGTTTCTATGCAAATTAAAATTAGTTTTCTTCAGTATTCCATGAACACATTTTAATTCTGTAAAGAGCAAAATCACTTTCTTTGTAGTCTGGAAGACTACGTTTTATATTATGGGGACTCGCTTTCCCATAAGGACCCATGCTTCATTCTTTTGTTCATGCATTTTTCTTTCTCATTGCACAAAAGAGCTTCAGTGGTAAATACATTCAGTTCCTCATACAGTGTAAGATAAAAGTGATATCCAAATGTCAAAGAACATCCTTGAAACCTTATAGCTAAGAAAGAAGAGTTCAGGGTTACACAGCCAAAGCAGTTTGCTGTGGCACCTGAATCTTTGAAATCATCCATAAGTAGTTTTTCCGTGTTCTATCATCCACAGGCTATTGCCCTCAAACCTATGTGCTTCATTGTGTAAACCAGTCCTCATTAAACTTGCACTTCTGCAGAAGTGTAGCATATTTTAATCTATGGAAATTAAAAGTACATTTCAGACCTGTCCCAGCTGGTAGAGAATGGGCGGTTTTTGTTCTTCATGAATTAATCCTTAGGCAGCCATTTTCTCCACATGCTAACTCAGTATTTACTGTTATCTTTGAGCTATGACCCCACCCTCTACCCCAAGAACTCAAATATTATCAAAAGAAACTTCTTAAAAATTCTCAAACTCCAAACATTGCCAGAAGGGTGAGAATGTCCTTTTTCTAGTGACCAAAAAAAAAAAAAAAGTGCTACTCTCACAACTATTGAACATGGACACAACCAAGTTTGTTTTCTTAGAAGCTGCAAACCATGAAGACTACCAAACAGTAGCTTCCCTATGCAAGGGAATGCTGAACAAATGGTCAAGGACTTCATATTTCTATCCCATGCATGCTAGTCTTCTGTTGCTCTAGTAGCAGGTTTTTGTAACTTTACTAGCTTAATGCAACACAAATTTATTATTTTATAATCCAACTGCAAAATTCTCTTTGTGCTGAAAGCACAGGGTTGGTGAAACTGTACCATTCTGGATGCTGCCAGGAAAAAGCTGATTGTTTCTTCCAGTTGCTGTCAACTATTTGGACTCAAGGCTTCTCTGCCTGAGAGTCAACATTTTCATTATGGATTGTGTGTATTCCACTTCCCTCTCCCTTGTAAGAGCCTCTATGAACACACGTCCATGGATAGGCTAGCACAGTCTCCATCCCAAAATGATTAATTTGATGACAACTTTAAGTTCCTTTTTCTCCTTGTGAGGGAACATATTCCTAGGTTCTGGGGATTCCCACATGACTGACTTGAGAAGAAGTCATTTTATGCTTATGACATTATGTGAAAAGCATCGTGTGCTTTTGTATTCCACAAAGTTGTTGATATTAGAAATATAACTGTCTATAAATGTGTATTAAGCATAGAGGATGGTGTTATTTCCTCAAGTAAATTACTTTTTAGTCTCCTTTCCTTCATAGTCTGCAATGGAGAATTACAGCCTGGAAGCATCCTCAGTGTTCTAGGAACAGAAAGTACTGCACAGTGTATCTAAATAAAATACCAATTCTAACGGCTCTCTCTCTTTCCCTTTCTTATTTTCTCCCTCCTTGTTTTTCTCTTTACCCCATCTTTATAACACACACACACACACACACACACACGAGTGGGGGAAGGAGAGTGGTAAGCCAAATCTTGTACACTTATTACTAACAGCCAGGTATGATGATGAAAAAAAGACCTGGCAAAGAAAATGTATGTTTGATTCTTTGTTTTAAATAGAAAGTGCTCACACAAGGATAAAAACATTAAAAACTTCCAGGAGATTGCTTGAGGGATGTGAAACATCTTTCCCAGGAGAAGCAATCTCATGTCTTAGACTGAATTTCTGACAGGAGTTTGATGGGTTGCCTTTAGGGCACAGTGTAATGTGCTGGACTAGGCAGATGAGTCAGAAGGCAAGAAGAGTTCACAGGGAGCTTTCTTCTAAAGGCAGAAAAAACTCTTTTAATGGGCCCTTTGGAAGAGTTCCCTGAGCTGTAACCTTGGTGGATGTTGGCTTCAGGATCATTAACCACCCAAGATAAATACAGTCCATAGGAGGTAGTGTTCTTTCCAGCGTGAGTTGCAAATGAGACTAGTCATTTACAATAAACACAGCTAAAAGAGCAAAGTTAAGCAGTGATGAGTCAACTATGCTGGCCTGTTTTTATAAAAGTTCTGTTAAGAAAAAAAAAAAAACTCCACCAATTTCTAATTTTGACAATTATTCAAAATATTTTTAGAATACAGAAAACTGCAGGCTCACAGAGAGAAAGCTGGAATTAGGTTTTCTAATCTACTTAATAGCTGGGTTACTTTGCACAAGTGACTTAATCTTACAATAATTAGATTATTTTTTACTTTTTAAATTGATAAAAACATTTGCATAGGCCACATTTAAATGTTTTATGAGGATTATAATCACCCTGAAATTTGCTTGGAAAATACTTGGTACAGAGTCAAGTAATAAAATTCTCTATCAACATTTTAAAGTATTTATAATTTTAAGGGACTGATTACTATTCCTGGCATAGAGTTTATAATTATTATCAAGTATTAGTAAAAAGTATAAAATAAGCACTAACAAATTATGTTGAACATTTTCAGTGTTTTTTGTCAGTATTAGAGTAATCAATACCCATTTTCAGAGATTAGTTTGTTGACTTTTAAAAGATGTGTACACTTACAAAATGAGCCTCTGAATCAAGATAAATAAAATTTTCAGCATTTGCCTCTTAGCAGTAACTGTTTAAATTAGTTCAAACATTAGATGTTTTATGTGAATAGAATCTTAAACTATGTACTCTTTGTGTCTAGCTCTCTTTACCTGGTATATTCCTATTTCTTTTTCTATTTATAGTAACACATAGATAATGAATTTGGTTTTTTCTATAGCTGAGAAAATTTTCATTGGTCTGTGTATTACATTGTGCTTGTTCATTTCTCTGCTCACGAACATTTGTGTTGCTTTCAGTTTGGGGCTAAATAAATAAAACTGTTATATGTTTTAGTGAAAGTCTTTTTATTTGCATTTATAGTTTTATAATCATATTTCCAAATTACAAAAATGCTGCTGAAATGGATCACTTGTTCTGTGTTGAACTTATATATCACCTTTGGATATGTCAATATCTTCTTTTGGAATTGGCTGAGGTTTTGTTTCTTTCAGGAAAGTTTTATTGATTTGTAATTGTCTTGTAAAAATGTTTGCATTCACAGTTTGGGATACAACTTTAAGATGCAATGCATTCATTCCACTTAGAATTTTACTTTGCTATCATATATATCCATCTTGTTCTCTGTGGCCTCTGTGGCCTTAAATTCACTTACTATTTCTACTACTGCTTTTATAGGATTCTTAGAATTTTCCACACAGCAACACTGTATCATTTGGAAAAGAGAAATATTCCACTTCTTCCTTCCAGTCTAAGTGTCTAAAAATGCGGTGTTGCTTGTTTTTTTTTTTTTCTTTTTTATTATCATCTATTACAAATTATTCAATTTGTATCCCAGCTGTGATCCCCTCCCTCATCTCCTCCCAATCCCATCTACCTTCCCTCTTCTCCCCCTGTGCCTTTTCCCTAGTCCACTGATAGGGGAGGTCCTCCTCCCCTTCTATTTGACTCTAGCCTATCTGCTTGTTCTATGCATTGCCTATTTTTGTAGTACAGTGATGATGTCTTGGAAACCATGAACTTCCTAGTCAGGGGAAAGAAAGGAGATCTTTTCAGCCATGATGACTAAAGCAAGCAGGATATGCAGTGTATGAAATTACCACATCACAAAAAGTTTTTATGTGCCTTTCCTAGGACATCTTATTTGCCCTCCAGTTTAATCCTTTAGGCATTGCACAGTTTAGTTGAGCAGCTTGTTACTACACTGATATTTTAGGTTACTGTTTAGAAAATATAAACTTCTAGCTCCTCTGCAGAGAGGATTCAGCTTTGGATACTGGGCTTCATCCTGTGAGTTTCCTGCCAGTGCAATGCGGCAGAGGTGGTAAAGCCACACAGTGCAGACGGCTGTGCGTCTGGACTTAAGGACCTGCTTTTTGTTGTGTGTTCTTTGGAATGCCTCAAAGTTCTCTCTCTCTCTCTCTCTCTCTTGGCAGGAATATGGCTTAAAGAGACACCACTTCGGTTGGCCTGGACACAGAATGAGGCAGAAAGGAAACTGATCTTGACTTCTATCCCAAACAGATGACACAGTGTGCAAAGACTGGTAAGGCAGCAGTCATGGTCTACTGATACATTCCAATGTAATCTTGTTTTTTTTTTTTCTTCTGTTCCTTACATCCAGGAAAACAAAAAACCATTTACAGATATTTAAGTAAGATTAAGGTTAAATATGGAGTTCCTAACTGTGATTATGTCTGAGCAGCTCTTAGGAGGCAAACCTTCTTATGGATGACTGAATGGAAATCAGGCCTAAACAAGAAGAGACAGGGTTTAATATGAGCACATTGAACGAAGTAATATAACATAATACATTTTCTGGGATAATTTTTTTATTGAAAATGTTTTTCGTACAATATATTCTTTTTCTTTCCTTTGCTAAGTAGAGGATATTTATTTTATTTGTTATTAAAAAATTTTTAGACAGTATATTCTGATCAATTTTTCCTCTCTCTCTTCTTTTATACTATTTTCCCCACCTATCCAACTCCACATCTTTTTTTCTCTCTAATTTTAGCATACAAATAGAAAGGAAGGAAACAAGAATAAAACAAAACACACACACACACCATAGAAACAATACTACACAAGCAAAAGATCAGTAAGGCTAAACAAACCCAAACAAACCAGTTTGAGAGAAAAATATCTCCAAAATTAGCAGTGAGTTCATGTTGTGTGGTGTGTAACTCTGAGCGTGGAGCCTCCCCTACATGGTTTGTAGACCCAGTGAGACTTCACTGGGAAAAAAATATTTTTCTTTGCGAGAAAACATCAGTTGGAGACAGATTCTTAGCTAGCGATTAGGGCTAGTTTCTATGTCCCTCTCAGCCCTGTGGCCCTAGCTGGCTTGGATCCCTGCAAGCCTTGTGCACGCTGCCACAGTTGCTATGAGTCCATTTGTGTATAGGTGCTGTTCTCGATGTTTTCTTGGTGTCGTCCATCCTCATTACCTCTTACAATCTTCCTGCTGCTTCTGAAGTGTAGCTCCCTGATCCCCCAAGGGATTTGCTGAAGACACCCCGTTTAGTACTGAGTCTTCCACTGTCTCTCTCCCTGCACTTTGTCTATTTGTGGGTCTCTGTTCATTCCCATCAGCTGCAGCAGGAAGTTTCTCTGATGAGGGCTAAGTAAGACACATACCTATGAGCATAGGTGGATATTTTTGGAGGCACGTTTTTTGCTAGTCCCTTTAGCAGAAAGCAATATTTGATTATTCCTCTAGGTCCATCCATAGTCTATCTCCTGTCAGGTTCTTGGCCTCCAGAGCAGTGCCTGATATGGGTTCCATCTCACGGAATGAACTTTACATCCGATCATGTATTGGTAGTTACTCCTACAATGTTTGTGTCACTGTTTCGTATCTTGCAGGCAGGTCACCACTGTAGATTAGAGTGTGTAGCTGGTATCTACTTTTCTCCTCTGCCAGTGTGCAAAGGGCCTGCTGGTACTGTGAACACCAGTGAGTAGGGTGGAGCCTCTAGGGTAGGCACCAGCTTGACTTCTCCATGCTCAGTAAGTTATGTAGGTGCTGCCTTCAGCAGGAGGGCCTTGCCGTTAGACTGTGGAGAGCACCCAATAGCCTTAGCAATTGCCTGAGTTGTTTCAGGACTTTCAGAGGCCTCTTTGCCTAACAACTCAATTGCGTACACCATTTCTGGCATATGGTGTGAAGAGAGCTCCTGTTGCAGCTTTCCTTCCCCATTCTCTTGGTGACTCCATTGAGGAACATGAAAATACAGTATTTGTATATTGTAAAAATCTTCTGCTGTAGCAGATTTCCATACAACCCCTCCTATGTCCTTAGTGTTAGCTGTCCCTCCCTCCTTTACCCCTCTCTTTCTTCCCTTTGTTTAATCGTTCCCCTTGAGCTATTCCCATGTATGCATAACTATAAATTCGATTTCCCATTCTGTGGGAGATCCTCCTCTTAACCCCTAGTCTTATTCTATACCTAATATCTGTGGTCATGTAAACTGTGGCATGCTTTCCAGAAGCTTAGAGGCTCATATCCACATAGACGTGAATACACACAATGATTGTTTTTGGGGTCAGGGTTTCTTCACTTAGGATGATTTGTCTTTCTAGCTCCATCCATTTACCTGAGAATTTCATACTTAACTTTTTTAATAGCTAAGTAATATTCCATTGTGTAAATGCACTCCATTTTAATTTATCTGTTGATGGACTTCTAGGCTGTTTCCAATTTCTGGCTAGTCTTTTAAATTTTATTTATTTTAATTAATTAATATATTTATTCACTTTACATCCCAATCATAACCCCTCCCTCCTCTCTTCCCAGTCCCACACTCCTTCCTTCTTTCCCTTCTTCCCCCCTCCCACCACTCAGAAAAGGAGAGCCCCCCCACCAACCCACATCAAGTCACATCAAGACTGAATACATTCTGCCAGCGCGAAGTGATTGTTTGAACAGCATGCAACAGAGTCCATGTCAGAGACAGCCTCTGTTCCTCTTACTATGGCACCAACATGAAGACCAAGCTGCTTATCCACTGCAAATGTGTAAGGGACCTAGGTCCAGTCCATGCATGGTCCTTGGTTGGTGCTTCAGTCTCTACAACCGTCCCTCCCCTCGGGGCCCAGTTTAGTTGAACCTGTTGGTCTTGTTATGGAGCTCCTGTCCCCCTCCAGGTCCTTCTTTTCTTACTCCCACCTTCCATTAGGCTCCCTGCACCCCACCCAATGTTTGTCTGTGAATTCCAGCATCTGTTTCAATCCGTTGCTGCATGGAGCCTCTCAGAGGACAGCTATGCTCTGCTCCCATCTGAAAGCATAGTACAATATTGTTATTAGTGTCAGGGGCTGGCCCTCTCCCTTGGTGTGGGTCTCACGTTGGGACAGGCTTTGGTTAGACATTCCCTCAGTCTCTGCTCTATTTTTATCCCTACACATCTTATAGGCAGGACAAATTTTGGGTCAAAGTCTTTGTGGGTGGGTTGGTGTTCCCCTCCCTCCACTAAGAGTCCTATCTTGTTAAAGGGTGGCTTCTGCAGTCTCCATGAAGAGGCCACTATCTCACCAGATAGGACTCAAATTTACTTCTAATTAATTAATTAATTAATTTGCTTGTTTGTTTATTTATTTAATCACTTTACAGCCTGACCCCATACCCTCCCTCCTATCCTCCTCATCCCATTCTCATATCCCCATTTGCCCTTCTTCTCAGAGATGGGAGAGCCCCAAGGGTACCAACCCACCTTGGCACCTCAAGTCACAGCAGGACAAGTTCATCCTCTCCCACTGAGGGAAGACAAGGGAGCCCAGCTAGGGGAAGGAGAGTAGCAGTGGATAAACAAGAGTCACTGCTAAGTGTCCTCAAAGGTTAGAGGAAAGTATGTTCGTTAAAAACAAAAATTTTAAAATCTAGCGAGGAAATAAAACACTTTAAAAATAGCTAATGCTAAGTCCAGACCTTAAAGTCTACATGATTCCACAGACATACAGAGGCTAGGCTAATGAGTTGTGACTTTGAAATGGCAAAAGGAGGACAGTCAAATTGAAAGTAAGCAAATTCTTCAGAGAAAAAAAATGCACTAACTAGATATAACAAGAGCCTCAGGAACTTGAGGGCAGTGTCATGTCATGGCCACATGTGAAAGTAGGATTTCAGAAACTGGTGGCTACTGTATCCTCTAGAGTCACTACAGACATTGGGTTAACAAGGGCAGATCTATTGCTCTTTAGGGACCTTCAGGGTTTAATGTCCTACATGTCTATGGTCATTTTAATCAGGAAATCAATATATGACCTTGTTTTGTGCTTGTTTCTGTTTTAAATGTCTTTGTTAACATATACTTGACATTAATAATTAATGAGGTGGTTTTGAATTATTTAAAACTAGGCACTCTGGAGGCCATTTTTCTTACATAAGTTCCTTGAAAAGTCATTGTTAAACAGGCAAGTTTCTTCGGTGTTGAACTCTTGTTATAGCCTTTAATATGATTCATTTTACATGTAATGGGTAGCTAACTTCTTTTTGTTTCAGTCTCCTGGCTTATAGATTATATATTTCTTCTAAGATTAACATTTTCTTTTCAGTATAATTTGAAATATATGAGACAAAACTAGAAAAATGATTTTGACAGTTTCCAGAGTATGTAAATTTCTGTGTGCACAACTTCAACTCAGCGACACTGTTCCCGTTGAATGTTGGCACCTCAGTACATTGATGCACACAGTTTACTCTTCCCCATTTTTCTCTTCTTTACTTCTTTTTTTTTCTGAGACAGTCTTGGTATGTATATCTTCCTGAGCTGGTCTTGGTATGTATATCTATGGAGACGGTCTTGGTATGTGTATCCTACTCTGATTTCTTATCCCTGATGCTTCCTCCTCAGATGTCCAATTGCTGGGATTACAGGTGTGTGCCTCTGTGTCTGGCTTCACCACCTTTTCATTCCTTCACCATATACTAGAGATGTTACTTCCACTCTTTAGAGAGTCCTGATGCACAGGCTGACAGATCTTCATTTGTCTGATTGTAGTAGATTGTTAATTAAATGACAGTCAGAAAACTGACAATAGTGCTACCTCAAGATCCAGCTATACCACCCCTAAGCATATATCTGAAAGATGTGCAACCATACTACACGGACCATGTTTGTAGCAGCTTTATTTGTAAAAGCCAGAATCTGAAAAGAACTTAGATGTCACTCACTTGAAGGATGGATACAGAAATTATGGTACATTTACACAGTGGAATACTACTCAGCTTTTAAAAACAAAGAAATCCTGAAATTTTCAGGCAAATGGATGGAACTAAAAAGATCATCCTGAGTGAGGTATGCCAGAAGCAGAAAGACACACAGGTTATAAACTTACTTATACGTGGATATTAGCCATATTATATAGGAAAAACATACTAAAATCTACAGACCTAAAAAAACCTAAATGACAAGGAGGACCCTAGGTAAGATGCTTAATTCTCATTAATAAAGGAAAAGAGGATAGACACCAGAAGCAGTAGAAGAGAGGGAAAGAGAGGGAACAGGACTGGAGCCTACCATAGATGTCCCCTAAAAGACTCTAACCAGCAGGGGATCAAAGCAGATGTAGAGACTCACAGCCAAACCTTGGAGAGAGTGTATGGAGTCTTATGAAGACAGGGAATATAAAAAGAGAGGACAGGAGCCACATAAGGAGACCAACAAAGCCAAAAGAAAAAGAAAAGAAAGAAAAAAACAAAACAAAACAAAACAAAACAAAACAGGGACCAGGGGGGACTGCAGAGATTGATGCATCAACCAAAGACCATACATAGAAAGGATCTAGACTCTCTGCTCAGATGTAGGCAATAAACAACCCAGTCTCCATGTGGGTTCCCTAGTAAGGGGAAAATAGACAGACTCTGACTTGAACTCCATTGCCTGCTCCTTGATCACTTCTCCCTGGTGGGGTGACTTAGCCAGCCCACAGAGGAAAAGAATCTAGGCAGTCCTGATGGGACTTGATAGGCTAGGGTCAGAGGGGAGAAGGACTTCCCCCATCAGTAGACTAGAGGAAAGGAATAGGGGGGAGAAGAAGGAGGGAGTGAAGGTAGGACTGGGAGGAGATGAGGGAGGGGGCTGCAACTGAGATACAAAGTGAGTAAATTGTGAATAATAATAATGACAATGATAAAAAGTTAACTCAAGTCCCAAATCATCATAACTCACATCTGAATAAAGCTTGTCTACCAGGTATTTTCCTGAAGAGGTATATGGCAACCTTCTTGTATTTGGGAACACTAGTCAGTATTCCTAGTAGGAATGATATAAGGATTTTATCTAAAACAAAAATATATTTGCTTATAGTTCTCAAAACTGAAAATCAAGGTCTCTGTATCCCGAGTTTAATAATGACTCTTCTTGTATTGCAGATGATCAACTTCCTCCTGTGGGTGAGAGACCAAAATAATTGGAAAAGAGAGAGAGAGAGAGAGAGAGAGAGAGAGAGAGAGAGAGAGAGAGAGAGAGAGAGAGAAAGAGAGAGAGAGAGAGAGAGGGATGCGTACTAGTATTAACAGGCAGATCTGAGTACTGGCCTCATGATCTCAGTGAGTCTTGATTGTATCCTCGCCAACTTTTTCTGCAATGTAGACTTACATAAGATTTTATCTGTGGAATCTTAGAAGAATACAGCTTTGGCCATTGTAAAATGCTATAGCAATTTATTTGGGAGATACTTTAAATAGTGAAATTGTTAACAAAAAACCATATAGTGATCTGGTAGTAGCTTGTCTATAATTCAAGCACTGATATAACTGGGTAGAAGTTGCAGTTTCAAAGCTAGCTCATGCTACTAGTAAGAAAACAAAACAACATGACAAACAAAAATGAGAAATTAACATGGTGACAAATACATCATTAAGACAACTGTTTTGAAGAGATGAAACAAGAAGGCAGAACATCACCATAGTTTAGTTGAGAACATTAGCATATCAGTTTTTTTCTTTTCTTCTTCTTCTTCTTTTTCTTTTCTTTTTTTTTTTTTTTGTGCTCTGCATGCATGCCTACAAATCACTATGACTGCTCTGTGTACCAACTGGGATTTACAAGTACATCTAAATATGTAGGCAAATCTACAATTACAGAATCCAAAAATGATGAGAAAAGCCAACTATATTTGTATTTGATTTCCAAAAACATGTCTCTTTTTTGTCAAATCTAGATTGGTGCATGACTTAAAATCTAAATCAGAATTGAGATGTCTTGTTAGAATTTTCTTTTGATAAGTATGAAGTGTCCTTTCTTATCTCTTTAGATTAATTTTGCTTGAAAGTTTATTTTATTAGATATTAGAATGACTACTCCAGCTTGCTCCTTGGATCCTTTTGCTTGTAAAAGCTCCTTCCAGCCTTTTACTCTCAGGTAATGTCTATCTTTATGGTAGAGGTATGCTTTTTGTATGCAACAGAATGTTGGATCCTGGTTACGCATCCATTCTGTTAGTCTATGTCTTTTTATTCGAGAGTTGAGTCCATTAATGTAGAGAGAGAGTAATGGCCAGTGATTCTATTAGTTCCTTTTATTTTGATGTTGTTTGTAGTAGTATGTTGCTTGTTCTTCAGTCACTTCTTCCAAACGAGGTGGCCTTGCCAGGCCACAGAGAAAAAGGATGCAGGCAGCCCTAAAGAGAATTGATAGATTGATAGGCTGGGTCAGTTGGTAAGGGAGGAGGGCTCCCTCTTTTTTGGGGACTAGAGGAGAGGGTGCAGGAAGAGTGAGAGGGAGTATGACAGGGAGTAGACAAGGGAGGGAGATATGATCAATATGTAAAATGAATTAATAATAATAAAAAGAATGTGCAGTTAAAAAATATGACCTATAGAAATTATCCCTAAAAGGACATAAGACATATAATACAGGATAAACATACTAAAATCTATAGTCCTAAAGAAGCTAAACAACAAGGAGGATCCTAGGGTAGATGCTCAATCCTCATTCAGAAAGG
This sequence comes from Meriones unguiculatus, assembly GCF_030254825.1. Taxonomy (NCBI): domain Eukaryota; kingdom Metazoa; phylum Chordata; class Mammalia; order Rodentia; family Muridae; genus Meriones; species Meriones unguiculatus. The sequence goes on from NC_083350.1 coordinate 184,215,690, forward strand.
CAAATGGGATAGACACTGGAAGAGGGAGAAAAAAGGAAACAGGACAGGAGTCTAACACAGAGGACCTCTGAAAGACCCTACCTAGCAGGGTATTGAAGCAGATGCTGAGACTCATAGCCAAACTTTGGGCAGAGGGCAGAGAATCTTTTTTTTTAATTTTTATTTAACTTTTATTAATTACACTTTATTCATTTTGTATCCCCCATAAGCCCCTCTCTCCTCCCCTCCCGGTCCCACTCCTCCCTGGCCCCACCCTCCCCCCCTTCCTGCATGCACGCCCCTCCCCAAGTCCACTGATAGGGGAGGTCCTCCTCTCCTTCTTTCTGATCTTAGTCTATCAGTTCTCATGAGTGCAGAGAATCTTATGGAAGATGGGGGAGATAGAAAAACCTGGAGGGGACAGGAACTCCGCAAGGAGGCCAACAGAGCCAAAAAATCTGGGCCCAGGGACCTTGCAGAGACTGATACCTTAACCAAGGACCATGCATGGAAAGGATCTAGAACCCATGCTCAGATGTAGCTTATGGGCAGCTTAGTCTCTAAGTGAGTTCCCTAGTAAGGGGAGCAGAGGCTGTCACTGACATGCACTTAGTGGCTGGCTCTTTGATCATCTTCCCCCATCCCCAGGGGTGTGTGTGCAAGCTTTCCAGACCACAGAGGAAATGGATGCAGTCAGTCCTGGTGAGACCTGACAGGCTAGGGTCAGATAGAAAGGGGTGGGGGGAGGACCTTCCCTATCAGTGCACAAGGGGAAGGGCATAGGAGAAGAAGAGGGAGGAAGGATAGGATTGGGTAGAAACCAGGGAGGGGGCTACAGCTGGAATACAAAGTGAATAAATTGTAATAAATAATAAATTAATTAAAAAACAAAACCAAAGAAAATACAAATCATAGAGGATACACAGGGTGGGTTATTTAGACAAACTCATGCTTTATGGTGTGGTGATTATATTATTTTGGCTCAGTCGTTTTACCTGAGTGCTTTAGATGGAGAGCAACCCTGTGTCAATGAAAGCAAATATTTGCTGAGTGTGTGTACCACAGGAGACACTGTTCTCATTGCTGGAACTGACTTTAGAACTCTTGTAGGTAGGTGTAATCTTACACTGATTTTACAAGTCTGTCAACACACAGAATATCTAATACCATTGCATTTAAAGAGCAAAATATATGTTATTTTGTTTCTCTGTCATTTTCAAATTAAAAGCAACTATTACTATTATTCACATGGTTGTCATTGCAAAATCCGAGAAAAAAGACAGTGCATGTATTGTGGATGTTCATGTACATAAATGCAGATGTTAGGACTTCAGTTTGGTTATTTGTTTTATGATTCAGTTTTGTGATACTCTTTCAATTTCCCATAAGTTTTAACCCTAAATGCTTGTGCAAAGCATAGCAACAGATACTGAGGAAGCCCAATGCACTGTGCCCCAGACTGAGCACTGTTGGGGAGATGATACAAGAGTAAGAAAGTATTTGATGGAGGAAGTTATGGGAAAACTTGGGAGTTGAAATTCAGATATTGTGAAATGAGAAAGAGTTCTAGTCCATAACTGGGCTTGTTTTCACTAGTGACCATCCTGCTATGAAATGATCAAGATCCAAAATGAATAAATTAAAAAAATAAATGTAAATAAAACATTTTTGAGACTAGTAAATTTTCTTAACTTGGAAAAAACATTAAATATGCTGAAGCTAAGTTTTTGGAAGTTTTGTAGACCGAAATAACTCGTTTCACTTAACATTGATTAATTGGCATTGGACCTGGTGCCTAAGAACACTTGCTCTTCTTTTAGAGGATTTGGGTCTCAGTGCCCACACTGCACAGCTAATAGCTGCTTGTAACTCTCTCTCTGTGAAAATCTGACCTCTTCTGGCATCTGCACACATCTGGGAAACACATAGATACATAAAAATGAAAATAAATTTGTAAATCAAGTTAGGAAGGGAGGCTTTATAAAAATTCATGTTTCACAGCCATTTGTGTAAAAATCATAAGTAAATTACCCCATAACACATAACACATAACACAGAGGCCAGGTCTAGAGGAAATGACATAGAGATGTTAGATACTCTTTAGATTAAAAGTAGAGTCATATAAGCTTCAATATTCCTGGGTCATTTATGTACTTAGGAGCTTACCTAGAATGGTGTTGAAACAGGGCAATACGCCAGTACTTCTCAAACAGACTGTACTGCTCATGAGTTTGAGGGAATCTTTAATAAATGATGTCACCATCTTCCAAAAGTCCGGTGTGTTGCCTTATCATCTGCTGAAAGTCTCTTTGTAAATATTGGGAACATTGCTCATACTCATCAGATATCTATAGCCAAGTGACAGAATTTAGCTGCCATTCCTTAGCACAATCTTGAACAATCTCTTGATCTTCATTGTGTCATGCTTCTCAGAGTGTGACAAATTTGTCGCTTTTGTTGTAATTAATAAATTAAAAAATCACTTTCTGGAGTCGATACTCCAGACTCCATTTATTTTTAGGATATATGAGAATTAAGCAGCTGTAGAAACAACACATGCACACACTTTACTGTAGATCTGACACGAGTTCTTTTGGGCCAGGGCAGTATTCCTCATTGATCTCAAAGTCACAGAAATATAAATGAAGCAAAGGCAATGTTGGGAGCTCAGAGAAAGCTGCAATGACCTCCTAAAATCTCTGTGAATCGGGACTTAACACTTGTCTTGCTATCTCTGTGGAATTTGTAGTGAACACACAGAAAGTCTTTTCCATCTCAGTGCAATAAGTATCCTATATTCAGAAACCAATACTTCGTCGTAACACTTTCAGGGTTTCAGATTGCATCCTCCTTTTTACTGCAACACAGAGTTTGCAAGTAGCTCCTAGAATGACTTTATAACATCAAGACCAGACAATTTCACTACATTCAAAGTGTGATTTACTTCTCAGGGGAAAGTAGAATGCTGCAGTGAAAATGACATACATTTTGGCTTCTTCACCTATTATTCACCCTCAGCACTGTCACCGGGAGTCTAATTAAGTCTTGTTGTAGGGTTGTGGTCCTGGGAGATGGCCTGGTTTATTTTTCTGGCCTTAAGAATTCCAAGTACATGTGAAGAATGATTATGCCAGCCTTCTCTCAAACCTACTTCCTTCTGTATCTTTAGAAAAGACATCCGTCGTTGCTGTTAATGCCCTACTATATCCACTGGTAATTATGCATACTTGGCTGTATTCACCAATGTGTATGGTTTTCCTCTCAAGTCTCACTGTGTTATTAGCTACTAATAATTCTTTCTAAATAAATAAAACACCCTTTACTGCTATGTAGTTTTCTGTGTTTTTTGGTCAGAGATTGCATGGTCAAATGGGAAAAAAATGCTCATTAACTAGGTACTCTGTGGGTTTGTTTGATAAGAGAATGGACTTTGTGGCTAAGTTTCAGAGGGACATAAGGTGTGCTCTCAGAGGCTTCTGTGTGTATAACAATGCTTAGTTCACTCCTGTTCAAACTATTTACAGCAGAGTGACAGAAGAGCTATTTACATAGAGCTACACAATCATATGATATCTATGATAGCCAAGGTCTTCACTGAGACATTAAGTCTATATCCTCAGCTTGTGCTGTGTCATTGAGAAGGAAACCTCTAAATTCATAGCTTATAAACAGAGTAATTCATTAGGAGAATTTTCTCTAAGGCAATAAATGACATGGTTTATTATAAAAAGGCCAGGCTCATGCATACAATTATCTTTTCTCACCACCACAGCCAAAGTAGGAACGAAGGGAGTCATAAGATCCCAAAATGTTTGAAGGCAAATTCCACAAAATGAAGAATAGAATGCATGTTAAGGTTGGAACATTTCAAAGAAAGAAATCAGTAGATTTTCTCTTACATAAATATTTAATATGAAATCCGGGTATTGGTAGCACATGCCTATAATCCCAGCACTTGGGTGATGAGGCAGGCGGATCTTTATGAATTTGAGGCGAGCAAGATTTACAAAGTAAGTTCAGAACAGCCAAGGCTACACAGAGAAACCTTGTTTCAAGAATAAATAAACAAATATACATTTATGTTTAACATGTAGAAATTATATATTTTTCATGATAATCATCTTGTTGAGTTTTGAGGTCATCATTTTATGTTTGATTTAGAGCATATTTATGTATGTGAAGTCCCTTTGTGTTCATATATATGGATCAGAAGATATTAGTTAGATCTACACTGCTACAGTAATTTTATGGAGAAACAAGGATTACGTTCCTTAAACTTTTGGAGGTTCAAGAACACAGTAGAGCAGTCTCTTTGCTCTGGTCTCCCCTGGGGTTAGAAAATGGCAATGAAAGCAGTGCTTGTGAGACCATGCAGATACTTGCATCTCTAACCACAACAGAGAGTAGGTCCTTGCGGAGAGCCACAGAGAACTTCAATAACATATGCCCAATGTTCCACTTTCACACATCTCCAAAGTTCTACCTTCCCAATAGTGACACGCTGGGGAACATGCCTTCAGTTATGGTCCTTTGAAGCTTTCCAACCATAGTAGGTCATTATCATCAAAGTGAGCTGGGTTGCATCCTGATGGAGACAACCAGAGGAATGGACACTTCAGTACCTGCTGCTACCTTTTTGCTTTCAGAATAGCTAGTTAGGAAGTCTTTGTGACAATATAGAATAATTGTGTTTCAAAGATAAGACAAAGTAAAACATGGTCATTTAAACTTTTTTTTTTATTACTTCCCATTCCTTGTACTTGAGAGTTCCTTTGTAAGCTATTTTTACAATCTTCCATCTTTGAAAACCTGTGATCTGTCTGCTGTCAAAATGTCTAACTCCTGGGGTTATAATTTTTGCAATATTCAGGAATTAATGAAATTTCCTGACAAATATGTCCCAAGATGAGCCCTGAAAAAGGCTGATTTTGAAACAAGAACTTTTAGAGAATTATAAAAATAACATTGGGAGATGCCTCCCAGCTTCTTGCTCCTTAGCAATGTTATAGCATCATAAATCCTAAAGACTGGAGCTTTTAAAAACATAAGTTCTAGAAACTTGGTGTAGGTTATGTGTTGGATCTTAATATGTTCCATAAATAAGAACTCTAATCATTTGTTAATGATTATTTAGCTAGATTATATGACATTATCCAAAATAAGCTGGTAGACTTGTGTTTTACTTTAAGTATCCAGAATCCTGACTCACAGGAAATGTTTCCAATTTATCAAGCTGCTCAGCATTTGAGTCAAAGTAGGGAGCTTTTTTCTTTGTGCTGTGATTACTGTCAGTTTACTCCCACATGCTTTAAGAATTCCACAAGTATGGTTCATGTAGAGCAAAGAAAGAAGCAGGGAAAAGAAAGACCTTCTGAGCTTTCTGCAGTAAGAAGTGGCTTTGGCCTCATAGTCATTCCTTTGAAATTTAAAATTAAAATAACACTACCTTACAAGAAAATGATGACAACTTTAAAAATCTAGAAGAGGTGAATAGGTAAGACTAGGCATTCAATCTGCTTGAAAGCAAATATCATGCTGATTCACTTAGTATAACCCCCTAATCCAACAAAGCATGCATATTCTAGACAACTTATTTATGCTAGCAATGCTACTCCAAAATTAAACCATTCTTTCAAGAGCTAAAAATATTTGCATTATGTTTTCCTTCCATATAAAACGGTACTACATCATTACAATTATGAAGCTAGCAGGACACTCCGTATTACCAGAAGTGGATAAATTTCCAATTAGTCATAATACTGAAGCTCATGTTGCTAAGAGATAAATGACAAGTATGTTAAAGTTATTTTTATAAAATTGTGTTTGTTTCTCAGTTTCACTCTTAAACTGGCTATTACCCAAATAATTGAAACTTTATTATTTTCTTAATAAGCTTTACAACATAATCCTGAGCAGTGGTTAAGACTTTCAAAGCTAATTTGGCTTCCTCCCAGCATGAATCCGAGAGATACTTGTAATTTAAGACTTTCCTGCTAGCTGAACGTCTTCAAGGATCCTGGACTGCTGCCCAAGGTTCAATCTCCTACTTCCTCCTCTAGCTCCTCCTCCACTGGTTGGCAGGAAGTCCAGCCCTACTCTCTCCCCTGCTTAGCGATTGGCTGTACGCTGCTTTATTGGCATATCGGGGACAATTGGGGAGCAGTGTTTATACAACACTGAGACCGAGAAATTCTCAGAAAAAAAGATTGCAAACAGATATGAGAGATACAGAATCAGCATCTCAGTTATACATTATTATGCCTACATTTCCCTATTTAAGTCTAAAAGAAGGCTCTTTCTTTGACAATGACAAACTATATGTAATAATAACAATTATGAAAATTATTAGGCAAAATTACATTTGTATATTTGGCACCTTTGGATAAAGTATTCTACTATCTATCCATTTGTATAGTCCTAACCAATTTAAGTTTAACCATGATACTATAACTATCTAGTCTTCAACCCTATCAGAGATTTAAGGAATAAGTATTCCCTGAATATGTGGGATGTGCAGGCAAGCAGCCACAAAAGTATAGAAATGACAGAACCATAGCACTGCCGAGCACGTAGCTAAGAGATAAATGGTGAAGTAAATTGATGGATATTACAAGCAGGAGTCACCTGTAAGTTCGGCAAATTCTGAGGTTCCACGCATTCAGATGTATTTTCCAAGAACGGGATACATTGACAGTATAATAAGGAAAAAATGCTATGAACCCAGTGAAACAGAGGGCCATCAGATTACAAATCAGATATTATTTGGGGGATATATTGGCTTGACTAAATGTTATGTTCATAGGGACATGGTTGAAGATCTTGGAGGATTTGATATAGGGGGATGAAAGTGATTATAATGAATTGTGTGACATTTTGAAAGAATTAAAAAACATTGTTTTTAATTTTGTTTTTAAGGAATAAATGTTTTGCAAAACTGAAGATTTCTTTGGTAGTTCTGACAGCAAATAATAGGAATTGCCAAATTATCTATCAAAGTCTACTACTATATTAAGTTCTTTAAATACACTGTTACACTTAGTCCTCTGCACTGTTCTGAGATACCTTTAGTGCCTAGAACATAGCCTGTCTCTAAGAACTCACTGAACAGACAAACCTTTGGAACAGTCAGTAATGAGTAGGCAAACCTTTGCAGGAGGTTTTAGACTGTCCATCTTACAGATCAACGCAGGGAGGCTGTGCACAAGGCCCTGATGGCAGCAGGATTTAAGACAGGACTGCTTAATCAATTCCAAAGCATGTGCACCCACCCTTTTCTATGCGACCCTCTAAGGTTTGCTTTCTAAACAAAACCCTGGAGCAATCTTTGAAGGTGCATCAAATTCAGATTCGAAGAGTAGCTGTGAGAGCGGAGAGGCGGTCCATCTTTTTCATCTTGGTAACTGGCAGCAGATATTGCTCAGATTTTGTGAATGGTGAGTTGGTGAGCATGGGTCTTTCTTTCTGTAGATGCATGTAATCTCTTACCTGTTTTTTGAAATCCAAACAGCTCATTTTTTAAACTCACATGGATACAAAATCTTCTCTGACTTAAACTGATCTAAGTACAAATCTCACTCTGAACAGACCATCTCCATTCTGCATTTGTCACACTTGCATGACTTCGCTTTGCTGCTGAAACTGTAACTTGCTGGGCCCATGAGCTATTGGTGAAATGAAAGGATAGACTGTTAACAAATAGGAAAATTTATGCAATGTTTACTTTTCCCTAGGTAAAAACACCTTTAAGGTACAAAATATGTCTGCTCAAAGATTTCAGAGAAAGCATGGTAGGCTTGCTCATGTTCCAGTTACTGAAGCCATAGTCACCAGAGGGAAACAGAGCTGATATATATATATATATATATATATATATATATATATATATATATAATGTTATGTTATATATTGTACATATTATATATATTATTATTATATTCTAGTATATATATTTATGTTTGGTTTTAAGGGTATAAATTTCAAGATACTGAAGCATCTGCTATAGAAAGAGATTTTCTTGCTTTTAAGGAAGATGCCCACAGAATTGCCCCCTGGTGGAACAGTGTGCCCTTCAGAATGCACTGGCATTCTAGCAGGGGAAACTCAAGGCAATCCATGGGAGTGAGAAGCTCATTTCTGCAAGTTATAGAACACAAGAAAGTCATCCCCCAACTGTTCAACACACACCCATCTTTTCTTGACATACTTTCATAATGTTATTTTTATCCGCACTTCCTCATTTCTGTGCAGAATTTCACAATCATGGTACCCTGGGGTAACGTAAAGTAAGAAGGAAGAGAAAGAACAGCATGTATTCCATTACACGTTCTCTCGAGTTTTCATGAGTCTAATTGATGTTATTTAGTCAAGTATTCATATAAGACAAGTAGATAGAAAAAGAAGTCATTTGTCCTGGTTCCACTGAGCGCCTGGGAACAAATGAATGATGTTTGAGTTAAATGGCTGACGCTCATCATACAACCATGCAGTGACAGCTGAGGTGCTGGAATCTGGGGCCTGGACCCCTAGCTGGGTGAATTCCCCATTACATGAGATGAATTTGCAACTTAACTTTCAACATTTGACATATGCTGCATTTAGAATATTTCATTTCTTAAAATAGATGTTATGTAAAACCCATGCCCAGTCTTCCACAAATATTGCAGAAACAAATAATAGAAAAATTATATAAAATGAGAGTGCAGGCTGAGTCAGACTTCCTGCCTGCTTCCCAAATGGTTTTCCTAGTCTATCCAAGATACAGGACTCTTAAATTGTGACTGTCCAAACCCTTGTTCCGTTCTCCTGAGAACCTGGAGGCAGGCCAAACACTCATTTTGCCACTGCTGGGACTACAGTTGTGCTTTATAAAGTGGGCCACAGCATGCTCCTTAGATGTCTTAAGGATGCTGCAGGCTTTGGCAAGGGAGACCGGAGTTAAAGTTTGCACAGAAGTTGATTTCAGCGGTCCCTTGCTAGACTTCACATGGGCATTCACACAGCAGGCAGGCTTCTAGTTAGTTCCACAAGTACAAGGAAGCATCCTTCACAAGTAACCCCTTTTTTCCCTTCACTTATACATTATTACCTTTCTTCTCTATTGGTTTTGTCAATAATACAGAAGAACAGAAATTTTGGATTAGTTTTTTATTATGATAATTCTATATACTTAATGGACTCTCTTTCAAACTTGTATACTGAAACCCTAACACAGACAGACCCAACTGGTGGAGTTTAGATATGTGTCCTTATGGAACGTGACGTTTAGCTAAGGTTGTAAAGATTGTGCCCTCATGGACTTCTGCTTCTTCCAGGAAGAGGCATAAGAGAGATTTTCTTCCTTCTTCCACCCTGTGAGGGTCCAGTGAGTATAGATTGCCAGTGAGCCAGAATGGCAGCACTATGTAGATCACAGTGCCAGTAACATAATTTCACTCTCCTTTGGAACTGTAAAAATATATTTGTGCTGCTGAATCCACCCAGTACATAGTGTCTTGTTATAGGTGACTAAGCTATAAAGGTGAGGTTTACGTCACCTTCTCCCCAAAGACATCGTTTGTAATTAAAGGATGTACACCTCTTAAAACTGCAAAGAGATTAAATTAGTTCTTTGCTCAGTATTCAATTCTAGGATAGTGGTGTGCATTTCCTACATGGAATAGGAAAATAAGGAGTGACATGGTTGAAACCAAACGTTTTAGTAAGCGGACATAAGGAATAATACAGAGAGCCTTCCACCGTTTAGTTAAGGCTATCTTGCAGAAGGATGGCTGCGTTACTGCATCCTTGCCATCCATTCCAGGAGGGGGTCCTCGGGTCTGCGCTGGAGGAGACTTAGGTGCTGTGTCCCTGGGTGCTGTGTACTCAGTTTTACTGCCAGTATTCATGGGGTAGATTTATGCCTCTGCTGTTAATATGGTCTTGGTTGGTTGGTGACTTCTTGTTCCCACATCCATTTTTCCTGATTTTTTTTTTTTGTTCAGTTCCAACTGTAATTCACACACTGTCTTCACATACCAGTCACATTACAGACACCTGGGTCTCAATTTCACAACGGACCTCGTGGAAAGTGCCAGCACACAAAGTTAGGTTAAGTGCAGAAACCACCTGATATAGTGAGGCTCATATATATATTGCACACATATATGTTACAATGCTGAGAATATTGCTGAAGAATATATTTATACATACATCTGTGTATATACACACATATATTACATCTTGGCAAGAGGCTCCTAAGAATAATGAAATAATAAAATTCAGGATTCTCAGAGATATTCTGAAATTTAGAGGACTCACAAGATGCCTACCCAAGGTTATACAAGCAAAGAACAGTTGCTGGGGGAGAAGACGGAGGTCAGCAGAGCTTCCTTCCAGTAGTTAAGGAAGTGACCATGGAGGGGGTTTTCTAGATCCTTCATTGTTCTGGGTAAGGTGATGCAGTTAAGTTTAAGTTCCCACGTTCCTCCAAGTGATCCTTCCCCATGCTTCTAAAGCAAGGCAAATAAACTGACCGATTTCCTAGGCAAGACTTGAGTGGAATTACTTTTTTGGTCTATGTTTCCTTTTTCTGTCCAATAGTTGTATCACTAAAAAGATAAAAACTCATACTATGTATGTTTGTAACTTCTTTTTTTAAATAAAATTTATTTATTTATTCATTTATTACAATTTATTTACCTTGTATCTATACTGTAGCCTCTTCCATCATCCCCTCCTAATCCCATCTACCATCCCTCTTCTCCCTCTATGACCTTTCACTAATCCCCTGATAGAGGGGGACCTCCTTCCCTGACCCTGGGCTATTAGGTCTCATCAGAGCAGGCTGCACCATCTTCCTCTGTGGTCTGGCAAGGCTGCACACCCACAAGGAGCTGGCAACTGAGTTCATAACATAGACAGCCTTTGTACCCCTTACTAGGGAATCCACTTGGAAACTGAGCAGCTTAAGGGCTTCCTCTGAACAGGGCTTCTAGGTACTCTCCATGCAAGGTCCTTGGTTGGAGTATTGGTCTCTGCAAGGATTATAGATTTTAGTATGTTTATCCTATAGTATATGGCTAATATACAGTTATAAGTAAGTATATACCATATGTATCTTTCTGCTTCTGGGTTACCTCTCTCAGGATCATCTTTTCTAGTTCCCACCATTTGCCTGCAAGTTTCATGATTTCTTTGTCTTTATTGCTGAGTAGTATTCCATCATGTAAATGTAGCCCACTTTCTGTATCCATGTTTCGGTTGAGGGATGTCTAGGTTGTTTCCAGATTCTGGCTACTTTTACAAACCGTTTAGTAAGCTCCCAAGAGATTCTGAAGAGCCCTTAGAAAATAGTGCTTATTTTCTGATGTCTTTATTTGAATACTTTTTCATTTGTGTGTGCGCATGTGTGTATGTGCATTAGGGTGCACATGCCCTGATGATCATGTAGAGGTCAGAGGGCAACACTGTGGAGTTGGTTTTTTTCTTCCAACATTTTGTGGGTTCTGGAGCTTGAGAGATGTTGACTGGCTTGCATAGCAAACACGCTTACCTGCTAAGCCATGTCAGTCATCCTGGAGGCCTTTCATTCTTGAGCCAGCTCATTCTACTCCATCAGTGAGCTCCTAGTCTTATAGGAAGGGCTGGCTTATGTGATTCCTCTTGAGTAAATTGACGCTAATAATTACAATGTTTCCTTGGCTTTACTGTGAGGTCAACGTCTACAGTTCTTTCCGGCACCTTCCTTCACTTCTTTTTCTTGTCCTCCAGTAATCTTTTACTAATATGCTATGGGGTGGTCTATATGATATAATATAGAAGGTGAGTGTAGTGGTTCTTATTAATTGTCAGAATATAGAATCACCTGGAATGCAGGCCTCTAGGCATATCTAAGGGGCTTGTCTGTAAGAGATGCATAATAGTGGATGGCACCTGCTCTCAATGGAGTAAGCATGCATTCATATTTTGCTCTTTGTTTCTTTTCTGAGGGTGACCCTGTTTTATCAGGAATTTTCAGGACTGGCTGCAAAGTCCTCCCCTGTAGCCTAGCAGGGCTGCTCCTCCCTTGGGTAGTGGGGAGGTCAAAGAGCCAGCCATTGAGTTCATGTCATAAATAGTCCCTGTTCCCCTTACTAGGGTACCCACTTGGATACTGATCTACCATGGGCTACATCTGAGCAGAAGTTCTAGGTTATATCCATACATGGTCCTTGGTTGGAGAAACAGTCTCAGAAAAGACCCCTGTTCCCAGATATATTTGGTCATTGTGGAGCTCCTGTCCTCTTCAGGTCATATTAACTCCTCCTTTCATATGATTCCCTGCACTCTGCCAAAGGTTTGGTTCTGAGTCTCAGTATCTGCTTTGATACACTGCTAGGTAGAGTCTTTTAGAGTCCCTCTGTGGTAGGCTCCTGTCTTCTTATTTGTTTTCTCCTACATCTAATGCCCATCCCATTTGTCTTTCTAAGTGAGGACAGATCATCTTATCCTGGGTCCTCTTTCTTGTTTATCTTCTTTAGGTGTATAGATTTCATTATGTTTATCATATCTTATAGGCATAAATAAGTGAGTATATACCATGTGTGTCTTTCTCCTTCTGGGATACCTCACTCAGAATGATCTTTTTTAGATTCCACCCTTTGCCTGCAAATTTCATGATTTCCTCGTTTTTGATTGCCAAGTAGTATTCCATTGTGTAAAAGTACCACAATTTCTGTATCCATTCCTCTGTTTATGGATATCTGGGTCGTTTCCAGGTTCTGGCTATTACAAATAAAGCTGCTACAAACATGGTTGAGTAAATATTCCTGTTGTGTACTTGAACATTTTTTGGATATATGCCTAGGAGTGGTATAGCTGGCAGCATGCTTTTGTAGAACAGAATGACCACAAATAATTATAATGAATAATATGAAACTGTAACTCTCATAAAACCTGAAAAAATTTTTGGAAGTTTTAGCATATAGAAATGAAAATTATTAGGACTGGCTGCAATGACCTCTTCTGTAGCCTAGAGAGGCTGCTCCTCCTTCAGGGATATGGGGTGGGGGTGAAAGAGCCAACCACTGAGTTCATGTCAGAGACAGTTCCTGTTTCCCTTACTAGGGTAACCCACTTGGATACTGAGGTGCCATGGGCTATGTCTGAGCAGGGTATCTAGGTTATATCCATATATGGTCCTTAGTTGGAGAATTACTTTCAGAAAAGACCCCTGTACCCAGATATATTTGGTCCTTTTGGAACTCCTGTCCTCTCCAGGTCATATTAACTCCCCCTTCTTTCATATGATTCCCTGCACTCTGCCGAAGGTTTGGTTATGAGTCTCAGCAATTGCCTTGATACATTGTTAGGTAGAGTCTTTCAGAGGCCCTCTGCGGTAGGCTCCTGTCCTATTTCTTGTTTTCTCCTTCTTCCAATGTCCATCCCATTTGTCTTTCTAAGTGAGGATTGATATCTTACCCTCCTTCTTGTTTAGCTTCTTTAGGTGTACAGATTTTAGTATGTTCATCCAATCTTTTATGTCTAGTATCCACTTATAAGTGAGTATATACCATGTGTGTCTTTCTGCTTCTGGGATACCTCACTCAGGATGATTTTTTCTAGAGCCCACCATTTGCCTACAAATTTCATGATTTTCTTGTTTTTAATTGCTGAGTAGTATTCCATTGTGTAAATGAACCACAATTTCTGTATCCATTCCTCCGTTGATAGACATCTGGGTTGTTTCCAGGTTCTGGTTATTACAAATAAAGCTGCTATGAACATGGCTGAACAAATGTCCTTGTTGTGTACTTGAGCGTATTTTGGATATATGCCTAGGAGTGGTATAGCTGGGTCTTGAGGAAGCACCATTCTTAATTGTCTGAGAAAGTACCAGATTGATTTCCAAAGTGCTTGTACAAGTTTACATTCCCACCAGTAATGGAGGAGAGTTCCCCTTTCTCCACAAACTCTCCAGCATTGCAGCCTTTCCTGATGAGAACTGATAATCTAGGGTCAGATGGAAGGGGAGGAGAACCTCCCCTATCAGTGGACTTAGAGAGGGGCAGGGAGATGAGGGAGGGAGGGTGGGATTGGGAGGGAATGATAGAGGGGTCTACAGCTGGGATACAAAGTAAATAAAGTGTGATTAATATAAAAATGAAATGAATATTACTTGAGAAAGTTAAATCTAGCTTGATATAAACATAAAATACATGTTTGTATAGATATGTCACGTGGTACTTCCATTCTATATTATATACAAGGCTTATAAAATAAACTTAATGATAAGTATAGGAAATGGTGGAGTCTGTGCGCATCAGTCTTCAGCTGGTGTTTGTGCTCAGCTCTTAAGAATACTCCAGCCTGTCCTCCATGCTCCTTCTCCCTGTCTTTAGCTGCTTCTGCTGTTTATTCAGTTTCCCCCCTCTAGGTTAGATTTAAGCATCGTCCCTTGGATCCTTCTTGTTTCTTGTCTTCTTTGGGTCTGTGAACTGAATATTGTTTTCCTGTACTATATGACTAAAATCCACTTATATGTGATTACTTACCATGCATGTCTTTCTGGGTCTGGGTTACCCTCACTCAAGATATTTCCTACATCCATCGATCTGCTTGCAAATTTCAAGATTTCGTTGTTTTTAATAGCTGAGCAGTATTTTTGTGTGTGTAAATGTGTCACAATTTCTGTATCCATTTTTTGGTTGAGGAACATCTAGGTCATATCCAGATTCTGGCTATTACAAATAAAGCTGCTATGGACATAGCTGAGCAAGTGTTCTTATTAAATGGTGGAGCATCTTTTTCGTATCTTCCCAGGAGTGGTATAGCTGGGCCTTGAGGTAGAGTTATTCCCAATTTTTCTGAGAAAGCACCAGATTGATTTCCAAAGTGGTTGTACAAGTTCGCATTCTCACCAGTAATGAAGGAGTGTTCCTCTATCTCTAAATCATTGCCAGCATGTGCTGTCCCTTGAGTTTTTGATCTTAGCCATTTTGACTGGTGTAAGATGAAATATTAGTCATTTTAATTTGCAGTTCCTTGATGACTAAGGACATGGAGCATTTCTTTAAGTGCTTCTCAGATATTCCTCTGTTGAGAATTCTCTGTTTAGTTCTGTATCCCATTTTTAAATTGGATTATTATTTGGTGGTGTTTAATTTATTGAGTTCTTTATATATTTGGATATTAGCTTTTTCTTGGATTTAGGGTTGGTAAAGATCTTTTCCCAATCTGTAGGCTGCCATTTTGTTCTACTGGCAGGGCGGAGTGCAGGAAGTCTTTTGGAAGAGTGAGTGCAAGGATGGAAGGATCCATAGATGACAGGAACGCCACAAGAAGACCAACAGAGCCAACCAGGACCTAGGGGAGTTGTGGAGACTGAAGCACCAACCATGGACCCTACATGGACTTGACCTAGAGCCCCTACACAGATGTAGCAGATGGGCACGTTGGTCTTTTTCTGGGTTCCCCAGTTAGGGGAGTTGGGGCTGTCTCTGGCATGTACTCTGTTGCCTGCTTTTTGATCACTTCCCTGTTGCAGGTCTGCGTTGTCAGGGCACAGGTAAAGAGGATGAGCTCATTTCTGATGAGACTTGACATATGTATTATATACATAATTCTTATATAAATATATTAATAGTCTAGGCAGGCCTGTCCCCCCTTGCCTATTTTATAACCCACATTACTCTGTTAAGTGGGAATTTCAGGTGAAAGTGTCAAATTTCGGATTGGGTCTGAATGGAGAATACCTTGAAATTACGACTCTCAGGCTGTTTGCAGTATTTTCACACACTCTTCTGGGCCATGACTGCTGATGGTTTCAATGTGTGTGATTTTACTCCTTGTATGCAAGACTGCCATCATGTTGTGTAGTCTACATGTAAAGCTAAGGCGTCAGAACAGCAGCAAAGCTGAAAAGTGGGCTTCGTTCTCTCACTGATTAGAGCTGGCTGCTGCGTTTGGAAGCCTGCGTTGTTAGTAAATCCTGACTCAGTTATTAATACTGCCTGTAGCCTTGGTGAGTGAGCACAGTTCAACTATTAGAGCCACGAGGCTTGAGTAGAACCTATCAGGCTTCTCTTTCTCAGTGGGGAGCTGCAGATGGAAATGCTTTCATATTTTATGTACTCCAAACTTTTAGCATTCCAAAGTAAAATATTAGAAAAAAAATGCCTGCTGCACAACACGGGAAAACTGTGTCTGACAGTGAGTATCAAATCCTGTCTTCTCTGGGAGTTACTGAATTCTCTGCTAAATGTGGAGTGGGCAGACAGCTGCTTCTGTTGTTTCTCTTTCCACAGCACAGAGATGAATTTTAAAATGATGGTCACATTTGAATACTGCAACACATCCATTCCTCCTCTGGTGAAAACTGAAACATGAGCAAACATCCAGTGCCTGGATAACTTACTCAATTGAAAGTGAATTAACGTACCACTGTTCAAGCTGAAATCACTTGTTTGTGAATATAGTCTCAAACAAGCTCATAAATAATTTTTAAATAAAATTTGGGCTAAAATAGTATTTCCATACACAAAAATCCTCAAACTGTTGGATTTAGATGTGAATTGTGTTTAAATAGCTTAAATAAGCAGTAGTAAGAAAAACATTCCTGTCTAATAAATTCTGCTGCAGTTCCAAATCCATCCCTGCATTCTACAGATACATCCATTGTTCAAAGGAAGAATAAAATTACCTTTGTAAATCTCTTAATGCGGAATCTTCAATGGATAATTTCTTCATTAAGAATTTCTTATTCATCTTGGTGAGGACTTTTTTTTTTCATTTTGAAACCATTTTATTCTAGATAGCTGGAGAAATGTAGATGATAAAATCCCATTTTCCCCAGGTTTGACAAATACATTATTAAAAATCAGATTCATTTTAAGATAATTTCTAAGTGTCTTGAAAATACACTATCAGTGATTTCCTTTAGGCGTGGCTGCTAACCCAATGTGCTCCAGTTGTTCTTTCCCTCCCAAAGGAGCTCCGTTTGGTCGCAGAGGGCAGGCATGCTGACCTGCTGCTTCTCTGTGGCAGAGCCTTGCCGTCTTCAGGTCGTGTCCCTCTCCCCTACAACTCAGAATAAACAAGGTTTATTTAGCCTGTTTTGAAGGCCAAAATGGGCTGTAGAAACAGCTGCCTCCTGAGATAGTGCAGTGAAGTGCTGTGGAGCCCAAAGATGGGATTTGAGAGATCCCCCTTAGCCAGTTCAGCCTCAGATAGCTCCCTCCTCAAGACGGTTCAACCTCAGATAGCTCCCTTCTCAAGACGGTTCAACCTCAGATAGCTCCCTTCTCAAGACGGTTTGGCTATAGCACCCTGTGCCATCTTGGGCCAACGTGATTAATTTTTCCATACTTAGGCTACTGTGCAAATTTCAGGTTGTTTTCTAAGTAGCCTATAAGCCAATGGCAGATCTGCAACTCTTCAATAGGCGGGGTTGCCAGCACCCAGACTAGTCGTGTTTGCTGGGAATCTTTCTCCTTCAGTCCTCAGAGGAGAGGCTTCCTCCCTGCCTGCGGAGGCAGGTGACAGGTAGCTTTTCTCTCTCAGTCTTACAAAGCTACCTCTCTCTTGCTGGCTGCTGAATTCATCCGAGGTCACGGTTCTTAAAATGTGATTGTTAATTTAATTTCGTTCTTCCTTTGTAATAAAAGGTGAGTGCTATGCACATCTATTCAGTCACCAGAATCTCCTTAAAACATGATACCGAGAGAAGGAAAGCAAACAAAAATGACTATATACTTTATGCTTCGAATCTGGGAAATTCTATACTGTGAGATCACCCTAAATGGCAGAAAGCCCCATGATTATCTACACCCAGGGCTGCTACATTGAAATTTTAGCACAGAAGAGCAGAGGAGAGTGCTCTGTGTCTTCATTGTGGTGTACCAAGTGTCAAAACTCATTAGTCAGCATTTCAGTTGTTTGTATTATGTTGACCATAGGCTATTACCTAATAGAGTTGGATAAAAAGTAACTTAGAGAAAATACAGAAACAACTTCTTTTAATATTTTCTCCTTGTTTAAATACATCAAAAACTACTAAATGAACTTTTTCCATTAATTTATTTATGTATGTTACATCCCTGTAGGAAGTTCTCCTCCCTTCTCTCCTCCCAGTCCCTCTGTCTCTCCTCCCTTACCATCTCCCAATGGCCCCCTCCATATCTTCTTAGAATAGGAAAGACCTCCCATGAATATTAAGTAAGAGCAGGCACATCTTCTTTTATTGAGGCTAGACAGGGATGTCCAGCTAGGGGAACGGGACCCAAAGGCAGACAAAAGCCAGAGCCAGCCCCTGCTCCCGCTGTTGAAGGTTCCCCATGAGAACCTAGATGTACATCTATTACAAATGTGTGAAGGGCCTACAGCTGTCACATGGCTGCTCTCTGGTTGGTGGTTCAGTCTCTGTGAACCCCTATGGGTCAAAGTTAGTTGACGTTGTAGGTTTTCTTATAATGTCCTCGATGTCTGTTTCTTTCAGTCCTTCCTTCCTCTCTGCCAGAAAATTCCTCCAGTTCTGCCTAATGTTTGGCTGTGGGTCTCTGCATCTGTTTTTGTCAGCTGCTCAGATGACTGTTATGCTAGCCTCTTCTCTGCAAATATAGCACTTTATTATTATTCTGTCATTGGTGGGCTCTCTTTCACCAGGCTTGCTATTCAAATTGGGCCAGTCATTGGTTGGCTGCATTAAAGGTTTTGTGTGTGGCTTCATGTGCTCCTCCCCCTGCCCCGACTGGAAGTCCCACCTGAGTACAGGAAGTGGCCACTTCAGGCTCCATATCCTCCGATGGTAGGAGTCTCAGCTAGGAATCTCACCACCATAGAATCCCACGTGATCTTTATGAAAATGAGAAAATTGAAGTCAACATTGTATAAATAACATCATAAATGCAAACCTTTGTGTTCACACTATATTAGACAAGAATTAATGTTACTAGAGACAAATCTTAGGTAGAAAAAAATTAATAAATTTAACTTTCTTTTCTGACTAAATACAATGCAGAAAGTAAAAAAAAATAAGAAAAATGGGTCAGATAAAATAAGTTAAAAAAAAGAGAGAGGTATGTGAGTGATATGGTTATATCTTCATGCATACTGATTGAAAGCCTTAAACTTGAAGATTAAAGAAAAACATGCTTATGGTGGTAATCTTAAATGAAAACATCACTTCTCATTTTTTAAAATTTATATCTGGTTAGTACTTAAAATGTCTATTTAAGATCCACTTGTCGCTTTGGGAGAGAGAATAACCTACTTGTCGAAAGGAGGCATCTGGACTGCCTTGAAGAGGCTAAGAACCTTTGGATCTGCGTGTTCGTGATTGGAACACCTTCATGAGCATGAGACTGGGCTCGGATAAACAGGGATGTGAAGTACTGATTATTTTATTTATAATTATTTTGCCTATAATTTTCTATTAAGTTTTATAATTTTTAATAAATTTAGTTGGCAATTTATTTTTTTTTAAATGAAGGGTTTATAAAGAGTCCATCTAGTCACTTCCTGTATTTTATTTGCCCACCGGCATCCCACAGAAGCTTCTCTTTCTCCGTGACAACATGGCAGTATCTTTGGGGCATCTGAAATGCGAGTTTCTGCAGCTTCAGAAAGAAAAGAGAATGTGCATTTCAGGACATGGGCTTTCTTTAGCAGAGTTGTCACTCGGAAAGGAGACATGAGCCTGGGGACCAGGAGTGCAGGATGAGGGGTCAGAATGCATTCATGCCCAAAGCTGTGGTTGAGGCAACTCCTGCATGGTCTGAGAGGTCCACAGAGGGAAGTCCAGTGCGGCGTTGGCCTTGAGAAGCACTGCCCTCAAAGGCAGTCACCATCTTGGAAAGGATACGGTGTGCACAGGCTTACTGACACGGGAAGCAGGTGAGTGAGCATAGGGTCTGGAATTGTGAACATTTTAAAAAGTATGGTGAGTCCAAAAATCCATTTAAACACTTGGGTAAATCACTAATTAAAATCTGAACAAATCTGCACAAACACAGCTTGCAACGTGGTGTACTTTGGATTGCAATCAATAGTAAATGGCATTTTGGCTTTTTAATTTTCTAGACAGAAATCATTTAGTGGAATAAAAAAATCACATTCCTTCATTCAATAGCTGTTTATATAACTACATATAGCAGCTTTCAGAAGTGGTTTTCCTTCATTGTCTACATTTGCATAATGTTTATTGCCAAGAAGCTTATTTCAAAGCAATGAGGGTTTGCAGTTCTGGCATGCTCTTTAATCAAGGCTGTGGTTATGCATCTGAAATCATTTGGTTATTCAAAAAAGTAGGAATGAATATTTTGTGAAATTTCTGTTATTCTGATTTTCTGTAATTTTTAAATCATTAAATTATTTTTTAAAACCCTCAAAGATCATGGATTTTAAGATAATGCTGCTTTTTCTTTTCTGTGTATTTAGGGCCTTAAACCACTGTTTATTTGAGACAATGATCGTTACATCGTTATGATAATGCCTCCAGTATGTCAAGCAGAGCAAGCGAGAGGCCTGGAACCACAAATACAAAGCATTTCATTCTTGGTTCTTAATATATTCTAGAAGATTTCTGTTTCTCATCTCTAATCCAAAATGCAAATAGGGCGATACTGCAGTTCATAAGACGTGAAAAATCTTCATCAGGCATTCTTGATGCTCTGAGAAATGCACACTACGCAGGGCTTGCTTTAAATAATCCCTGAAAGTTCATGTCTTTCTACCTTTTCACTTTTAGAGAAACTAGCTTTGTATTCTTTTGGACTTTTAAGATTTTTACATTTGTTTTTATTTGAAAAGATTCAAAATCAGAAACCTGTACTTTAGTGCATGAATAATAAAGTTCTAAAATTAAAATTATATACATGTCCTTAAAATATATGTCATCAAGTTTGTTTCCCAAATCTGGAGGATGAAGTAATTTACTGTACAGTTCTCAAAATTGTTCATCAAATCCCCTTCTCTGCTGTGAGAGGAGCCTGCACTTGTTATGCAGCCCTGTGAGCTGGTGCCAAAGCTGACGGAGGCTGACAGAAAAGGAGCTGATCGACTGGTTACAGCCTTTCACTTTACTTCCAGAATCCTCACGTCTGCATTGATAAGTTCCCTTCAATTTTCCTTCTGAGTATGGGCTTCATGAAATGTCTCAGTAAATATTGGTGGTGTTCTGTGAGGCTTTTGTTCAATGTGTGTTTGCTGTGTTCAAAATGGAGCCACAGTTTTCCTTTTCAACAGGAAAGGTATCTATCCCACCCCCCCAGTGGATACTTCAGATTGCTGAGTGCTGAAATGGAAATCTCACACCTAAGATACAGCTTAACCTATGAATAAATTAGGCGCAGTAAGAGACTGATGATACTTAGTAATGACTTAGAACAACTATGGCAACATGTCATGTATAGTTTGGTTCTTGAATTTCTTGAATGTCCCCAAGAGCCTTGGTGCCACATGTGGTTCATGGTGGACATTCACGGTGCCTTTAAGTGAAGCAGAGCAGAGAGAGGTCTTTAGATCATTGGGGGCAGAGTATGTCCCCCAGCGGGACTGGAGAACCCAACTCCATTCTCTTCCTTACTTTCTGGCCTCGGGTGAAGAATTTTTGGTTTTGTGTTGTCACCATGAAGTGCTGTCTCACCACAGACCCAAACCAACATCTACAAAACTGTGAGCCTGAATAAACTTATTTTTTCTGCTTATAACTTAATTTTCTCAGTTATTTGTTACAGGGAATGAAAGCAAACTCAATCTATGTGACATGGATGTCATTTCTCTTTCTCCTTTAAAATATCTTTAGGGGGTAATTCATTTCTGGGAGGACAAAATGGGATGTTGTAATTACAGTACTCATGGTACACAGCTTAAAATTTATTTCAAGGAAGAGTGAAGTTGACTGTAACTGAAGATGTGCAAAGATGAGACTGCTGCTTCTTGCTTAGGTGATTTCTTATTCCCAAGCTAAGAATGCCTTTGAACATGCATCTATATGCACAGGTGCACATCTACACACACCGACACACAAACAAACATATAAACAAACACATATATACACTTACATACAACACACACACACACATTATTTCTCATATGTACTATACACATTCTCACACTACTTTGCTCCTGCTAATTTCAGTTACCATCCAGTATTATCCTTATTTCACATGCTTTTGTATTCAAACCTTTACTTGATTTGGGGATATATTTACTTTGAACTTAAATAAACAAATATGGTTTCCTATCCTAAGTACCATCATCTGTAAAATGTGACCTCAAGGCAAAGAGTAAGAAGTCAGAGTGGGGACGCCCTTGAAATAAGTCCCTGTAGACTGCAGGGACTCTCCTTTGCTTAGAAAAGGAAAACACATCAAGATCTTTACGCTTGTACTGTAAAAGTAAAATACAGTGATTATATTTATGCTTTGTAGGTCACTATATTATTATTATATTACTTAGACATACTCATTAACACTGTATGAATACTGTTGCCACTGATTTTAAATAAAACATTTGCGCTTTTTCTAGTTAACATTTTCATAGAATATTTTCTGTTTTCTCCTCCAATGTCAACAAGATCCTCTCTATCTCCTTATCCATCCAACTTTATCTTCTGTCTCTCAAAAACAAAAACAAAAACCCAAACAAACAAACAACAAAACAACAGTAAGACATAAAATGCCAAAATGAATCAAAAAGCCTACTTAGCAAACAAACAAACAGAAACGATGAAGTTAGTTTGTACTGGCCTACTCTTCCTGGGAACTGAGGGTCATACTTGACACTTAAAGTGGCCAACAACCTAAGACTGGATGAAATTATTGCCCTAGGGAACTACCTCTTACTATTTTTTCTTTTTTATTATTTATTAATTACACTTTATTCTCTTTGTATGTCCCCTGTGGTTCCCTCCCTCCTCCTGTCCCAATTCCTCCCTTCCTCAGCCCTCTGCAGGCATGCTCCTCCCCAAGTCCACTGACAGGGGAGGTCTTCTTTTCCTTCCTTCTGATCCTAGTCATTTAGGTCTCATCAGGAGTAGATGCATTGTCTTCTTCTGTGGCCTGGAAATGATGCTTCCCTCTCAGGGGGAGGTAATTAAAGAGCAGGCCAATCAGTTCATGTCAGAGACAGTCCCTGTTCCTGTAACAATGGAACCCACTTGGATACTGAACTGCCATTGGCTACAAATGTGCAGGGGTCTTAGGTTATCTCCATGCACAGTCCTTGGTTGGAGTATCAGTCTCAGAAAAAACTCCTGTGCTCAGAATTTTTGGTTCTGTTGCTCTCCTTGTGGAGTTCCTGTCCTCTCCAGATCTTACTGTTCTACATAACATTTTTATTGATTCTCTGGAATTTCACATCACACTCACTTCCAAGTCTTTTCATGTCTGCCCCCTACTTTTGTGACCTCCCCACCTCAGAAATGTAAAGATAAGAATAAGAATAAAAAATAATAATAACAAAGAGTCCAGTTTGTTATCTTTATACTCCCTGGAACATGGTCAAGCTCGCAGTGGCCTGCCCCTTAAGTACAACTGCGACATGACCCCAGATCTTAGTAGGCCCCCAGACCTTACCACAACTGACTCCATGATGAAAGTACTATTCAAGCTGTAAAACTCAGCACAAAGACAGCGCTGCCTGACAAATCTAAAACAAAGGACCAATCCATTAAATTCTGGAAAGGTATCAAAATGTACTAACCTTCTTACCTTGTCCCCCCACCCCCCGTAGTTCTGCTTCTGGCTAACTGTTCTTGTTAAGTGAAGTATGTCAACCCAGAACATGGTTTTAGTTCTGCTCACCGGAGAAAGGGCTCAGTGCTACACTAGGATCCTGAGCACCCAGGCTGGCTAATAAGGACTTTCTGTTGGCTTATAGCCATGTGTCGGAGCAGTCTTCTCTGATGAATACCCCACAACAGAACTGAGTCCTTCCCTTCCCGCACCCCACCAGAAGCTATCGATTGTGGAAAGCTACATTTCAGCATCTCCATCACACTTTTTAAGAGTTCTATTCAACGGCTTCCTGTATAGGCTGTTATTTTTGGGGGTGGGCGAGGTTAAGGGTTGTATAGAAGCCTTCCGTGCCTCTCCCTCTCGACTGTGAGTCTCCAGTCATCAATATCACAGCCAAAGTAGCCTCCTTGCTCTTCACGCTGAGCAGGAGCACAGACCACAGCGGGAGCATGGATCATGGGCCTCCACACAGCTTCTAGTGACAGCACAGAGCACAGATGTGGCTCCCAGCTGCAGCAGGCCCATGGACCCAGACCAGGCCCTCAGAGGCATCCTGTACTATGGACACCAGCATGGCCTCAGGCTGTAGCACAGACCATGGACCTCCCTTCCACTTTTATTGTGCTACAGAACATAGCATAAAATGATCTCTAATGACATATTGCTATTCCCATAGATCAGCGCGTCACCAGTCTTCATAGAGAAGCTTCTTATTGCAGTGGATGGTAATATTAACACACTGTGGGAGGTTGGTCTGATGCTTGTTACTGGCCCTTAAGATCTGCCTGAGTACACCTTTCCTTGTGTAAACCTACCTGATTGACTGCTTAAATGGGCAGGGGTAGGTGAGGCTAAGGTTCCTGGGCTTTTGAGGACAGGAGAATCATGGGGAAGAGATGAATGGGAAGAGAGGAGGAAGGAGGATGCCACAGTGGGTGAAGGGTAAGGGCTCCGAGGATGGCATGAATGGAGAAAACACCAAGATGAAAATAGAAGCAAGTATTTATAAGATTATGGATGGAAGGTAGTCCAGATGAGGATGATTAAAGCAGATGGCATTGGATGGGGGCTGGGGGTGGATGGTGAAGTTTCTGAGACAGGTGAGATACCAGCCAGGCCCAAGGTAAATAAACCAAATTATACAGCCTAACAAGTGTCTGAGTCTTATTATTCGTGAAAGCAGGTTAGATAATACCACCATGATAATCTTAGGGCTAATAACAAGTAATATATAGCCCAACACTAATTCTTTAATTTACTACAACAAAGAGACCAACAATTGGACAATGTGCAGAGAGTGAGAGACATTGAACTCAATTCTCAATGGGATGTCTTCATAAATCCCCTCCCCTCAGGGCTCAGGGGTTAATTAAATTTTAAAGCAAATGTTTTTAAAATATTTAGGATTTTCTTTTTAACTTGCACAGTACCCTCTGTTGCTGCAGAGGACTTGGACAAACAGATAAGGAGGAATGTGTCTCAGTTACAGTTGCTAATGCATACTCCAGAACCATTGCCAACATTGCTCTCCCAATATCTGGATTTCTGCTAGTCCTCATGCATCCAGGACTCAGTGCTTCTCAGTCTTAACATACAGACAACATAGCAGTTCCAGTGAACTGAGAAGAGAAATGCTTGGTGAATAATGGGAGAGTGTACCATAGTAGGTACTGTGTGAGGAAAGATTTAAAGAGGTGGGTTATGTTAAAATGAGCACAGACACATGGCTTTTCTTCCCTTCAGCTAAAGCTGACTCTGTTCTCAGGACTTTAGAGCCAAAGCAAAGAAGAAAGAACAAATGAATATCCTTGAAGTTTCTATGAAAACAGTCATGTCTGCTTTTTCCTACATTCAATCCAACCTCATTTTATTTGTTGTATTTTTCCCTTTGGTGTAAATTCTGAGAGCAAGCAGATTTCAGTTGATTTATAACATTCTAAGAAATGTTTATCATTCTCCATTTTAATAACATTTTCAAAGAGTTTTGAACAGAATAAAACCTGCACTATTTTGTTGCTCACAGAACAATTTTGTGGTTAGCAAGAATGAAAACCAGCAGAAATTAGCTGCAGCAAAGTACTATGGTAACAGTCTTTCAAAACAAAGTCAGAAATCACCTTTCTAATGGTGAATAGAATGGAGCAGTTAAATCAGATTATCTGCAAAATGCCCGCAGCATCAACGTTCAGAAGGTCGAGGAGTATAAGCAATGCATAGACTGCAAAATGTCCCAACCAGTCACTACACGTGGATGAGTAAATTACTTAAAGTTAAATATAATCAAAGAGCAGTTTCACTGTAGCACTAGCTTCAAATGCTCATTAGGCACATATGGCTAGTGATTGTGTATTGTGCTGTGCAGAATCCTAGAACATTTTCACAACTTCGTCAGTTCTGTTGGACAATGCTGTTCTTTACAGACTTTATTTAAGGGGGCAAGTAAAATAAGCCACAGAGTGACTGGAAGGTTCACACCGAAGTCCCAGCGATCCATTTCACGCTGTGTCATAGGGAAGAAGTGTGCCAAGTTGTGAACTCTTTGTTTAGTGTAATACTTTGATTGCCTGTACGATGTTATGATGCAAGCAATTCACTCCAGCTCCTCCCAGACGCCTGCATTCCTCAATGCGGTGTACTCTTCTCTGTTTTTTTCCTGTGTCCAAGTTTTTTTTTTTGCCCATGTACTCCTGGGTATGGAGCCATTTCCTGGAGCCTGTTGACCTATTTCTTAATTACGGTAATTGAACTTTTAAGAATTATTTTTATTTTCTTACAACGTGTGGTAGCCACTAAAAAATATAAACATAACACAAAAAGACACATGATTTAAGTTGTCCTATTTCACCAAGACTATACTTGTTGTTAGCTTCAATCTTGTTATTTTTTTTTCCCAAAAAAAAAGAAAAAAAAAGTATGGAACCACGTGATGACAAATAAACAGCCTTTTCTAGGTATGAACCCTAAATGCATTTACACTGTGCCTGTAGTTTCCATTTAGTCTGCATACAGGCATTTGACATATGGTGTCAGTAATCACAAAAGCAGTGTCCCTGTTTCAGAACTGGCTCCTTGCCTGACTTCAGGCCAGCACTCGGACAGTGGTAAAAATTGTGTGCGTCTGTCTGGTAAAGGGTGAGTGATGGCTTCTCAGTTAGAACATTAGTAAGTTACTTGCTTACACATGAATATGTACAAATGGCAAATTCATGCATCTTTATCTTGTTTGTTCAGCGGAATCTAATAAAGCAAATAGATGGACATGGCGGGTGCCAAAGTAGACTAAATTTCAGAAATAACAAATCAACGGTGATCCTCCTGGCTAAACTATCCTCCCCCACGGATGTGTAGGCTGTTGATTATTCTTAGCACAAGGTTTGGCCAAACTTTTCTTAGCCAACTACATTTTGAGAAGCTTCTCATTTTCAGTATAAAAATGTAAATGCAAGTGATCATTTTTATTCTTAAATCCCAGGATTGTATCATCCCCCTGAAAAGGCCAAGAGATTAAAAAACTAGATGAATCACTCTGTAATAAAAGCATTTGGGCATCAGTGGGCTTAAGTACCATTTATAAGGAGGGAGTGGGAGTGGGAGAGATGTAATTCCATGGCAGAAGAAGTAGTCCACAGAACTGCACCTGTCAACAGAATCTGTTTTAAAATGCGCTTGCAGATGCACTTTAAATGGTTTAGCTGGTACCAAGAGGCATGCTATTAACAGTGGATAATGGAAAATAATCTTTGAGAAGTATTTGCTTTTCTACTTGATATGCACTTTGTGCAGCGACCAACCAGAGTGGGCATCTTATAATTCTCATGCCTTGCTAATTTAATTATGCTATCTATTTACAGAGCTTACCCAAGGATTTTATAGTGGAGTCAGAATGTTTTGCGGGGAAGGAGAGTTTGATTTGTTCTAGTTTATTTGCAGGTAAAAATAACTTACAAATAAATTCCTCTTCATGCAAGAGGATTAAGCAGATAGAAGCAGATGTGGTACAGGGTATGCATCAGAGGAGGCACGCTTCACCTTGCAGAGAAAAACATGATGCCAACTCTCCTGGTGTGCAAGGCTGTGCATCAAGTTCTGATGTTTGTGACAGTGTCAGGAGCCTTGAATTGTCTGTGACCCAAGTGCGTCATCTAAATGGTGGGAGCAGCCTCACCGAATGTCCCAAGAGGCACAAGGGGAATAGGCCATGAGGAGGTGGCGAACATGCTGATGGCTCAACAGTCTTCTGCCTGCACACACACTCATGACATGGTCCTTTTTCCAAAGCCAGGGCGTGGGAAGGGGCCCGTCAATGGAACAGCTGATGTTCTGAATAGATACCATCTCCTATACTGTGATGCCAGTGGAGCTGATGGGCTCAGACAAGCTTGAATTCAAGCCTCGTGTTAGCATGTAGTGATATTTAAAGTCGATAATACATGAAAAACATTTACTGTGTCGTCTGACTCTCATAAACACTGTGGCCATCACCATTATAGCTAAAGTCTGTTTAAGGTTGGTGGGGTTTTTGTTATTCTTCTTGCTGTGGGTTCTTTTTAGGTTGTTGTTGTTTGCTAAATGGCTTTTGTTTCTTTTATGTGATAATAAAAATTTTTAATTTAGATGAAAACATTTAGATTGGAGATCTAAAGGCTCCCAGGGGCCTGATGGAAACTAACAGAGTTAATGGTTTTGCATATTCAGTAACAATCCATACTTTAAAGTGGAAGTGGAAAGAAATAGCATACATTTTCTTTTTCCCCATAATGGAACACCAAAATTCTAGTTAATTAATTACAGTTAATCTAATTAAAGTAGCTTTTAACTGCAAAATTTTGCTTTAAACTTGAATAAGAATTTGCAAAGTTCTTTCTAATTTGCTATGTTTTTCAGTTTTAGAGAATTTTTAGTATCTAAATTTCTGTTTTCAGTAAAAATTATTCCTCAAAGCACCTGAATAATAGGTTAATAATTCTGTTATTAAAACAGTATTGAAACACTTACTATTTCACATTTCACAAGAGAGTATGTTAAGAAGCCCAGAGAGCACATTTGGATATTCTATTTAATGCTGTAGAATTAACTTTAGAAAATACTTTAATATCGGTAAAATGATAACATTTCAGTAATCAATATTCATAAGGTTTCTTTGAATTTGACGAACACGTTACCAGAATGTCTTTGAAATATTAAAGGTTATAGCAAATAAAGGTGAGAGGGAACATTTTTAAAGACCAAGGAACATGATCCTCACATGTAAAATTCATAAGCAAAATTTTCATGAAATACTGGCATTTCTCTGCACTGACATTTGGGTTTGCATCTGGCCTCATTTCAGGGTCACTGGTTAAATGTCTGAGGTGAGAAAGTTTCACGCATCAAAGTCAAGCAACTCTGGCTTCACTGGACACAGCGCTCTGGCTTAAGATCTCTGGGTTCCTACTACTCCCGGAACAGAGCAAAACTCTAACATACAAAAATAAGTTTGAGATCACATTTTAGGAAATAAGAAAATTACAGTCTTATGATTTCAAAAATTATCTTATTAACATGCACCCTTCCCCACAAAACGACAAGATTCACATCTACGAAATTTTCATGTTTGGCCCAGCACCACTCCGTTCAAACCTTCCAGAACCACCAAAGCCCGGGCTTCTGCTGGGGTGCTGGGAAGCAAGAAGGAACTTCCTGCCTCTTTGCTGCTCTGTAGCCTCTTGAAGCAGTCAGCTGTTCCTGCCAGCTCAGCTTGAATGCAGCCACTCTCCTGTCCCACAGCTGCATCACAGATCACAATGTCCACATCTTCCCACACATCTCTCTGTTTCTCAGCGTTCTTTCTCCCTTCCACTTCACCCATGCTGTTTTTCTATCACATTTCTACCTGCATCATCTTCTACTTTATCTTTTCTGTTTACCATTGGGTACGGGAAACAAGGCAACGTAAAGATTATCAATGGGCAAAGAGTGAGAAGGGGAATTGCAGAAGCGTTCTCAGCCAGCTGAGTATAATCAGCACTCACTAAAACCTTGACTTCAAAAATAAAAATAAAACTAAAACCTTGACTTCACTTGGCTTTCCAATACTGTGCAGTTGGGATGAGTGTGGGGTGTGGTGTTCTCTGAACAATCCCTTTCAATTCCTGCTTTCTCTCTCAAGGGAAAAACAGTCAAACTGTGCTATGATGTGGCCACAGAAACATGAATACAGTGTGGTCTCAGCCACATTAAACAGGAAAGATATGTACAGCTCACAGTAACACCATTGAATGCGCTGAGGATTATAAAAACAACAAACAAACAAAGAAAATAACCAGAGTGAATATCCAGGGAGAAAAGATGAAGATCACTGTGTAGTTTGAGATTTTTCTGTAAGGATATGGTTTTTGATAAGAAAGTATATAGATAATTGTATATATAACTTTAAACATAATAACTTTGTGAGATGAATTGCTTACAGTGTATACAGAATATCAATAGAAGAAAACAGAAGCATGCAAAATCAGAATTGTAAGTAGACTTATTCTTTGGAAATGTTTCTCCTGTTATTCTGTGGTAGTTTTTGTTGCAGAAATAAACATGTTTTTGTTTGATATCAGGTCTGGGATGTGGGACTGATTCAGATCGTCCATAGCAGCAGATTATTTGCTTTGTGCAGGCTCTGAGACGAGCTCTTTGCCAGCTGCACAGAGTTTAAATCTGAAGACTCTGGAGAGAGAAAAAATATTAGAGCCCAGACAGTGTAGAGCTCTGAGAAAGAACAAGGCTGTTCCTCCTTTCCCCTTGCTGCTCTTAGTTGCTTTTGTGAGACAAGAAGTTGGAGAGCTCCTGAACTGAGGCTTAGACTGGCTCCAAGGAACCTGACGACCCTAACCAGCAGGAAGCAGCTGCGAGAATTGTGCCCTCTCTCCCACTTACTCTTTCTCTCTCCTACCTGGTGCTGGGGTGTTGGAAGGGACTGAGGTAGAGTATGGAGAAAGATATATAAGAACGTAAACAGAAGAGTCTTTGAAAAGCACGCCAACACGTTACTTATTGGTGCAACGTGGAGTGTGATCAATCTCATACCATTCTCTGTATTGTGCCCTAACATATAGCACAATAAAATAAAACTAAAAATTAAAAAAACAGGCAAGCGGATCGCAAGGATTTACAAACGGAATGATTCATGCATTTTCTCAGTATTTTTGTAACATTTTATAACAATGTAGGCAAGTACCCATATTTAAAGGACCGTCTCTTGGATGGTCCATTAGCAGTTCATTAGAAGTTAGAATGTTTTCAAGGTGAAGTCTATTTAAATGTTGTCAAGGTAGAGGCTCTATTTAAATGGCAAATCAGATACATACTTGATACATTTTGTGTTGCATAGTACATAAGGAATCTAGATATTGCATTCCAGACTGCAGTTCATTATACATTTATAAGAAAAATGAAGTCATTGAGCAAACATTTGCTCCCAAGCACAGAGAGTGAAAAGGAGACAGGTGTCTTAGAGAACCTCAATGTACAGGAGCAGAATTGATGACCTCATAGAGGCTCAGTCTAGAGAAACAAAGTGAGAAACTCCAGCCACCAGAGACACAGTGTGTGTGTGCTTTATCACAGGAGTCTGACTTAGTTTTCCTTGTGAGTGCTGGATAAAATTCTCTCACTTGCAAGAAAACAATCCTTCTTTGGAAGGCTTTTTCTCAGGAACTACTTAAACAGAGCCTAAGCTGTTAGGGATTCGAAGCCTTCATCTGGAGTAAGGACAGTGTCCCATCTCTTGCCTACAGTAGCCACCCTGTCCTGAGGAAACACTCAGACACTTGGAGCATTCACAGTACAGAACAACTAGAGGCTAACTGTGAAATCTGAAGGTGTCCCAAAGGCTGAATTGCTAAATGCTTAGTCACCAGACTGTGGGGTTACTGGGAGATAGAACTTTCTAGAACAGTCAGTTCTTTTTATTATTATTATTATTTTACATTATTTATATTTTATTCTCTCTGTATCCCAGCTGTAGCCCCCTCCCTCATTCCCTCCCAATCTTACCCTCCCTCATCTCCTCCCATACCCCTCGCCAAGTCCACTGATAGGGGAGGTCCTCTCCCTTCCATCTGACCCTAGCTTATCAGCTCTCTTCAGGACTGGCTGCAATGTCCTCCTCTGCGGCCTAGAAAGGCTGCTCCTCCCTCGGGGGGGAGGTCAAAGAGCCAGCCATTGAGCTCATGTCAGAAATAGTCCCTGTTCCCCTTACTAGGATACCCACTTGGATGCTGAGCTGCCATGGGCTACTTCTGAGCAGGGGTTCTAGGTTATCTCTATGCATGGTCTTTGGTTGGAGAAATCAGTCTCAGGAAAGACCCCTGTGCCCAGATATTTTGGTTCTGTTGCTCTCCTTGTGGAGCTTCTGTCCCCTCAGGTCTTACTAACTCCCCCTTCTTTCACATGGTTCCCTGCACTCTGCTCAAAGTTTTGTTATGAGTCTCAACATCTGCTTTGATACACTGCTGGGTGGAGTCTTTCAGAAGCCCTGTGGTAGGCTCCTGTCCTATTTCTTGTTTTCTCCTTCTTCCAATGTCCATCCCATTTGTCTTTCTAAGTGAGGATTGATCATCTCATCTAGAGTCCTCCTTCTTGTGTAGCTTCTTTAGGTGTATAGATTTTAGTATGTTTATCCTGTATTATAGGTCTAGTATCCTTAGAGTGTGTGTTTAAAGGGGATTTGGAGACACAAACTCTAACCCATTTATCTCTTTGCTCCATGCCCATGATGAGGTGAAGATCTTTGTTCTGTCACATGCTTCCTGCCTTATCATCACAGTCTCAAAACAGTAACTTGTACTATTTTGTACTTGTGCTGTTGCCCAGCTAACTTGCACTGAAAGCTGTGCAACTACTGGCTATCATATCTGCTTTAAAATTGACTCAGATATTTTGTTACACTGTGGGAAAGCCAACTAGCATAACCCCTTACCTCCTTCTCTACATGTTACTTTTTTTTTATTTTTTATTTTTTTTATCAGTTACATTTTATTAACTCAGTATCCCAGCCGTGTCCCGATCCCTCATTCCCTCCCAGTCCCTCCCTCCCTCCCTCATCTCCACCATGCCCCTTTCCAAGTCCACTGATAGGGGGGACCTCCTCCCCATTCATCTGACCCTGTTTTATCAGGTATCTTCAGGACTGGCTGCAAAGCCCTCCTCTGTGGCCTAACAGGACTGCTCCTCCCTTTGGGGGTGGGGAGACCAAAGAGCCAGTCATTGAGTTCCTGTTAGAAATAGTCCTTGTTCCCCTCACTTTGGGAAACCAATTGGTTACTGAGCTACCACAGGCTACATCTGAGCGGAGGTTCTAGGTTATATCCATACATGGTCCTTGGTTGAATGTCAGTCTCAGAAAAGACCCTGTGCCCAGATATATTTGGTCCTTGTGGAGCGCCTATCCTTTCCCCATCAGACTAACTCCCCTTCTTTCTTATGATTCCCTGTACTCTGCCAAAGATGTCCATCAACGGTGGAATGGGTACAGAAATTGTGGTATTTTTATACAATGGAATACTACTCAGCAATCAAAAAGGAGGAAATCATGAAATTTGCAGGCAAATGGTGGGATCTAGAAAAGATCATTCTGAGTGAAATATCCCAGAAGGAGAAAGACAAACATGGGATATACTCACTTATATAGACCTATAAGATATGATAAACATAATGAAATCTATACACCTAAAAAAGATAATCGAGAGAGTGGACATGGGGTAAGATGATCAATCCTCATTTAGAAGGACAGATGGGATGTGCATTGAACGTATGACAGGAGTCTACTGAGCGCATCTGAAAGACTCTAACTAGCAGTGTTTTCAAAGCAAAGACTCATGACCAAACATTTGGCAGAGTACAGGGAATCTCTACATGTTACTAAAGATATATTTACAGAAGCTGCTTTCATATAGTACTTACTTCCAGCCCTCAAAAAATGAAGTCATTTCAATAAAGAAGAATTTGGACAAAGAAAACACCTTTGATCTTGAATTATGTCCTTGGATTCATGGTGGCTGGAGGTGACTGGGTCAGCCTTCCTGTCTAAAGTATTCTGGCATGCAGAGGGCTTAGATTTTTCTAGTGTGTGTTTGTTCCAAGGGAGAAAGAAGAAAGAAGGCCTAAAGCTAGGTTACAACCTCCATGAACACTGTAATTGCCAAGATACTGGTAAAGAATTGAAGTAATGCTTTGTGTGCTTATGAAAATTCCAAGGTGTGAAAAGGTGCTGATGTGAGACTAGGGACCTGAATACTGAATCAATGAGCCTGGAGAAGGAGCCTGAGAAAAGGAAACACTGAAATCCAGAGTCTGGGGTTTACAAAGCACCCATGGTGGAGAGCAGGGCTCTCTCTAGTTTTCATGTGATTGATATAGAAGTTTTCCCTTTAACATTTCTTAAGTTAATTCCTCATTTTAAAATCTGATATTTGTTTAAAAGTTCTGGAAGCTCCTGCTTTAAAAGAATGTTCTGAGAACACTTATTGGAAAAGACATAAAAGAAAGCCCAAAGTGAGGACCCATGTTCAACTGCCTTTTGTGGCTTAGGGCTCACTCTTTAGACTCCAGTCCCCTGATGGTTTCAGATCAGTATATGTAGATACAGGTGAATACTTACACACAATGATTTATACAGGAAAGAACATATCTATTCACAGAATATCCTTATACATATTCATTTTCTTTTTTAATGAAAATAGATTTTTTAATATAATATATTCAGATCTTGGTTCTTCCCTGCCAGCTTCTGCCAGATAATTCTCCCCTCTCCACCCACCCAAATCTACAAGCTATCTCCCTTTCTGATTAGAAAACAAATAAGCATTAAATAAATAAACATATAAACAAATAAATAAAACCAAACAAAGTAGAAAAGGACAAAACAAACAGACAAAAGAGCCAAAAGCAAAAAAAAAAAAAACAACCAAAAAACAAAAACAACAACAACAAAAAAAAACAACCCACAAAAACCCAGCACAGAAACATGCATATGAAGAGACACATACTTACACACGATATTCCATTAAAACACAAAGTTGGAGACCATAGCATATCTTAAAAAAATGCCCAGGCCCAAAATGCCAAAACAACAACAAACAAACAAACAAACCAAACCATACAACAATGCCCAAACCTCTAACAATAGCACTGAATTCACTGTGTTCTGGCCTCTGCTGGGAGTGGGTCTGCCTGTAAGCGTGGCTGTATGCCCTGTGAGACATCGTTTGCGAAATGATTTTTGGTTTAGGAGTGGCTATCAGTTGAAGACAGCCCCTGGGTTAGGGATGACGGCTGGTGTCCACTTCCGCTCCTGATGCTGGAACCTCACCTGACCCAGACTTGTGTAGGCTCTATCCATGCTGCCGCTGAGTTTGCATTCATACGTGCCTCAGCGCCGTTCTTAATAGAGGAACCTCAAATGGTGGAGAAACACTTGAAGAAATGTTCAACATCCATATCCAGCAGGAAAATGCAAATCAAAACTACTTTGAGATTGTGTCTTAGACCTGTCAGAATGGCTAAGATCAATAATACAAGTGCCAGCTCATGCTGGTGAGGATATGGAGCAAGGAAGACACTCCTCCAGTGTTGATGGGAGAGCAAACTTGTGCATCCAGTATGGAAATCAACATGGTGGTTCCTCAGAAAATTGAAAATTGATCTACCTCTAGACCCAGCTCTATCACTCTTGAGCATATACCCAAAGGCGGCTGCATCCTACCAAAAAGGAGACTTATTCATCTATGTTTATAATAGCCAGAAATGGAAACAACCTAGATGTTGATCAACTGAAA
Organism: Meriones unguiculatus; assembly: GCF_030254825.1. Lineage (NCBI taxonomy): Eukaryota > Metazoa > Chordata > Mammalia > Rodentia > Muridae > Meriones > Meriones unguiculatus. The sequence continues at coordinate 184,251,169 of NC_083350.1, forward strand.
AATGGATAAAAAGACTGTGGCACATTTACACAATAGAGTATTACTTAGTTATTTTATGAAAAAATTCCAACAATGGATGGAATCAGGAAAAAAGATCTTCCCAAGTGAGGCAACCCAGACCCAGATTTGGACTCACTTCAGTGGACATTAGCTGTTAAGTAAAGGATAATCAAGCTACAATTCACAGATCCAGTCAGGCTAAGTAACAAAGACACAACTAGGTGAGATGCATGAATCGCCCTACGAAGAGGAAATATAGAATAGAATACAGTTTCGTGGGTGGGCTGGGGAAGGGTGGGCTGGGGAAGAGGAGGGATTAGGTGTGTTTGTGTGTGGACTTACTGCTGTGTACTTGCAAGCCTAATGAGGTGCATAATTTTATATACACACAAATACTAACATGAACTTAATTCAAATCACTTTCAAATAGAGTAAGTATGCCATGCAGTATTTTTCCATGACAAATTGGTCACCTTCTTGTGCCCTCTGGGCTTGCTCTGGAGACCCCTCAAGAGTGAGGTATTGTGGCATTTAAGACAAAGATCTTGGATGCTTTCGTATAAATGATGTTTCTTTTGCCTTTTAGTTGCGAAAATGAAATTTTGCTTCAAAAGTTTTAAAGAAGACACATAGTGTGCCTTAGAAACCTAAGAAAACTGCCATCCTCATTCCCCAACTCCAGCAGCAGTCTGGAGAACTGGCCCTGAGGTCATGAGAGCAAGTGAGCTGGCCCTGCCCACCGGTGGCTGCAGCACTCTGGAGAGAGCAGGTACTACATCGCATCTGAGTCTGCATCTCTTGTGGTCAGCATAGTAGAGCTGGCCCTGTTGGAGTGGACACAGGTGAGCCAGCCGTGAGGGTGCGAACTTGAGAGAGCTGGTCCCAGGACTTGTCCGGCATGAAGTGGCGTGGGTGCATTTGGAGATGCGCAGCTGCTGGGAGAGCTGGTGCTCACTGTGCTGTAGCGCTCAGGAGAGCGGTCTCTGCATCCCGCCAGGGCAACACAGTACGGCTGGCCCTAATGGCGAGGACACAGATGAGCCAGGCCCCATGATGGGAGAGCGGGAGAGCTGGCCCAGCTCCTCACTCACTGCAGCACTTGGAAGAGTGGGCCCTGCACCCTGACTGGGCGGCACAGTGGAGCTGGCCCTGGAGGTGTGGGTGCAGGTGAGCCGGACCCAGGGCCTGAGAGCTGGAGACCCTGCCTCCTGCGCATGGAAACACTGAGTGACCTAGCTGAAGTAGTGATGGAGGGCAGATAGGGGAGAGCCCGCAGGCTGACCAGCTCAGCTACCACCCAGGCCCAGATCCAGGCCTCTGAATTGGGACCCCAAAATCTATGTCGTTGGTGAACCGGTGGGACACGTGAAAGGGCAGGTCCTGCTGTTCCAAAGCTGCATGATGTCCATGACACAGGGCAAGAGCAGGATAGCCTGGAGAGGTTCCAATGAAAATCCAATATTGGTGATGTCATAGAAGCCAGAGATCTTGAACCAGACCAATGTGCTCAATTCAGTGGACATTTAATGCAAATGGAGATGTGTGGACAGAGGGATATACTGAGGGACGCATTGTGACAGACTATAGCCTCCACGATGACATGTTTTCTATACTTTTTGTCGTAGTTGTCTGTCTGTCTGTCTGTCTCTCTCTGTGCTTTATTTTGGGGGAGGATGCAAGGGCAAAGTGTAGATAATGAGAGGGTGGGGAGATGAGCAGGACTGGGGTGCATGATGTGACACTCACAAATAATCAATAAAAAGTTAAAAAATAAATGAAAAAAACCTTAAGAAAAGTGTGTGTTATGATGTGTGTGTATGTGTTAACAAAAGCTTTAGATTAATTTTCATGAATAATGGAATCCTAGTTGGGTCTCTTTTATCACAGTGTTTGTTAAAATTAATAAATAGCCAGAGACTGGTCCCACTAATTTTGTGCAGAATTTCACATTCTGGGAACAGAACTGCTCATGGCCCATCTGGATGTTCCTGGGTATGCCTAGTCTGATCAGTTTGGGGTAGAGATGAGCATCACATAGCAGAAGCTCCCAATTTAATAAGGGACATGGAGAGCAGATGCCTCAGTCCACCAAGTAATGCTCCTTCTGTGCAGACAGGGATGTGAGAATGCAGACAGGGATGTGTCCCATGGGGCACAGGAAGGGAAGGAATGGTAACATTCAAGAGAGAGCAGTGTTCATGTGCCTGAGCCATGGGAAATGATTAAAACTGACTAGGGCTGGATTTAGTGAGGTTAAAACTCACACCTGTTGATAATTCTGTGGCTAGTCCTGCATCCACTCCGGTAGAATTTACTGTGACAATGGCCACTCTCAGCTGCTCCATCGTAGTATCGAATTCTCCAGTCCAATTACCTAAAATATAGCTTGACAATTGTTTAGACAGATTTGCAGCACAGGAAAAATTCTCATGTTGTATGCTAGTGACACAAAGTCCAGCATACTTTTATTGACAGCCAGGTTGAGCAATTTGCCATAGGGTATCAATTTGCTCCTGCAAGAGGTCAATCCTCTGATTGAACACCATCAAGCTTCCTTTTAGTTGAGCATTAATTCCTTTATGTACAACTAAGGCATCATGGATTGCTGCAGCCATGAATCATCTGAAGGAATGGGCGGGCATGGGAGTGTTAGCAGGCCTTCTGATGTTGGTCTCCTTGGTTTGCCTGTGGTATATATGCAAGATTAGAGTCTCACAACAGTGTGATGCAGCCATGATCATTCAGGCCTTTACAGCCATTGAAGCAGGACATTCTCCCCAAGCATGGTTGGATACCATAAAAAGCTAAAATGATACGCTCAGGATGCGAGGCTAAGCACTGCACTCAGGGTCAGCCGCTTTGGACCCAGAGAAGAGCATGTCTGATTGCATGCGGGTTGATGCCCCAGGTCCCGCCTCTGAGAAAAAGGTATCGGATGGGTCTGATGCTCTTTGGGTGGATGACACCTAAATGAACATCTGTACAAAGTCCCAATTTATTTCTAATATCAGAGATCAGACCTCTACTCTTGCCTGATGCGTCTAAAACAAAAAGGGAGAACTGTAGAGAGCTGCGGAATGCTATGCCTTAAAGATGGAGCTGGTTTCCACCTTCCACCTTCCCGATGGTGAGTGCTCTCTGTCACGAACAACTCCACATTTGGCTAAGGCCGAGGATCTGGCTTGCTTCCATGTATATGGACCTATCTGCATTGCCCCCGTGGCATGCCTGGGTTGGCTACCCAGAGGCTATTTAAGCTGTGGGCTGGCTTTCCCCGGGGTCCGAGGATTGTTCAATGTTCCTGAATAAACTGCATTGAAAAAAAAAAAAACAAAAACAAAAACAAAAAACCTCACACCTGTAAAGTCAAACATATTAGAAGCACAAGGAAACATTTGAAAATAACTGACAGCATAATTTCATCACAATTGAAGAGATACTTAAAGAAAACTGAACCAAGAGACTGTTTACAAGATGGGGGCAGGCCTAGGGAAGACCACTACAGCAGGACCACACTAGATGCAGATGAGCAGAAGGAGAAAAGCACGTGCCCTCACATGGAAGTAACTAGATTGCTTTGGGGCTGCTCTCCTGAAGTTGTGCCCTGTGCTAGAGAAACACAGCTGCCAGCAATTATAACCAATAAAGTAGGGCCAGAGGCGTTGTCCAGCTAAGGTCCTCTTGCTATCTAATCTCTTGTTGGCAACCCATGGGGAAATCAGACAGAAGCTTAAGCATCACTAATGAGGCTATCTGGGGAAGGAACCTTTACCAAACACAGAAAAGAAGCAAGAAGGGAGCACAAGGGCAGACTGGATAGCCCAGTGGAGTGATGAAGGAAAACTGTGAGAAATGAAGTCAAGGTAAAGTAGGTATCTCTGCAGTTTGGGAAACGATTTAGTAACTAACTGAATAGAGTCCAGACAAAGAGCTATCCAGAGACGGGTATAAAGTAGAAAGTTGTAAAATCTGTGTGTGGTGCTTGGTTCTATGGGACTCAAAAGCCTAATTACCTCCCCTATCAGTGAACCTGGAGAGGGGCAGGGAGAAGATGAGGGAGAGTGGGATTGGGAGGGAATGAGAGAGGGAGCTAGAGCTGGGATACAAAATGAATAAACTAATTAACATAAAAATTTAATAATAAACAGCTTAAGTAAGTGGGTGAAAATCTTCTATGATTTTAAAACTCAGCAAATAATGGAAATGGTTCCTGATGATGTTGGGCTCCTGGATTTCTGCACAAACCAGCTACCCAGCAGGAAGGACCCTGGCTTTGATTTGTATGGCCTAGTGCTTTGTGACTACACCAGTCTGACTCCCTGGATTGAAATGTATTATGCTGTTTTCACAAACAAGAATTATTGCCCTAAAGAATAATAGTGTTATTCCCCAAGATAACAAATAATATAAAAAGGACATCTCTGCTCATGCTCTGAATTTATTCCACAGTTTTCTTTCTTTCAAGACTGTTTTAACTACATGATAGGTTTTTTTTACAAGTAATATTTTAATTGAACATGTTAATTATCAATAATATCAGGCTTGATGATGACATTTACACACATGTATATTCTATGTCCTGATCACATCTACCTTTCATTACATTCCATTGTTCCCCTCCAGTTTATAAAGCTCTTCTTGGTCTTATATTAAATGTTTCTAAAAGGTCTATTGGCAAAAGTCATGCCCATGAAATGTAGTTTGAAAGGGATATAGCCCAATATCTCATTCCTTTCTTCTATTGTTATAAGAAATTTTAAGACAGTGTTGTTAATTGATTCCAGTCATAAAAATAATCTTTTTCCTACTACAGTGCCGAGAGAACTGGCTTTACTGTATAAGTCTTTGTACAGTTAAATGCACAAGGTGAAGGTACCTTTCAAACCCAGTTAGATCTGAAGTGGGAAGGAGAGGGCGCTGACATACAGAATTGCTGCCGTCACCAGGACTCTATGGGAGGGAGATATCTATCAGCTTTTCTTGAACTTGTGAAATGTCACTTGCATTTCATTGTATTGTCTTTTACCATTGTACCAAAATTAAAGGCTCCATATGTTCCGGTAATAGCTGGTTCAAAATAATATAGCTCCTCCTGGAAGGTCTATAAGTAGCTGGGACGCTGCTGGAACTCTTGTTCGTCAGGGCCATTAGCTTTCTGCATTAGCGCACACAGACAGTGGCAGCTGCTTGACATGTCCTGTTGTGCTCAAGGACTAGAACGTGATAAGGTTAATAAGACTTGGTATTGATGCTGAGCCATTCAGGTCTGTGAACTCTGCCTTGCAGGAGCTCCAGTAATTTCAAAGTGTTAATAAGAGTACAAAAGTGCTTAAGAGGAAAAGGTATAATTTTGATAGAAATACCATGTCTCAAGAAAACTTGATGATATGTTTAGACACTTAGTATTATCAATCATTAACATATTTATGTAAGTTGGTGGTATTGTCTTGTTTTCCAGTATGAAGAATTGAAAGAAAATGTACTGAATGAAGACCTTTCTTTTTTTTCTTCCTTCCTTCCTTCCTTCCTTCCTTCCTTCCTTCCTTCCTTCCTTCCTTCCTTCCTTCCTTCCTTTCTTTCTTTCTTTCCTTCTTTCTTTCTTTCTTCTTTCTGTCTTTCTATATGTTAAGGTGCCACTGTTTATCAGATGTGCTTACTACCTGTTACTAACACAGAACAGTGATCCTTCTATGATTCTTCTGTCCTGGCATGAAGACAATCATCACCTTTGCACTATTCTTTTACACATGGAAGGACAGATGCACTGGACTTAGAAGCCAGGTTATCATATGTCCTTTACTAAGAGCTGATTCATTATTTCATTCAAACTAGCAATAAACCTTTAAATGTCCTGACTACCTGCCTGTGTCAACTCTGTAGACACATCAGAATTATTTGCTTAGCTCTTTAAATAATTCTAAATATCTCATCCTTTGAGATGCAGCAGGCTCAGGCATAGGTATTAACATTCATGATGTTGGTGTAATACTTTAAATTATACAACTATGAGGAGCAATGCCCACAGGTGGTAGTAAGTGCATTAAATATTGTTACTAAAAGAAAATGTATGATTTAATCCAAACCTGGGTTATGTGATTCTGAACTCTCCAATTAGTGCTTCTGCCTTCAACTTCTTGTGAACCTGCATGTATTCAAGCCAAATCCTGTTGACTTAGCATCTGGGATCTGACAGCTAAAAGGCATAATAACTTCAAAGTGGGTTGAAAATAATTGTGCAAGTTATTCATACATGTCCAAGTTGAGAGAATAAGTACTTCTGCAGGAAAGTTCCAGACAATCAGTGAGTGAGCCAGTATTCATCAACATTAGTAAGGAAGAGCCTTGGCTGCCTCCTGACTCCGGCACTCGGGGTACTTGAGGACATATACCATTGGCATTCATTCTATCATGTAGTGATGAAAACCAGCTCTATAGCATAGGTGGAGACAGAAGGGTCCCCAGAGCTTAAGCAAATTGTTCATTGGTGGCTACTGGGAGGCGAGCTGGCACCAAAACTGAATTAATTTACTTAGAACCCAAGCATCTACTCTCTGGCAAAGTTTTACACAGGGCTATCACTGCCAGGAATAACAACTCTACTCCAGCTATGTAAATCAGCCAGAGGTATATGTAGATAAATGAGCAGCCTGCTGTTCCAGTAGAGAGCTGACTATAAAATAATCATGGACACTGAAATTTGATTGCCATGGAATTTCTCATATTGTTAGGTAGTATTTGCATTTTTGATTTTTCAGTCATATAATAACTTGATATCCATCCTTAGCTGGTTAATTGTATAAATTCAGGACTCAGATAGTATTGTATCTATGGACCATGGCTCACCAATGCCTGTCCTACAATCTACTGCCATTTATCATTATAAAAGTCTACTGGATCATATGAGAGGAACCCTCAGTTCTTTGCTCAACATTCAGTTACAAAACTTAGAAACCACTGAGCAAACAGCCTAAGTATTTATCACTAACATTTTAATGGCTACACATACATATTTATAAGCTCAATTCCTTGAATGTCACTAAGAATATAAATCCTCTATAGGGGATGATTTTAATAACTGACACCTTGAAATAGATCATATAAACAGGCTATCACAATGATAATGAATTTAATTATTACATGAACACACAAACTGTACAAAGATATTGCATTCCTGATTTGTCACTTTACAAAATTAACATTTATATTAGCGCAAAGAAGAATCATACCAGAATTCTTCAAATAACTCTAACTCTCAAAGCAGGTTATCACATAAAGTTCACTGACCTACTTTTGGTCCAAAGACAAAATCTGGTATTATTCTGGTAACATTCAAGTCCAAGGCTGCATATTCTAGCTCCCTCCTGTGCATACAGGGCCCTGCGCTAGGCTATTTCATGGTTCTTAACACCACCGCATTTTTTTTCCAACCTCATCTTTTTGTTGCTTTATCTGTAAAGTGTCGATGCTCACTTTGCAATGTCATTACTATAGACGTACAGTAAATTGCCCTTCTCTGAAGGCTGGGTCTGCAGCTTTTTAATTTAGTTAAACTATTTTTAGCCTCTAAGACGAGCCCTTTCGCTACCTGGATTGTTCTATGTCACAATTTCTGCTGAACCTTTTCTTGTCGACGAAGTGTTCTCAGCTTGGCTTACATACATCTTTCCCTGGGCCTGCATTTCTAGCAGCGTTAATAGCAGTAAATCTCTATTATCATGCATCTCGCTAAGACCAAACAGAGAGGGAAATAGCACAGCTATCAACCAGACCTGCCAGTCCACACACACCTAAGCTATGAATATGTGCTCACAGCTTACTTATGCTGTGACCATATTTTACTTTTATATAGACTTATGTGGACAACAGAATGCACTTTTTCAGTTGGCCAAAGTTTGTCGCCATGAGACTACTGACATTTTGAACTGTAACTTGTTTGCCTGGAGTGCAGTCCTGTGTACCATAGGACCTCTTATTTCGTCCTGCTCTCTGTCTGCAGTCCTGTACCCTGTGCATAGGACCTCTTATTTTGTCCTGCTCTTTGTTTATTAGTTGTCAAGTAGCACTTTTGCCAGCCGTAAAAACACAGACAACTTCTGACACTGTTAATTTTTCTGAAAAATTATCTCTTTTGAGACTTTCTTTAATATATAAATTTTAATGCCTATGTATTTGATGGCTAATCTTCATTTGGTACTATTATTCTTTTAGCACAACCTTGGCATTTGAAAAATTGTGTATGCTTTTTTTATAACACAGAGGTATTCCATGCTGATCCCAAAGACTGGCTGTTGGAAATCCTACGAGGTCGAGGCAATGAGTCCAGGGAAGTCGTGGCCAGGAAAACCTCTCTTCAAGTAGCAAGTTTGCAGTGGTGCAATAGCAAAAGCCAGACAGGTGCAAACCATTTAGAAGTTTATTAGTACATTAATGGTTTGTTTTCATTCCTTTAAACACTTGCTTATATTTTGACCCTTCTCTAGCTATAAGTGTGCTTCGGTTAGAGGAAAATATTGTCATATGATCAGCTATCCGCCTGGACGAGGTTTCTCACCCTTGCCTCTGTGTGTTAGGATAGCAGGGAGCTGCACCACACATCTGTACTTCAGACAACTTATCATAACTGTTCACCACTAAAACCCACCTGGCTGATCAAAGTTCTCCTTAGTCACGCTGCCTTTAACTTCCTTATAGGTTAAAACAGACAAGAAAGTAACTGTTTTTATGTCTTGGGGTGTTCAGTATGCTTGCAACTGTAGACCCGTCACTTCTGAATCAGAAAAATCTATTATGTCACCACTTTCCACTCTTAAACCATGACAAACTTTCTTTATCAGTAACAACTAGCTAGGGTTCATTTAAAGTGAGTCACATAGTGTCTTTTTTTCCAATACTCTAGTTGAGTTCATTGGTGACCCCCAAGACTGTTTTGGAAAACATTCCAGGCTTACTTCCTGCATAGGAAAGAAGAGGCCCTGACAAGCAGAAGGCATGCTAGAAAGAACTCAGCATCAGAAAGCTCTATATCCTGCCTCCAGCCCACTTTTCTTGTCATGTTTGAGATAAATGGCAGGCTGACTGGACTGATTGGGTCCCGAAGTAGGTCTTGTATTTTAAAAAAAGGAAATATTAAATGCCTGAGTCACACCAACAAGTCAAACCTAGTGTATAGTGTCAACCAGACACATGTAACATAATTCATTCTTTTTTTTTCCTTTGAGGTTAAAAAAAATGCAAGTACAGAGAAAAGACAACTGCACATAGGAAAGAATTACCATTGGAGAAACAATGAAATAACTTCTATCCAGGTCAGGAAGTAAAAATCAGGGTCCATCTGTGCAGGGGTTCTGGGTTATCTCCATGCATGGTCCTTGGTTGGAGTATCGGTCTCAGAAAAGACCCCTGGGCCCAGGCCCAGCTTTTTTTTTTGGTTCTGTTACTCTCCCTGTGGAGCTCCAGTCCTCTCCAGGTCTTTCATCTCCCCCTTCTTTCATAAGATTCCCTGTACTCTGCCCAAAGTTTGGCTATGAATCTTAGCATCTATTTTGTTACACTGCTGGGTAGAGTCTTTCCTCCATGGCAGCTCAATCTCCAAGTGGGTTCTCTAGTAAGGGGAACAGGGGCTGTCTCTGACATGAACTCAGTGGCCTGCTCTTTGATCACCTCCCCATGAGGGGGAAGCTGCCTTACCAGGTCACAATGCAGCAGCCTGTCCTGATGAAACTTGATAGGTTGGGGTCAGAGGGAAGGGGTGGAGGACCTCCCCTAAGAGTGGACTTGGGGAGGAGCATGGAAGGGGAAGAGGGTGGGATTGGGAAGGAAGAAGGGAGGGGGCTACATCTGGAAAATAAAGTGAATAAATTGTAATAAATAAAAAATTAAACTAAAAAAAACCTTAGGGTTCATCTCAATCCCAGCCACTTCTCACAGTGACTGCTGCTTCCAGCCTTCAAATGCAACCACATCTGACTTTTTCAGTTTTTGTTCTTTCTGGCTTTATTTAACAATCATACATTCATAAATGCCTAGTTTGACATTATAAAGGACTGGTTGGCCTAAGAACTGAATGACTATTTTCTCCTGGATCTTGAGACTAGAAGTCGGGATGGGGGTGTGTGCAGGGCCAGATCTGCCATGTGGTGTGAGGCCTTTCCTCAGGTTACAGCTAGCTAGACTTTATTTTATATTCCTACATGACCTATGAGATGTACATAAGGAGGAGTACAGATGAAGAAGAACAGGAAGAGGGAAACAGTGAAAGGGAGAAGAGGGAAGGGGAGGGGGAAGAAGACACACAGTGAGAGAAAGAGGTAGGGATGAGGGAGGGAGGAACAGTCAGGAACCACACAGACACACAGAGAGAGAGAGAGAGAGAAAGAGAGAGAGAGAGAAGAGAGAGAGAGAGAGAGAGAAGAGAGAGAGAGAGAGAGAGAGAGAGAGAGAGAGAGAGAGAGAGAGAGAGATTTCTTTGGGGTCTCACAAAGGTATTCCTCTCTTCTCAAGGACTGTAAGGTATGTAGCTCATCTAACTCTGGCTATCAGCAGTGCCCCTATGTTGAATGTCCCTATCATTGCTCAGAGGGTTAGAGTTATAACATGAATTTTGAGAAGTCGGTGTTCATTCCAAAGATATATGATTTCTTTTCTCTTGTTCTGAACTTCATAAAAATTAATTCACATAGTGTGTTATTTACCGCTCTTGTTGGCAGCATGAACCTGAACGAGCAGGGCCTAACAGTGAGGCAGACTACAGCCTCATGCCATAGCCGCCTTTCTTCAGAGCATCAGACAGTTCATACTTTGAGTGTTAAGAAGAGTCACCTGAGCAAAGTGTACAGTCAGAAGGACAAGCCACATGTGGCAAACACTTGTTTTTTGTAGAGGCATATAAAGGATAGTTTAAACATTTAATTGAATAACAGCAGAAAGCAATAACGAGCAATCTGAAGTAAACTCGCCCGGATCTGCAACCCCTTGGAGGAGCACAAGAACAATTTTGTGTTTTGGAGAAACTGAGGTCTTATTTTCTTGAAGTATTCTCACAAGCACTCAGATTTCTCCCCACATGGCTCCATTCCTGGACCATGTCCAAACAGTGTGTATATCTAGTATTTTAAAAATGAATTTATTCATTTATTCATTTTATATACTTATCACAGCCCCTCTTGTCTCTTCTCCTGGTTCTACCTCCCACACTCTTCCCCTTTCTCCCTTCTCCTTCTCCCAGAAAAGGGGAGCCCCCACCCTACCTTACAAACCCACCCAGGCACATCAAATCCCCTCAGGACTTAGTACCTCCTCTTCTATTGAGGCCTTAAACAGCATCATATTTACAAAATTTATTTCCATCCTTGCTGTAATTAAGCTGTTTTCTATGTCGAGTAGTAATTTGTTGCTATAACGTATTTGTAGGAAACTTTATGTTTGCAAACCATGTGTCTTTTTATTCTATGTAATTTTGGTGGGGTTTTGTCTGTGTTTCATTTGTTTTAAAGTAGTTTAATTGTTTAACTTAGCAAACAGAAAATTAGAATGTTCGTGGTACTTTCAAACATGATCTGCTTTTTATGATTTCCTTCCATTACCCCTTATTCCTCTTGAACCTTTTCATCACTTGTGGCTTCTTTTCCTCTTTCACCCAGATCCATTCATTTTCCTGAAAATACTTTCCTTTTATTTGATGACTGTGTGATTGAAAAAAAAATTCTACTGTGTACTACATATTTTCATCATTTATTCATTTTGTGTGTTGCTAGACAGATGCTTCTCCCTTGCTCTTCTTAACAAAGCAGCAATAAACACAGATATGTTTTCTTGATGATAGCGGTTCTGACTGGAGTGAGATTGAATCTGGAGGTAGTTTTAATTTGTGTTTTATGGCTACAGTTGTTGAATGCATCTAAAACCATTCTTCAGCCTTTTCGGTTTCTTCTCTAGAAAACTTAGCCCAAATTTTGACAGATAATGTACTGTTTGCTGCAGTGTTAGCCTTGTGCAGTTCTTTGTGTATTACATGTTAACTCTGAGTACAGACAGCAGGGATTTCTCTCCCATTCTGTAGCGCTAAGGTGGCTCAGCTAATGCACCTCTTTGCTACGCAGAAGCTTTGTGATCCAATGGGATCCTGCTTGTTCATTCTTAGGACTATTTGGTGTATGTTAGACTCCTAGAAAGATGTTGCTTAGCCTAAATCTGTTCTCCCTCATTTCCGTGATCACTTTTCATGGTTTGCTAAGTCTCTGTTCCATTCTAATTGGTTTTGTGTTGAATGAGAACTTCATATACAATTTTATTACGTTAGCGGTGGACACGCAGTTTCACTAACACTATGTTTTGAAGAGGCTGCTTCTCTACCTCCAAGCATGTTTTGACACTATTTTTTTCAAGAATTAGTTGTTCATGTCTATGTGGGCTCATTTCTAGTCCTTGATTTTGTTCTATTATTCAGTATTTCTGCTCTGCTACGAGACTGTGCTGTCCTTGTCACTTTGGCTGTACAGTCTGAGGTCAGATATGTCTCTGCTTTCACCAGTGTTCTTCCTGCTTAGCATCGCTTTGTGTATTCTTGTTCTTTTATGCATGTGATTGTTGTACCTTTTCTAATCCTGTGAAGGACTGCTTCTGAATCAACAGCTTGCTTCAGGAATAGTCATTTTCATAACATTCTGCCAATCCAGAAACATGGAAAGTCTTTTTTTTTATGGAGTGACCTTTCAAGTAATTTTTTAATGTCTTAATTATTTCACTCCCTTGGCTACATTTATTCCAAGGTGCTTCTTTTTGCTTGTTTGCTATTGCAAATGGGTGTTTTTTTCTGAATTTTTTTTTCATAAACTATGTCCTTGGTATATAGAAAATATAGCTACTTATTTTTGTATGTTGGTTTTGAACCATGCATTTTTACATCAAGTGTTTATCACATCAAAGAGTATTCTGATAGAATTTGTAGAACCGGAGGAGGGGCAAGATGGCGGAGCCGGGAGGACTCTCATTCTGAGCAGCAGCACAGCAGGATCAGCACAGTGACCAGCAATCAGAATTCTCGGCCATAAAACACAGTCATTGTGTTTCCCAGGTGAGAGGATACCCCACGGTGGGGGATTCAATCAGCTTTTAACTCACCCGGCTAAACCGCGGAAGAGATCCCGGTTCCGCCAGACGCTTGGCTGCCGGCCGCCAGCCCCAGCCCCAGCCCAGACCCACAAGCCAGTGTCTTTGGTCACAGTCCGAACCGTGGGCACCACACTATCAGAGACTGGAATTTTCAGTCGAGAGATAACCCCAGGGTACAGGAAACGATTGGGACCGGCCTTAGGTCACCCAGACATCCCCTGGAAAAGACTCGGGCGGGTTCCACGGGCACCCCAGGAGCCAGCCGGGAGCCGGGAACCCAGGTTCCGGCACAGAGCCCTGCCTGCCTGCGCGCCTGATTCGCCGCCGGAGATAGAAACGGCGGGTCTGATCTCAGAGCACTCAGCTCACCCCCAACCTGAAAAGGTCCCCGGAAAATTACCCAGCTTAGGGAGCCACTCAGGCTCCCAAAAGCCGCAAAGGCAGACACAGGCAGTTTCTGCGCACCAGACAGCTGGCAGAGACTGAGCCGCCATCACACAGCTGTGCTCCAGGCACAGGCAAATTTCTGTGGCCAGCCAGCTGGCGGACACTGAGCAGTGTGCACCAGGGCAAAAAAAGACACTAGGAGTCCGTGTCTCCAGAGAATCCACGGGGAAGGAAGGAAGCTGTACTGATCTAAATCACCCAATCCTTCCCTAGAAAAAGTCTAGCAGTCTAGTGGGGCCGAGGCGCCAGCACTCAGCTGTGCTCCAGACACAAGCACAAACAGTTGAGGCGTGCCTGATGTCCAACTGGGTCACAGCAGCTGATCATTAAATTTGCAACAAGAAACCCAGAAACAGGGCAGCTGCCCTCAGGACTTCCCTGGGTGAGAGGAGAACCCTCTCGACTAACAAAGACCACAGTTACCACGTAGGTCTATATCCCTGAGGTGAGCAACTCCTGAAAAAACACCAGCCATCCAGGGACTATACCCAAAAAGCTGAGAAGACATCCTTCAGGAAAAACCAGCTTTCTGCAAAGGGGATTCTCTCCACCACAGGATCCCCAGGAACCACCAGAAAATAACCCCAAACACCTAAGATAACACAATGGGTAGAGGCCAGCGTAAAAGCTCAAGCAACAAAAGACAGAGCAATATGGCATCTCCAGAACCCAGTTACCCAGGGGCAAGTAGCCCTGGACACCCCACCATAACTGAAATCCAAGAAGATGACCTAACAAGTATGCTCATGAAGATGATAACAGAGGAAACAAATAAGATACATAAAGACATAGAGGAAGATAAATTCAAACAGAATATTGCCATCCGTAAAGAAATAGAGGAAGCTGCAGCCAAACAGTTTATGGCCTTTAGAAAGGAAATGCTTAAAACACTGAATGAAATGATAGAAACAGAGTTGAAGGAACTAAAAGAAAAACAGGAAAGTACAATCAGACAGGTGAAGGAAGTAAACAAAACAACTCAAGACCTGAAGATAGAAATGGAAAAATTAAAGAAAACACAAATGGAAGAAATAATGGAAAGGAAGAATCTAGGGAAGAAAACAGGAACTACAGAGGTAAGCATAACCAACAGACTACAAGAGATGGAAGAAAGAATCTCAGGTGTAGAAGATACAATGGAAGAAATTGATGTATCTGTCAAAGAAAATGTTAAATCCGAAAAATTCCTGACACAGACCGTCCAAGAAATGCAAGACAATATGAAAAGACAAAACCTAAGAATAATAGGTATAGAGGAAAAAGAAGACTCCCTTCTCCAAAGCCCAGAAAATATTTTCAACAAAATCATTGAAGAAAATTTCCCCAAGCTAAAGGAGAGGCCAATTAGAATACATGAGGCCTACAGAACACCCAACAAATTTGACCAGAAAAGAAAATCCTCCCGCCACATAATAATCAAAACAGTAAGTATACAGAACAAAGAAAAAATACTAAAAGCTGCAAGGGAAAAAGGCCAAGTAACATATAATGGCAAACCCATTAGAATCACACCTGACTTTTCAACAGAGACTATGAAAGCCAGAAGGGCCTGGACGGATATCATGCAGACCCTAAGAGAACACAGATGTCAGCCCAGGCTACTATACCCAGCAAAACTCTCAGTACTCATAGATGGAGAAAACAAGATATTCAATGACAAAAACAAATTTCAACAATACCTACAAACAAATCCAGCATTACAGAAGACACTGGAAGGGAAAATACAACCCAAGAAAGCTAGCTACATTAAAGAAAACACAGGAAATAAATAACTTCACTTCAGTAAAACAAAAAGCAACCAAGCACACAACCTGATGACCACAGCCAACATCAAAATCAAGAGATCTAACAGCCACTGGTCATTAATCTCTCTCAACATCAATGGACTCAACTCTCCAATAAAAAGACACAGATTAACAGAATGGATACGTAAACAAAACCCAGCAATCTGTTGCATACAAGAAACACACCTAAGACACAAAGATAGACATTACCTGAGGGTAAAGGGTTGGAAGACGACTTTCCAAGCAAACGGACCCAAGAAGCAAGCAGGAGTAGCCATTCTAATATCTGATAAAATAGACTTTCAACCAAAATTAATCAAAAGAGATGGGGAAGGACACTTCATACTCATCAAGGGAAAATTCCACCAGGAAGACATCACAATCCTGAACATCTATGCCCCAAATACAAGGGCACCCACATTTGTGAAAGAAACATTGATAAAATTTAAAGCACATATAGATCCACACACATTAATAGTGGGAGACTTCAACACCCCACTCTCAACAAAGGACAGGTCAACCAAACAGAAATTAAACAAAGAAACAATGTCTCTGACAGAGGTCATGAATCAAATGGCCCTAACAGATATTTACAGAACTTTACACCCAAACACAAAAGAATTTACCTTCTTCTCAGCACCTCATGGAACCTTCTCCAAAATAGACCACATAGTGGGTCACAAAGCAAGCCTCAACAGATACAAGAAGATTGAAATAATCCCATGTATTTTGTCTGATCACCATGGAATAAAGCTGGAGCTCAACAATAACAGAAATAACAAAAAGCCTATACACACATGGAAACTGAACAACTTGTTACTAAATGACAGCTGGGTCAGGGAAGAAATAAAGAAAGAAATTAAAGTCTTTCTAGAAATCAATGAAAATGAAGACACAACATACCTGAACTTGTGGGACACAATGAAAGCAGTGCTAAGAGGAAAGTTCATAGCACTAAGTGCCTTCAAGAAGAAATTCGAGACAGCTCATTCAAGCACCCTAATGGCTCACTTAAAAACCCTAGAAAAAGAAGAAGCAGACACACCAAGAAGGAGTAGACGGCTGGAAATAATCAAACTCAGGGCTGAAATCAATCAATTCGAAACAAATAAAACAATTCAAAGAATCAATGAAACCAAGAGCTGGTTCTTTGAGAAAATCAACAAGATCGACAAACCATTAGCCAGGCTAACTAAAAGGCAGAGAGACACCACCCAAATCAACAAAATCAGAAATGAAAAGGGGGATATAACTACAGACACTGAGGAAATCCAAACAATCATTAGGACTTACTTCAAAAGTCTATATGCCACAAAATTTGAAAATCTAAATGAAATGGACAATTTTCTTGATCGATTTGACTTACCAAAGCTGAACCAGGACCAGGTAAATCAACTAAATAGACCTATATCCCCCAAAGAAATAGAAGCGGTCATCAAAAGTCTCCCATCCAAAAAAAGCCCAGGACCAGATGGCTTCAGCGCAGAATTCTACCAGACCTTCAAAGAAGAGCTAACACCAATTCTCTTCAAACTATTCCACAAAATAGAAACAGAAGGAATATTACCAAATCCATTCTATGAAGCCACAGTCACCTTGGTACCTAAACCTCACAAAGACTCAACAAAGAAAGAGAATTTCCGGCCAATCTCCCTTATGAACATTGATGCAAAAATACTTAATAAAATACTTGCAAACCGAATCCAAGAACACATCAAAGATATTATCCACTATGACCAAGTAGGCTTCATCCCAGGTATGCAGGGGTGGTTCAATATACGGAAATCCATCAATGTGATCCACCATATTAACAAACTGAAAGAAAAAAAACCACATGATAATCTCCCTAGATGCTGAAAAAGCCTTCGACAAAATCCAACATCCATTCATGTTCAAAGTATTGGAGAGATCAGGGATACAAGGCACATATCTAAACATAGTAAAGGCGATATACAGCAAGCCTATAGCCAACATCAAACTGAATGGAGAGAAACTTAAAGCAATCCCACTGAAATCAGGGACAAGACAAGGCTGCCCACTCTCTCCATATCTCTTCAACATAGTGCTGGAAGCCCTTGCTAGAGCAATAAGACAGTTGAAGGAGATCAAGGGGATACAAATTGGAAAGGAAGAAGTCAAATTATCACTATTTGCAGATGATATGATAGTATACGTGAGTGACCCCAAAAACTCTACCAGGGAACTCCTACAGCTGATAAACACCTTCAGCAAAGTGGCAGGATACAAAATTAACTCAAAAAAATCAGTAGCCCTCCTGTATACAAAAGACAAAAGGGCTGAGAAAGAAATTAGGGAAACAACACCCTTCACAATAGCCACAAATGACATAAGGTACCTCGGAGTAACCCTAACCAAGGAAGTCAAAGACTTGTATGAAAAAAATTTCAAATCTCTGAAGAAAGAATTAGAAGAAGATATGAGAAGATGGAAAGATCTCCCATGCTCATGGCTTAGTAGGATTAACATAGTAAAAATGGCCATCTTACCAAAAGCAATCTACAGATTCAATGCAATGCCCATCAAATTACCAACACAATTCTTTACAGACCTGGAAAGAAAAATTCTGAACTTCATCTGGAATAACAAGAAACCCAGAATTGCTAAAACAATCCTCTACAAAAAAAGATCTTCCGGAGGTATCTCCATCCCTGATCTTAAGTTGTACTATAGAGCAACAGTTTTAAAAACTGCATAGTACTGGCACAGAAACAGAATGGTGGATCAATGAACCGAACAGAGGACCCAGAAATAAACCCACACACTTATGGACACCTGATCTTTGACAAAGACACCAAAACCATACAATGGAAAAGATAGCATCTTCAACAAATGGTGCTGGTCTAACTGGATGTCTACATGTAGAAAAATGAAAATAGATCCATACTTGTCACCCTGCACAAAACTGAAGTCCAAGTGGATCAAAGACCTCAACATAAAACCAGACACATTAAATCGGCTTGAAAAAAAAGTGGGAAATACCCTAGAACTCATTGGTACAGGGGAAAACTTCCTGAACAGAACACCAACAGCACAGGCTCTAAGAGCAACAACCAATAAATGGGACCTCATGAAACTGAAAAGCTTCTGTAAAGCAAAGGATACTGTCATCAAAACAAAACGACTGCCTACAGATTGGGAAAGAATCTTCACCAACCCTTTATCTGACAGAGGACTCATATCCAGTATATATAAAGAACTAAAGAAGCTGAAAAGCAGCAAACCAAGTAATCCACTTAAAAAATGGGGAACAGAGCTAAACAGAGAATTCTCTGGAGAGGAATACCGAATGGCAGAGAAGCACTTAAAGAAATGCTCAACCTCACTAGCCATTAGGGAAATGCAAATCAAAACAACCCTGAGATTTCACCTTACACCCATGAGAATGGCCAAGATCAAAAACTCAAGTGACAACACATGCTGGAGAGGTTGTGGAGAAAGGGGAACCCTTCTCCACTGCTGGTGGGAATGTAAACTTGTACAACCACTCTGGAAATCAATCTGGCGCTTTCTCAGACAACTAGGAATAGCGCTTCCTCAAGATCCAGCCATACCACTACTGGGCATATATCCAAAAGAGGCTCAAGTACACAAAAAGGACATTTGCTCAACCATGTTTGTAGCAGCTTTATTTGTAATAGCCAGAAGATGGAAACAACCCAGATGCCCCTCAACTGAAGAATGGATGCAGAAATTGTGGTACATCTACACAATGGAATATTACTCAGCAATGAAAAATAAGGAAATCATGAAATTCGCAGGTAAATGGTGGGATCTGGAAAGGATCATCCTGAGTGAGTTGTCCCAGAAGCAAAAAGACACACATGGTATATACTCACTCATATAAACATACAACATAGGACAAACCCACTAAAACCTGTGAATCTAAAGAAACTAAGCAAGAGAGAGGACCCTAACTAAAATGTCCAATCCCCATCCGGAAAGGCAAAGAGGATGGACATCAGAAGAAGAAGAAAACAGGAAACAACCTAGGAACCTACCACAGAGGGCCTCTGAAAGCCTCTGCCCTTCAGACTATCAAAGCAGATGCTGAGCCGGATGGGCAACTGTTGGGCAGGTGAACGGAATTTTATGTAAGAACTGGGAAATAGTTAAGATCTGGAGAGGACAGGTTCTCCACAAGGAGAGCAACAGAACAAGAAAATTTGAACACAGGGAAGTTCCAAGAGACTCATACTCCAACCAAGGACTATTCATGGAGATAACCCAGAACCCCTGCACAGATGTAGCCCAGGGCAGTTCAGAGTCCAATTGGGTTACATAGTAATGGGAAGAGGGACTGCCTCTGACATAATCTGATTGGCTTGCTCTTTGATCACCTCCCTCTGGGGGGGAGCAGCCTTACCAGGCCATAGTAGAGGACAATACAGCCACTTTTGATGTGAACTGACAGACTAAGATCAGAAAGGAGAGGAGAACCTCCCCTATTAGTGGACTTGGGGAGTGGCATGCAAGCAGAGGGAGGAGGGAGGGTGGGGTTGGGAGGGGAGGAGGGAGGGTCTTATGGGGGGGGGATGCAGAATGAATAAAGTGTAATTGATGAAAAATTTTTAAAAAAAAGGGAAAAAATAATTTAAGAACCTTAAATGACTTTCAAAATTGGAGGAAAACATGGAGTTAGTCAATTGGCATGGAGCACGTCTCGCCCCTGGGGGCAATGGTCTCCTGAATCTACTCAGACCTCAGACACCACCACTGCTAGTTCTAGAACTGACGCAGGATGTTCCAACGAGGGGGTTAAGGCTTCTCATAATATTTCCTATAAGCCCACACCTGTTTGTCTATATCCTCCATTTTTATTCATTATTAGCCAGATAGAGCCAAGTAATTGTGGTAATGATACTTGCTTTTTTGCCCAATGCTGGAATGCTAGTAAATTTAGGTATGCCCTGGTTACTCGCATGCCTCACTGGGTGCCTGTGCCCATTGATGCCCCTCACGCTATGACTCTCTTCAGACAGAAAAGGGATCTTGGAACTACAGCCACCATTGTTACTACCATTTCATTGGCGGCCGTTGGAGCTACCACCAGGGCATTAGCCATGAGTCATACTGGGCAGACTGCTCAGACCCTGAATAATCATTTAGCCAATGTAGCTCATGCCTTAGTTGTACATAAAGGAATTAATGCTCAACTAAAAGGAAGCTTGATGGTGTTCAATCAGAGGATTGACCTCTTGCAGGAGCAAATTGATACCCTATGGCAAATCGCTCAACCTGGCTGTCAATGAAAGTATGCTGGACTTTGTGTCACTAGCATACAACATGAGAATTTTTCCTGTGCTGCAAATCTGTCTAAACAATTGTTGAGCTATATTTTAGGTAATTGGACTGGAGAATTCGATACTACGATGGAGCAGCTGAGAGTGGCCATTGTCACAGTAAATTCTACCAGAGTGGACGCAGGACTAGCCACAGGATTATCAACATGGATTGTTGCAGCCATGAATCATCTGAAGGAATGGGCGGGCATGGGAGCATTAGCAGGCCTTCTGGTGTTGGTCTCCTTGGTTTGCCTGTGGTACATATGCAAGATTAGAGTCTCACAACAGTGTGATGTAGCCATGATCATTCAGGCCTTTACAGCCATTGAAGCAGGACATTCTCCCCAAGCATGGTTGGATACCATAAAAAGCTAAAATGATACGCTCAGGATGCAAGGCTAAGCACTGCACTCAGGGTCAGCAGCTTTCGACCCAGAGAAGAGCATGTCTGATTGCATGCGGGTTGATGCCCCAGGTCCCGCCTCTGAGAAAAAGGTATCTGACGGGTCTGATGCTCTTTGGGTGGATGACACCTAAATGAACATCTGTACAAAGTCCCAATTTATTTCTAATATCAGAGATCAGACCTCTACTCTTGCCTGATGCATCTAAAACAAAAAGGGGGAACTGTAGAGAGCTGCGGAATGCTATGCCTTAAAGATGGAGCTGGTTTCTGCCTTCCACCTTCCCGATGGTGAGTGCTCTCTGTCACGAACAATTCCACATTTGGCTAAGGCTGAGGATCTGGCTTGCTTCCATGTATGTGGACCTATCTGCATTGCCCACGTGGCATGCCTGGGTTGGCTACCCAGAGGCTATTTAAGCTGTGGGCTGGCTTTCCCCAGGGTCAGATGATTGTTCAAGGTTCCTGAATAAACTGCATTGAAAAAAACAAAAAAAGAATTTATAGAACCTTGTAAACACATCAGTACAAATTAGTCATCTGCAAATGTAAATAATTTGACTTATATTTTACTACTTAAATATGGTATATATATAGGATATACAAAATATGATTTTCTTAAGTATATCTTTTTTCATTCATTCATTCATAGCTTTACTTTTCTGTTAAAAATTTATACAATAACCTGGGCATGGTGGCACACACCTTTCATTTCAGCACTCTGGGAGGCAAGACAGGTGGATCACTCTGAGTTCGAGGCCAGCCTGGTCTACAAAGCAATTCCAGGACAGCCAAGTCCACACAGAGAAACTTTGTCCTGAAAAACCAAATAACCCTCCAACAAACCAAGCAACCAACTAAGCAAACAAACAAAGAATTCATATGACAGACAGCTGTAACCTGTACCCTTCCCCTGCACTCCATTCGCTGCCCCACAATGCTGCCTGTTTTCCCAGAGGTCCACTGGCATCGGAGATAGCTGATGAGATCATGACCCAAGCCCTTGCCTGCCAAATCCCCTGAAGGCACACCTACAGCAGTAAACTGCACCCCATTTTCTGCCTCATACCCCTACCTGTTTTCCTGGTCACCACGCAGGCACCAGAAACCCCAGAGCACACTAATACTAGGGTCGTCAGAGGCAACTTTAGCACCCAAAACCCTAGAGCCCACGCAGGTCACAAAAAAACCCAGCAGAGACACCCTACTGGATCTGAAGACACACTGGTCACTAGAACCCCAGGCCATTCAGGTCAGAAGACAAGAGGAAACAGAAATCAAAGGGAAACTATCCAAAGAAATAAACAACAAAAACAAAACAAAACACCCCACCGATATAATAAAGATAAACCCAGAAATCAGCACCTGAACCTGTAATAACCACAAAACCCACATGGCCAGAGGCCATCATAAGAATGGAATCAATAACACCCAGAGCCCAGCTATCCTACTATAACAAGTCCTACCACAGCTGACCACAAGAAAATGACCATAAATCCAAGCTTATGAAGATAATAGAGGTCGCTGAGGAGAAAATGAGAAAAAAAAAAACACCAAAAACTTAAAGAAATACAGGGAAATACAATCAAACAGGTAGAGGCAATTAATAAAACTGGTAAAGACCTAAAAATTGAAATATAAACAATAAAAAAAAACACAAACTGAGGGAATCCTGAAGATGGAAAACCTATGTAAGAGAACAGGAACTATAGAAGCAAGCATCACCAACAAAATGCAAGAGATGAAAGAGAGACTCTCAGGTGTAGAACATACAATTGCAGACATGGATATATCAGTCAAAGAAAATAAATGTTAAATCTAAAAAGTTCCCGACACAAAACACTCAAGAAATCTGGGACACTGAAAAGACCAAACAAGGGAATAATAGGAATAAAAGAAGAAGAAGATTCCCAGCTCAAAATTTCAGAAAATGTTTTCAGCAAAATCAGAAGAAAAATTTCCCAAACTAAAGAAAGATGCCTATACAAGATGTTTACAGAACAGCAAATAGCTTGGGCTGGAAAAGAAAAATCTTTAAAATGCTAATTGTACAAAACAAAAAAGAATATTAAAAGCTGCAAGGAAAGAAGGCCAAGAAATTTATAAAGGCAGACCTATCAGAGTTACACCCTATCTCTCAACAGAGATTTTAAAAGCTATAAGGGCCTTGGAAGATGTCTTTCCCTCTCTAAGAGACCAGAGATGCCAGCCCAGACTACTACACCCAGCAAAATTTTAAATCACCATAGAGGGAAGAAAAAAAAAAGATACTCTCTGGCATAACCAAATTTAAACAATATCTATCTACAAATCCAGCCTTGCAGAAGATACTAGAAAGAAAACTCCAACCCAAGGAGAGTAAGTACAACCAAGAACAGACAGGGAATAAATAATTCCACACCAGCAAAGCCAGCTTCAGAGACTGGGATGAGACTTGGTGGGATTGGAACTTCTGTCAGCTACTTGTTGCTCTGACAGGAGCTGCCCTTGGGTTTGCAGGGGGTGCCTGCTGGGGTAGGGGGCTGGGACCAAGTTTATCTTTATTCCATATCTTTTTCTTTTTAATAGGCTGCTTGATTGTCGAATGTTTGTGAGTTATATATTACTTGTCTAGTCTTGGCTTATTTTTTTTTTGTTTCCATTAGTGATGTGTATAAAATACAACATTTGGCACAGTGGCTTATGTCTGCAATCCCAGCACTTGAGAGGCTGAGGCAGAAGAATCTTAAATTGTAAAATAAAGGACAGTGTAGGATATATAGTGATAGAATGTTAGGATAGCTACATAGTGAGACACTATCTCAAACAAAACAAAATAAACAATAACAACAACAAAAACATCTATCCCTAGTAAAACAACCACAAAACACACACACACATAGACACACACACACAATTTGTTAATTTCACTGGACTCTAGTTTCCATTGTTTTTCCCCCTATGGATAATTATTTTTGGCTTATTTAAAAATAACCTCTTATTCAATGTCATGGTGATACTCTCCTGTGATATTCTGCAAAAGTATAACAATCTTGCGTTTTACATTTGGGCCAATAAAATGACTACAACTGATTTTGTATATAATATTTGTCAGATTGCCATGTTTTTCCTTTCTGTATTTCTGCTTGTCCTGGATTCATTCATATTTAACATTATCTTAGTTGTACCTAAATATATTAATGGACTGTTTGTTCCATTATTCTCTTTTTCATTTTTACACCTTATACTTTGTTTTTTATAGGAAGGTTTTGGTTAAGCTTGACTTTCACTGGAGTAGTGAATTTGCCTTTACTTTGGTTATTTTTTTAAATTGTATATGTATTGTTACATAATTTATTTTTAAAATTTATTTATTTTATTTATTATTAAATATTTATTAAATTTTATTTATTTATTATTAATTAGAGTTTACTCACTTTGTATCCCAGCTGTGCCCCTCCCTCATTCCCTCCCAATTCCACTTTTCCTCCCTCACCTCCTCCCATGCCCCTCCCAAGTCCATTGTTAAGGGAGGTCCTCTTCCCCTTCCATCTAATCCTAACTTATCAGGCTTCATCAGGACTGGCTGCATTGTCTTCTGTGGCCTGGTAAGGCTGCTTCCCTATCAGGGGGAGGTGATCAAAGAGCCAGCCACTGAGTTCATGTCAGAGACAGTCCCTGTTCCCATTACTAGGGAACACACTTGGACACTGAGCTGCCATGGGCTACATCTGTGCAGGGTTCTAGGTTATCTCCATGCATGGTCCTTGGTTGGAGTATCAGTTTCAAAAAGGATCCTTATGCCCAGATTTTTTGGTTCTGTTGCTCTCCATATGGAACTCCTGTTCCCTCCATGTCTTTCTATTTCCGCCTTCTCATGGTCTAAAACTAGACCTCAACAATAACAGAAATAACAAAAAGTCTTCATACACATGGAAACTAAACAAGTCTCTACTCAATGACAGCTTAGTCAGGGAAGAAATGAAAAAAGAAATTAGAGATTTCCTCAAATTCAATGAAAATGAAGGAACAACTTACCCAACTTATGGGACACAATGAGAGCAGTGCTAAGAGGAAAGTTCATAGCACTAAGTGCCTCCAGAAAGAAGTTTGAGACATCTCATAAAAGCAACTTAATGGCACACCTATAAGCCCTAGAAAAGAAAAGAAGCAAGGGGAATAGATGGCTTTAAATAATCAAACAGAGAGCTGAAATTAATGAATTAGAAACAAAGAAAACAATTCAAAGAATCAATGAGACCTGGTTCTTTGAGAAATTAAGAGCTGGTTGTTTGAGAAAAATCAACAAGATAGACAAACCCTTAGCCAAACTAACTAAAAGGCAGAGAGAAACTATCTAAGTCAGCAAACTCAGAAATGAAGAGGGGAACATAACGATAGACCCTGAGGAAATCCAAACAATCGTTAGGTGTTACTAAAAAAGCTTAAATGCCACAGAATTTGAAAATCTAAATGAAATGGACAATTTTCTTGATAGATTCCATTTACCAAAATTAAATCAAGATCTGGTAAATAGATTAACTATTTCCCATGGAAATAGAATATATTCCCCAAGGAAATAGAAGCCATCATCAAAAGCCTCCCCTCAAACAAACAAACAAACAAAAAACAAGTTCAGGGCTGGATGGTTTCAGCGCAGAATTCTACCAGACCTTGGTTATTTTTTATAATTTTCTTTTTAATAATTTCATATGCAGTAGATTTTATTCAGTTCCATGCACCAGATGTAGATCGTGTTTTCACTGTTGTTTTATAAAGCTCATAATGATTGTTAATGAACAAATAATCGTTTCAACCTTAGATTGCTTAACATCCAGAAACTGGACAATTAAATAAAGGAGCAGTGGTGATTTATTGCTGAGTATATTTAAAAATATAATACTCTTTTAGCAGAATGTGGGATGAATGAAAATTAACCATTAAGTGATTGCTCATGCTTGAGAGACTGACTGAAATTCAACAGAATCATTTCCTATTTTCTTCAGCTTAATGATACAATTCTATGGTACTTGCTATGTTATGCAAGTAACTTTTTCTCTCAGACAGTTTTTATCAGATCTACACCAGTTTCCTAGGCGCGTTTTTCCCAGTTATAATTGGTCTTTTTGCAGTGACAGGTTCTGAACGGATCTGAGTTCTTTGATAAAGTATGCTTCTCTCCGCCACCCAATGAAAGACAGTGGAACACTGGCTTAAACACAGCCCCGAGCTGTGGAATTCTATGCAGAAAGGGCAAAAATGAATAATTGGTCTTACAGCTTAGAGAACTCAATAGCTCTTCATGAGAAGGTAAGGTTGTATTTCTCAATCCTGATTCCTGAAATGTCCCCTAAGAGTCTTTGCTGGAGATGAATAGGTTCACCAGGGCCTCAACAGCTCTGTTTGGGATTCAGAACAAGTTCCCTCAGATTACAGAAAGAGCAATATATGGGAGTTGAACATTTCAAGCAAGACCTATAAGTGAATGTAGTAATCCTCAGGCTGCTGGTCTTGTGACAGCCAGGTAACTGAGGGCCGGCAACAGTCTGTATGCAGCCACACATTAATTTTACCTGCACGGCAAAGTCTCCTTTTTCTTCTTATTCTCCTAGAGGGAAAATAGGAGCATGTATCATAGGAAACCAAGAAGTCATGCTTTCTGAGCAGGTGATGTAAGAGAGTTAGACTCACGGATACACTGCCAGATGCCACACCAGCCCCTTGCTGAGGAATCCTAGCTTGTCCCTGATCCTCACTGTGCTGTATTTCCATCAGTTTATGTCACTTGACCCTGTGCATTAACTGGAGAAGCAAACAAGACCACGTGATGATTGTCCCATTGTCAAAGTCTTGATGGACTCTGGGTTCAATCTTAGACTAGAGGAGGGTTTGGTTGCCCCTTCTGCCATGTTTTACAGTTTGTGGTCTTGTACCAGCTAGCTTGCAACTCTGTGCTCCAGTTTTCTAGCTGTAAGGATGTTAGGATGCTTGAAGTCCTCAAGAATGAGGAAAAGATAAACAAGTTATGTACACAAGAGGTTGTGCTGCTTTAACACACTTGTAATGCAGTAATCTAGAAATGCCTTATTAAGTTGGGCCACTAGGGCCACATACCAATGAGACTAATTCATGTGGAACACAGAGAAAGGACACATCCATTAAAACCACATGCTGAAATCATAGCTAATACATTTTAAACACATCAGGGAAATTTTTCCAAAGAGCTTTAGGGACACTAATTAATTGGTTTGTTTTTATTGTTAGAACAACTTTGTAATCAGTGTTAAGCTAACAGTCATTGTGCAGCCGAGGAAGGGCAGTGAAACCCAAGAATGCCCAAGGTTAATGGTGAATCCCGTTGTCCCAGGCAGATGCTTCCCAAAGCCTGTGTCGCTGTCTCTCATTCACGATGCTGGAAAATTGTATAATGGTCCAATAATCCATTAATAATCTCGTCCATTATTGTTTTTGCTTTTACTTTGATCTCTAGACCATAATTCTACACAGGATAGTGAGTTGTTTTGTTTTTGTTTTGAGACAGGGTTTGTCTGTGGGTAGTCCATCCTAGCCTCGAACTCACAGAGATCCACCTGCCTCTGCCTCCCAAGTGCTGGGATTAAAGCCTGAGAAGGCAGTGGTGGTACATTTAATCCCAGCACTTGGGAGGCAGAGGCAGGTGGATCTCTGCGAGTTTGAGGTCAGCCTGCTCCACAAAGTGAGGTCCAGGACAGCCAGGGCTGCATAGAAAAACAAAATAAAATCTAATTCTACATTTTACGTATATTTCTATGGACAACTCTTCATCATATGAACATGACATTTCCTTAGCCTGTGAGGCCACATATTGGTTTTACTTCTTTCCATCGTCACCATCAAAGATATGTCTAACATGTGGTGAGAAATGTAAAATTGCTATTCCCCTCCTTTAGTGATGATAGCTTGTTAAACTCTGTGCTCAGTGCCCTGAATTAGTATTTCTGCATTTCATCAATATTTTATAAGGTAAAAATTGACTTCAGGGGCATTTTAGGTTAGGGAAACCAGTCACAAAAAGGGAAACTTGGGTTCACTCTTATCAAGAGCCAGGATAGGGACCCTGAAAAGAATCCCATCTGGAAATAGCTGCAAGGCTGATCTGTTTCTACTACCTGTCTGTCCTGCACTGCTCCATGCCCTGGTCTCCCCAGCATCACTCACTATCGCTCACTACCCATTATAAATAAACAGAACTATTGATCTTATGATTAGAGATGTTCAGTGAAATAAAACCCCATTTACTCTCCAGTAGGAGAGTTGTTTTTTTTTTTGTTTTTTTTTTTTTGTTTTTTTTTTGTTTTTTTTTTGCTCTTCAATTATGATTTCAAACAAAAGCTTTCTTTACTAAGTTAGAATTTGTTACTTGACATGATTTGTTACTCAGACTGTAATAAAAGGCCAGCTGCTTTTTTTTTTTTTTATTTTTTTTTATCAGTTACATTTTATTAACTCTGTATCCCAGCCGTGTCCCGATCCCTCATTCCCTCCCAGTCCCTCCCTCCCTTCCTCCCTCATCTCCACCGTGCCCCTTTCCAAGTCCACTGATGGGGGGGACCTCCTCCCCATTCATCTGATCCTGTTTTATCAGGTATCTTCAGGACTGGCTGCAAAGCCCTCCTCTGTGGCCTAACAGGACTGCTCCTCCCTTCGGGGGTGGGGAGACCAAAGAGCCAGTCATCGAGTTCCTGTTAGAAATAGTCCCTGTTCCCCTCACTTTGGGAAACCAATTGGTTACAGGCTACATCTGAGTGGAGGTTCCAGGTTATATCCATACATGGTCCTTGGTTGAATGTCAGTCTCAGAAAAGACCCTGTGCCCAGATATATTTGGTCCTTGTGGAGCTCCTATCCTTTCCCCATCAGACTAACTCCCCTTCTTTCTTATGATTCCCTGTACTCTGCCAAAGGTTTGGTCATGAATCTTTGCTTTGAAAACACTGCTAGTTAGAGTCTTTCAGATGCGCTCAGTAGACTCCTGTCATACGTTCAATGCACATCCCATCTGTCTTTCTAAACGAGGATTGATCATCTTACCCCATGTCCGCTCAATTGATTATCTTTTTTAGGTGTATAGATTTCATTATGTTTATCATATCTTATAGGTCTATATAAGTGAGTATATCCCATGTTTGTCTTTCTCCTTCTGGGATATTTCACTCAGAATGATCTTTTCTAGATCCCACCATTTGCCTGCAAATTTCATGATTTCCTCCTTTTTGATTGCTGAGTAGTATTCCATTGTATAAAAATACCACAATTTCTGTACCCATTCCACCGTTGATGGACATCTGGGTTGTTTCCAGGTTCTGGCTATTACAAATAGAGCTGCTATAAACATGGTTGAGCAAGTGTCCTTTTTGTGTACTTGAACAAACTTTGGGTATATACCTAGCAGTGGTATAGCTGGGTCTGGAGGAAGCACTATTCCTATTTGTCTTAGAAAGCGCCAGATAGCTTTCCAGAGTGGTTGTACCAGTTTACATTCCCACCAGCAGTGGAGCAGGGTTCCCCTTTCTCCACAACCTCTCCAGCATGTGTTATCGCTTGAGTTTTTCATCTTGGCCATTCTGATGGGTGTAAGGTGATATCTCAGGGTCGTTTTGATTTGCATTTCCCTGATGGCTAATGAGGATGAGCATTTCTTTAAGTGTTTTTCTGCCATTCAATATTCCTCTGTCGAGAATTCTCTGTTTAGCTCTGTTCCCCATTTTTTAATTGGATTACTTGGATTGCTGCTTTTCAGCTTCTTTAGTTCTTTGTATATACTGGATATTAGTCCTCTGTCAGATAAAGGGTTAGTGAAGATTCTTTCCCAATCTGTAGGCAGTCGTTTTGTTTTGATGACGGTATCCCTTGCTTTACAGAAACTTTTCAGTTTCATGAGGTCCCATTTATTGATTGTTGCTCTTAGAGCCTGTGCTGTTGGTGTTCTGTTCAGGAAGTTGTCTCCTGTGCCAATGAGTTCTAGGCTGTTTCCCACTTTTTTTTCCAATTGATTTAGGGTATCTGGTTTTATGTTGAGGTCCTTGATCCACTTTGACTTTAGTTTTGTGCAGGGTGATAAATATGGATCTATTTTCATTTTTCTGCATGTAGACATCCAGTTGGTCCAGCACCATTTGTTGAAGATGCTGTCTTTTTTCCATTGAATGGAATTGGCTTCTTTGTCGAATATCGAGTATTCATAGGTGTGTGGATTTATTTCTGGGTCTTCAGCTGCTTTTTTAAAAGAGAAAGTCTTCAGCCACTACTATTTAATAGGATAGGCTTTTTGTGGCCATCAATTATGAGATTTTCTCACTTCAGCATGACAGAATTGTTTTAAAAGGCAATTTGAAGAATATTTTTTCATATTGCAGTATTTTTCCTTAGCTTTTAGCTAATAACCACACCAGAACAGCAGATACTTTTATTTCTTATTAGTAATAATTAAGAACATAATTTATGTTGTCACATAATTTTCTGAGAGTTTTCCAAGGTATTTTGCTAAGTGTACGGATTTGTAGTTGTGAACAGTGAATCCATTTTGAAGCCATGGCTTTCATCCTGGCGGAAATAAAAGCAAGAATGCTGCTCATCTTGTGCTGTAACACTATGAAACAACGTTCTGTGTTGTCATTTTAAAGTAAGCTTGAGTGGAGCTGGGAACTTGGTTCAATGTAATGCTGGTTCATGGGGAAAATGGTTCCAATATGCAGAACCAATGTAAGAGCTGGGTACAGAGGCACCGTATTGAAGCCCCAGTGCTGGGGGCAGAGGCAAAGATTCTGAGGACTCACTGGCATTCAGTCTAATTTAAACATTGAGTCTTGGTGATAGAACTTCTCTCAAGAAAAGCAAAGCAAAGTGACTGAGGCTTACATCAATCTCTGGCTACCAAATGCACAGACATAAATGAGCATATCCATACATATATGTCCAAATGTGTATCACTCACATACACACACACACACACAGTCAAATGCACACCACATGAACATGCGTGTATATGCATGTTACACATGCACACCAAACACATGATCACAAGCATATGTGCACAAATATTTGGGCAGCTTATGTCTACAATTCTGATATACACTCTTGTTTCCAAGACCTGGACTTCAAGAATCCTCATAGACTATACTCATTGCTTATGTTACTTTTCCTGCTGCTGTAACACAATCCTTGATTAAAATACTGTAAAGAAGGCTTTATTTTGGTTCTCAATTTAGAACATAGTGTATTGTGGCAGAAGAAATTATTATGGCAGGCACAGCATTAACTGCCAATTCAGAGCTGTGAGGAAGCTGGTAATATTGCATCCACAATTGGTTTTTCTGTTGTGCTGTAGAAGGAATAGCTCTGCTTTCACTCAGGATGGGTCTCCCAACCCAGCTAAGCGACTCTGAAAATGTCCTCATAGATGCACCCACAGGTTTGTCTCCAAGGTTAGTCTAAATTCTACCTAATTGACAGGATCAGCCACCACAGGGCTTAGTTAGAAATCCACTGCTGGATCACCATGGTAACACAGTCAAGAGGAAAGGAAGCACAGAGTCTGCCTTGCCCTGAATCTGATGAAATGTATCCAGCCTCCCTTCAGCACAAGGCAAAAAGAACCTACAGGTAATTAATGTAAAACCCTGAGGCATTTGGCTCTTCTCAAGACTGGACCACACACTCCTTAGCCAAAGCTTGATCATCTTCACAATAAGAACACTTGTGTCAGTTTGGATTTATCCATTATAATACTTGATCAAGGTCTCACACAGACAGGCTCTGCATGTTTTCACTTTTGAACTATTTAAGAAAAACACCCGGAGTCTGGTAAACAAGAGAAATCGTTTCCAAATAAAGATAAACTTGTTTTTTTTTTTTCCTGATACAGATAAATCAAATCAGGAAATTCAGTTTTGTGAATTCAATTGAAGAATTACTAAAGTTATTCCTCAGTACATCATTTTTATTGTGTACCTATGATTACTTAGTGAAATCAAATTCTTGATACATTGTAGCTGTACTTTGATACATTGTAGTTTAGTCTCAATATAAAATTCATTGACTCCTGTTGATGACAATTTCATTTTGTATTTATTTTGTAGGTGTTTGATAATGTACAAATATAACAATAAGTTCAGTTTTCTTGGAGTAGAAAGGAAAAAAATAGGCTTCTAAAGGCAAGCATTTCTTTAAAATTGAGCTAGAGAGATAGCTCAGCAGTTCTGTGCACTGGCTGCTCTTTCAGGGGACTAGGGTTCAATTCTCAGTACCCAGGTGGCAGTTCACAACTGTTTGTAACTCCAGGAGAATGGAAAAATTTGAGGCTCACACAGTACCCACTGGGCCCTGCTAAACCTCCTGCCACTCGTTGCTTGGAGATCCTCCTATGTCTGTATTGCCTCCACAAATTACCGCAAATTATATTCCAGAGCTGAGTTATGCTAAATATTAGAGGTAACTGTGTGCACCTGTGCCTCCCTGAGGGGTGTTCCTGCCTGACATGCTCCAGGAGTATTTACAGCTCTAATGATGTTGTTTATCTGTAATTGGTCCCTAAAGGGGACCTGCTGCAACACTGCACCCAATCTGAGCTATTTCCAGTCATTTGCTTGAAGTGTCGTTTGACATTATATATTGCAGACCCTGGGGAAAGATGCTTCATATAACATAAGGAAAAACTACAGCCAAATGGCCACTCTCCAAGCCTGTCAGCTACTGCCAGCCACACTGGTCTTCTTGGTGTCAGCTGGTCACAGTTGCCCCATTACCTGTTATCTCCGCTTCCTTGATTTCTGGTCTTAGACAAATCCATCTCTGCGAGCTTCTGTGATTTACTAAATAGAGAAGACCCACAGACTTTATAACCACAGTATCTGTTGTGTGGGCGCACTGAGATATGGGTGAAGCAAAATGTGCATTCGGAAGGGAGGGTAGAAGAATGTTTTGCAAGCCCAGTGTGATCGTTTTCACAGGTTCAAGGACACTGAGGCTCCAGGTCAGCTAAAACTCACGGAGGCTGATTACTTAAGAATTTGTGGTCTCTTGGCTTAACCCAAGCCTTACCTGTTTGGATAGGATTTTCATCTGTGATTTCTCTGCTTTGTGATGTATTGTAGTGACATCATGCAGCTCTTTTGATTCTCCTTTTCTCTCTTGGCCTTTTCATTTTCATAGGCTCTTCTTTAACTTCACTGTTGTGTCCTGATGTCTTCCAGCCCTTGTTCTGCCTGTATTCTTCTCTTTCAAGTGTCTCCCGACTCTATTAGGTTTTCTTCTCACATGAGGTCTTTATTTTCTTTCTCTGTTTATGATTATTCTATTCTTTTTTTTTTCTTCATGTATTCCTTTTTTCTCCTTTCCTGCCTCACGAGCTGTAGTCTTCACCGCAGAGGGCATGTAGCCCTGCTGTGTTCTCTCACTGGCTTATATTCAAGGAGAGCAGGCATACACTTTTTGTACCTTAGAAACAGGTTTCTGTTTATGGTTTGTCTAGAATTGTTTGTCTTCTCTCCCAACTCTCAGTGGTGCATTGTGGTGTTCATGTGTGAGGAGAGCATGGAATAATCTTGATTATCTTTCCTACTAAGATTCTGGCAGATCTCCTGTGTCAGAAAATAAAATAGCCACTTCTATAAGGGGGAGAATTTTGACTATGTGTGTCTGTGTGTGTAGTATGTACACATATGTGCATATACATGTTTGTGCATGCAGAGCAAAGGTCAGAGCAAAAGAATACTTTAGATGTTTTCCCGGATCTCTCCTCATTTTCTTTCAAGAGCCAGGGTTTCTCACTGAACACGAGGTTTGCCACCGTGACCAGGCTCACTGGCCAGTGAACTCCAGGGATTTACCTTTCTCTTCTCTCCATGCTGGCGTTACTGGCACACAGGACCACGCCTGGATTTGACAAGGACATTGGGCATTAAAGCTCAGATTGTATTGCTTGCACAGCAAATATTCTTATTCATTGAGCCACCTCCTCTACTCAACTTGGAACTTTATCATATTTATGCAAGAAATACCAGGAAATGTCAAAATTTGACTCTTCATTTCTGTTTTTGAAGACCGGTGTCAACTGTAAACACCACATCTTTCTCTTTTGTTCTTTTCTTTTCTTTTCTTTTCTTTTCTTTTCTTTTCTTTTCTTTTCTTTTCTTTCCTTACCTTTCCTTTCTTTTTCTTTTCTTTTCTTTCCCCCTTCTCTTCTCTTTCTTTTCTTTTCTTCTTTCTTTCTTTTTTTATGTGCTTTTTATAATTTTATTCAAATTTGATTGTCCTAAATATTCTTGGGGAAAATAAACATGTTTATATCTTAAAAAGAAGATGTAGCTAATCCATTTTCATTACTATAAAAAAGTAAAAACAAAACAAAAACAAAATCCTTCTTCAAAGAACAATCTTAGCAGTCTTTTAAAATGTACTCCAGATGATCCTTGCCAGGTAAAGGGATAACACTGAGTTTGTGGATTTGTAAATATTAAATATTAAAATATGTCACTGACTAAATGACTAATTCTTTGGCATTACAAAATTTACTAAAGTAGTTGAATGAAACACAAAATATTTCTGTAAACAAAGTGCATTTCAATCAATAGTGTGACAATTTTTGATACATGAATTTTATTTCTATATGAACTATTTTTTTTCTTCTTTATTTTCCTTTTCTTTCTTTCTTTTTTTTGGGGGGGGTCTTCCCTCCAATGCCTCTGGCTCTGCTATGGTGTAACTCTTCAAATGTTAGCAAAACAATCCTAATTCTCTTGCTTGTTCTACATCTGCATTCATTCACCTTCTTTCTTTCTTGATTTGACTGTGTACCACAAAGAATTCCTCTCTGCTCATTACTGCTTCTTTGTAACTCATCCTTTTATGCTGTGTGAGGATAATTCCACACTCCAAGTTCCTTTTTCCCTTTGCAGTACATTTCTTCCTCTTGTACTACTACTCACTAGTAGTAAGACTCATGGTTCTTAAGCACTTTCCAGCTGAAATTCTGGGGAAGGTTAGCTTCACACCTGCATCTTCCTTCTTTGATGTATCATACACCATTACAAAGTGTAGATTGGGTACATTCTGATAGGGCCCATGAAAGCTGAGGCCCTGCTCTTGATGGTGGTTCTGTAAAGCTGAATGATGGAGTCTGTGATATTAATGGAATGAGAAGCTAAATGCTAATTTAGAGACACAAGGTGTGTATTTGTTCCTTTAGAATTAGAAAAGCTTGATTATTAAGATTATCTGAGATAGAAAGATTTAAACTTGATAATGCATGTATTATTTTCTTTCATTTATTAATCTGACTTCTCTGGAAATAAGTGACTATTCTGTGACTATGCATAAACAGAGCAGGTTGTTTGGAAAGAAGGATATGTTAACATTTAGAATCTGCTGTCTTCCATGTTTTAACTGAATTATCACTTAAGATGAAGTGAACCAGGTTTTCTAATACAGCCAAACGTAAAGGAAAATGATCAGTATTCCACCAGGATATAGCACCTGTTCATGGAACTTGTGTGAATCTAGACATGTGACCATATGCCTTCGCTGGAATTAACATCTTTGGGCTAAGAAATGCTGATTCAGAAATCAAGATAAAATAAATTGAATCATAGTATTCACTAGGAGTCAATCTAAGGCCTCATGCATGTAAGCCCTCTCTCACTGAATCATGTTCCCAGCCCACTTTTTCTTATTTTGAAACAAGATTGTCCATTTGCCTTGTCTACATTAGCCCACAAAATATTTTCTGGACAGTAAATTAAATGTAGCGAATTAAAAAAAATTAGCACTCCATATTTTGGTTCCCAGTTCAACCAGTGGAGCCTGAAACTTATTTTTAGGAAGTCTTTCTACTAGTTTTTTTTCATCACTATTTCCTGACCATTAATATTTACACTGTATTGGGTCCTAAGAAGACTTTTCATGTGATTTAAAGCAGACAGGAAAGGTCAGGAAGGCTATCTGCCAGTGCTCTCTGCACCATTCTACATAAAGGTATTATGTAAAAATAATGCATCTGTGGGATTTGCTGCAGGAGAGGATGAAGATTCTGGAACCAAGTCACTGTAAATTCCGAGGAGCAACCACACTTTCTACTTATTGGGAAAATAAACTGAGCGGTTTAATTCAGACAAAGGTACATTTGTATTTTTTTGATTTTGGAAATCCTTATTTTATAAATCCTCTTTGGAAAAATTGACATTGAAATGAGGACAGAGTTGCTGAGAGGGTCAGTACATTAGCCATGATGAGCTATAGCAACTCTGATTGGTCCAAGAAGTGAAAATATTGGAAGGAAATAGAGGGAGACAAAGGATGGCAATTTCCTGAGGAACTGGACTCCAGGTGAACCTTGAGGTAGAACGGGTGGCCATGGAGTAGGTCTGGCTGGAGTGAGGGTCACCTCCATGGCAGCCAGAGGGAGGGGGTCTCAGAGTAGCAGTGTATCCATAAGCAGACGTCACAGGAGGAGCCGCATGCAAGAAAGGTACATTTTGAAAAACAAAACTGTCAATAATTCTAGTGTACATTGCTGATGTGCAAGGCTAAGAGATCTAGGAAAGGATGTACTGTCTCTTCAGGTACAGCGTGCTCTTCCATAGGAGTAAGATAAATGTTAGGAGCTTGCTACTAACCTCAGGGAAATGTCCCAGGTGCCTCTCCCTTCGGGTCTCCAAGGAAATGAGCCATCAGAATGGGATGCGGGGGATGCTCTCTCTCTGTCTCTGTCTGTCTCTCTGTCCCTTCCTCCCTTCCTCATTCTGGAACCAAGTCACTGTTCTTTCCTTTCTCCCTTCTTTCTTCCCTCCACTATCTCTGCAGGCAAGGAGAGGGGAAACTCTTCTTTTTAATTTTTTTCTTCATTTCCTCCATCACTTCCCACCTTTTCCTTTTTATTAACAAGTATCTATAAATTATCTGTCCCTTGAACATGTATCTTCTACTAACATATGTTGTCAATAACTGTTTTTTATAGGTTTTGTGTTGATTCTGGTTATCAGATGATTACTTAAGATTTTCACCTTCAACTATATGGGTTCTGCCATTCTAAGCTATTATTATGTTAATGTCCTGAAATATCATACAGAAAATTAATGATACTTGTCTTAAGTTGTTGTTAACATATCCAGCAAACTGTATATTTTTCTTTTATGATTCTCAAAGGTGATCACATTCAATACTATCTCATGCCACCATCATTATTAGAAATTAGTTCTGATAACAAGGAAATTGTGAATATTTACAAGTTCAATACACAACAAATAAGAATTTTTTTTAATTTTAATTTTTTTCTTTTGTCTTTTTCTGTTAATGTTTTAGCAACAATACAAAATAATGAGTTTTGTTTGAATTTTTAATACATTTGCATATCTGCTCCTACTAAACCATCTTTTTCTCCTTTAACTGGACCATTTTCTCTCTAAATAGTTAAATAGTTACCATTCTGCTTTCTTCTCTCATTCTCTCTCTCTCTCTCTCTCTCTCTCTCTCTCTCAGAGACATAGAGAAAAACAGAAATAGACAGAGACAAAATGAGAGACAGAGAGTAAATCTAGATTGCATATGTGAAAGAAAACATGACATTTGTTCTAGCTTTCCTTGTTACACTAGCTTCTTTCTTCTTTCCTTCAAAAATTTTCCTTATAAAATTATATTCTTTCTACATTCAGATCAGACATATCTTCTGCATTGAGCAAAAAATGCCATTATTTGTCTGAGTCTGGCTTATTGGTTTTAAAATAATCATCTCCAATTGCATTTGTTTTCTTGCAAATGGCATGATTTCATTTTCTTCCTGGTTGAATCCAACTCTGCTCTCTGTGGGAAGGAATGTAGTCTGGTCCCAATATGTTTTTTTCCCCAGTAGAACTGCAATAGAAATAGATACAGAAGTATATCTGTATTATCCTGTCTGGCTCCCTTTTATTTCTTAGTCAAAATTGATATAGTGGATCACATCATGCTTCTATTTTTAGCTTTGAGGTGCCTCCATAATGGCTTACCAGTTTACTGTACCACCAGCATGTCAGCATTGTACAAGGGTTTCTCCCCCCAAATCTGTCTAACACTAATTTTCATTTGTTTTCTTGATGACAGTTATTTTGATTGGGTGAGAGAGACCTTCAGTTTATTTGCATTAATCTACCTATCATCTATTTATATCATCTATCTATCTATCATCTACATCTTTCTATCATCTATATCTACTTATATAGCATTTAACTATCTAATGTGGGTGTGTGTGTGCATGCTATGCAACATGTGTGAAGGTCAGGATCATGTGCAGGGGTAAATTCTCTTCTACCACATAAGCATTTCAAGTATTGAGCTGAGATTATATGGTGAGACTAAGGTCTGTTTATATTGCCAGACCTTTTGTGTGATTTAGATTTAATTTGTATTTTTTCTGACAGTAAAAAATGTTGGACATATTACCATATATTCTGTGGATATTTGCGTTTCTTCCTTTGAGAATTTGCTATTCAATTAATATGCCCATTGATTAATTGGGTGATTGTTTCTTTAATTTTTAAGTTTTTCATATTTTTCTAGATATGAATTCTACTGTGTACACTGTCTTAGCTCTCCTGTTTTTTCCTTTTGTGTGCAAAGCCTTTGCATCTCACAAACCTCATTTGTCAATTCTTGTTATTATTTATTGGGTTATTATAGTCATATCAGAAAGTTCTTGCCTATACCTGCATCTTGAAAAGTTTTATTTATAGTTTTTTCTATCAGTTTTGAAGTTCCAAGTATTACCTTTAGTTCTTTGATCCATTTTGAATAGCTTTTCTGTGCAGGGCAAGAGTTATGGATCTGGTTTTATTCTCGCACATGTGGATTCCGTTTACATGCTATCATTTGTTGAAGAAGCTGCTTTTTCTTGAATGTATAGATCCAACACCACTGTCAAATATCAGTGACCGCGGCTGTGCTGGATCACTTTGAGGTCTCCATTATATCTCACTGGCACACACATTTGTTTTCCCAGCCCATGCTAATTTTGTAACAGTGGCTCTAAAGAATGATTTGACATCTGTTATTGTGATACTTACAGCACTGACTTTTCCCCCTTAGGATTGTTGTGGCCATTCCTAGTCTTTTCCAGTTTTATATATTGCTTTGATTTTTTTTCTAGTTCTATAGGGAATGTCTTTTGGATTTTCATGGGGACTGTATTAAGTGTGTGGTTACTTTGGGTCATACAGCCATTTTTTACAGTATGAGTTCTGCCAATGTACACTGGAAGCCTTTTAATCTGTCATCTTCAATTTTATCTTTTGGTATTTAAAATTTTTCATTGTAAAGGTCTTCTGTTTGTTTAGTTAGGTTTAGCTCTAAGTGTGTTTTTTTTTAAATCATTCTGAATGATACTGTTCTTTGTTTTTTGTTTTTGTGGGATTTTGATGTTGTTTGTTTCACAGCATACTCATTATTGGTTTACAAGAAAGTATTGATACTTATAATTTATTTTTGTATCTAGCTTTATTGCTCAATGTTTTGTTTTTGAGTGTCATCAGATTCTGCTGAAGACTTTAGGGTTTTTTAATTATAGGATCATTTCAACTATGAGTAGGGATTACTTGACTTTTTTCTTTCTATTTGTCTATATTTTAATTCCTTTGCTTCCTCTTTTTTACAGAGCTAAAGCCTTAATCACTATGCTGAATAAAAAAGGAGACCATTGGCACCCTTATTTCATTCCTGATTTTACAGAAGTGCCTTCATGTTTTCCACATATAGTACAAAGTTGGAAGAAGTGCTTTGTTTATAGCCTTTATCATATTGAGGCATGCTCTAGTATGTCTTACCTCTCCAGAACTTTTATCATGAAAATATGTTGGACGTTGCTAAAGATATTTTATGAATCCTTTACAGTCACGATGCAACTCTGTTATTGAAGGTATTTGTGTTGTTATGTATTATTCATTGATTTGAGCATGATTTAGGGTTTGATTATTTTTGTGTTTCTAAGACATTGCAGGATATGTCAGAGGCAGTTCTAAGAGAGAAATTTATGCCTATTGGTGGTTCTATTAAAAATTTCAGCATGATGTGAATGGTATATACTCAGTTATAAGTGGATATTAGCCATAAAGTACAGAATAACCATGCTATAATCCACAGACCAAAAAAGCCAAGGAAGGCCCAAAGGAGGATTGTGTGAATCTCACTCAGAAAATAAAGAGGAAGGACACTGGGTGTGAGAGGGGGTGGAAAGGGAAGGGGTGAGCCTGGGTGAAGGTGGGGTCAGGAGGACCAGGAGAGAGAACAGAGATCTTAGAGGGGGGTCATCTCTGGGGCAGGGAAGGTTCCAGGCAGTCTAAGGGGGTGATGACCCCAGCTGAGACTCCTAGCTGTCGGGGGCAGAGAGGGGATATGGAGCCTGAACTCACCACCTCCTGCAGCCAGGTAAGATTTCCAGTGGAGGGAGGGGGACACCAACTCATTCATTAAACCTTTTACTCAAAATTTGTCTTGCCTACAAGAAGTGTAGGGATAAAGCTGGAGCAGAGATTGAGGGACCAGTAAACCAAGACTGGACCATGGGGAGAGCCAACCCCTGACACTACTAACGATACTCTGCTATGCTTGCAGACAAGGTCAGAGCATAACTGTATTCTGAGAGTCTGTCTTCCAGCAGCTGATGGAAACAGATGCAGAGACCCGTAGCCAACAGTAGGCCGAGTTCAGGAGTCTTGTGGAAAGTGTGAAAAAGGAAAGATGGAGCTGGATGGGCCAAGGACACCACAAGAAGACCTACAGAGTAAACTAACCTGGGCTCAGGTGGGCTCACAGAAACTGAACCACCAGCCAAGGAGCATGCATGGTCTGGTCAGAGGCCTCCTATATATATGTAGCAGATGTGCAGCTTAGCCATCATGTGAGTCCACTAACAATGGGAGTAGGGCTGTTCCTGACTCTGTTGCCTGCTTTCAGATCCCTTTTTCCTAGCTGGGATGCCTTGTCTGGCTTCAGTGGGAGATGATGTTCTTAGTCCTGCTGGGACTTGAGATGCCAGGGTGGGTTGGTACCACTTGGAAGCCTCTCCCTCTCTGAGAAGGAGAGTGGGAAACATGGGAGGGGCCTGTGAAGATTGGTGGGAGGAGCCTGGAATCAGGCTGTAAAGTGAGTGAATAAATAAGTGAAAAAATTCAGTGTGATCTCAAATAACTTAATGATGTACAGCAATATCTGTAATTTCAAAACTCGCTGTTACTCACTTCACTGGAGCTGTTAGACTGTGGATGTTTGTGCTAGAACTCTGACATTCTCAGGTTTTGCAGTAGTAAACCTATCATATAAGTAACCTCAGAATTCAAACCACCTGTTCACCTCAGAGTAAGGGATAGTTGACTACACTGGCTTCTTTTAGATTGTCACCATTATGTTTTTCCATTCTGGAAGGGTCACTTTGTGGCTCTCAAATTCAGAATCAAGGCAGGTTGACTCCAGGATCTTTGACTTAGACTTTTTTCTTTCTCTCAGGGCCCCAGTATGACTCAGTCATAAGCAGAAGCTTCTCTTGGACATGGTAGCCAACCACATCTCTCTGAGTAGATGGAATATAAGACAAACAATGGAACTGAACTCTATGATTAACCTACCACACACAAAGTGTCACTCTCTTACCAAAACCCACAAGTAGGTCTGTGGCTTTTAGGTTAGGTAAAATTTTAGTATATGAAAATATTTTCTGTGGTCTTGATCTGTGTTTTTTTTTTTTTTCTACTACTTCTGCTTCTATTAGTAGATTTGGTCTTTTCATAGTGTCTCAGATTTCCTGAATGTTTTGTGATTGGAATTTTTTTGTATTTAACATTTTCTTTGACTGGGGTTTCCATTTCTTCTATTGTGTCTTCAATACCTAAAGTTCTTACTTCATTTTTTTTATTCTCTTGGTGAGAGTTATCTCTCAGTTTCCTGTTCAAATTTCTAAAATTTTCATTTTCAGATTTCCCTTAATTTGGGTTTTCTTTATTAAGTCTATTTCTCCACAAGGACCAAACGTATCTGGGCACAGGGTCTTTTCTGAGATGGACACTCAACCAAAGTCCATGAGAGGATAAAACCTAGAACTTCTGTTCGGATGTGACCCGTGATAGCTCAGTAATCAATTGATTTCCCATAGTAAGGGAACAAGGACTATTACTAAGAGGAACTCAATGACTGGCTCTTTGACCTCCCCACCTCCCAAGGGAGGAGCAGTACTGTTAGGCCACAGAGGAGGACTTTGCAGCCAGTCTTGAAAATACCTGACAAAAGGGAGTCATATGAAAGGGGAGGAGGTCCTCCCCTACTAGTGGACTTGGAAAGGGGCAGGGAGGAGATGAGGGAGGGAGGGTGGGATTGGGGAAGGAATGAGGGATACAGCTGGGATACAGAATTAACAAAATGTAACTAATGAGAAAAATAAGATTATGGAAAAGAAAAAAAAGTCTATTTCTACTTTCAGGTCTTAAACTTCGTTGTTGTGTGTTTTGGAAAGGAAAGGGTTTATTTCAGCTTCAGGTTACAGTCCATCTCTGAAGAAAGTCAGGACAGGAACAAAAGCATGAACTTGAAGCAAAAGCCAGGGAGGAATGCTGCCTGATGTCCTGACCAATTAGCTAACTTCACACAGCCCACATGGGGCAGGCTATTCTAAGTCAGTTAGCAATCAAGGCAATCCCTCACAGACTGGCTCACAAAGTAGTCTAATCTGGGCAGTCTCCCCTTTTCTCTCTAGACTGTTTCAAGGTGACAAAGCTATCTAGAAGTTTCCATTTCTTGTCAGCATGATACTAACACAGCACTTGAATGCCATTACTATCTATTTCTTCTTCCCCAATTTCTTTGTTAACATCATAATGTAAAATGTAAAATGCAAGTTTTAAAAATCTCACAATCTTTAAAAGTTTCAACACTTCAAAAATACATGATCTTTTTTTAAAAAAAACTTTGTCTGTGGATCTGCTGAAACAAACAAAAAAATTACCTATTTTCTTTCACTGCTTGTTTGTGTATTCATAGATTTCTGTAGTGGATTTATTCATTCCTCTTTAAAGACAGCTATCATATTTTAGAAGCTGCTTTTAAGTCTTTTTCTGTGTTTCAGCTATGTTGCAATTCTCAGGGCCTACTTTTATAGGGTTTCTGTGTTCTAATGCAGACATATTTTCTGGTTGTTATGTGTTTTCTGGTAGGGACTTCTTCTAGGGCCTAATAGGCATAGCCACTGGAAAAACGTGTTTCTGGGTTTTGGGAACTGACACTTTGGAATAGGGATAGGCTGGTGGCAATGTCTCAGGGGGTCTACAGTATGGAGGTAAGGAGGGTATTCCACAAGGATCCACTAGTCCCTTGGCAATGGGAACAGAGAATGAGGAGATTCACAACAGATAGCTACAGAGATGGTGATAACACTACAGGATTGGCTATGGA
This sequence comes from Meriones unguiculatus, assembly GCF_030254825.1. Lineage (NCBI taxonomy): Eukaryota > Metazoa > Chordata > Mammalia > Rodentia > Muridae > Meriones > Meriones unguiculatus. The sequence continues at coordinate 184,294,634 of NC_083350.1, forward strand.
GTAGAGGAGGGAGAGTGAAGAAAGGTTTTTCTGGGCTACTTGCTTCTTGCCTCTCAGTCTCTTAATGGAGCCTGTGAGCTTCAAAATGTGCTAGTGTTTCCCTGAGATTCTAGACACACTCTTCTTTAAGGCACCGTTTATAAAGTATCCCTAGCTTTCCATGGTAACTGGATTAGCTACCTTTTTTATTGTTCATGCTGTTGTTTTGAAAGACACAGGTGTAATCAACCACATTACAACTGGCTGGCTCTGCATGGTTATGTACGATGTGTTACAGAATCCAAGATGCTCTTCATCATAAAACAAACCCCTTTTTCTTAGGTAATGGTTACAGGGAACATGTTCACAGATCAATGATGTTGTAATGCTGTGGTAAAAATCTTTTTGCAGCAAGATAGACAGAAATCTAAACTCTGAGCTGTCAATTTCATGGAAAACCAAACACTGCCTTTTCCAGGATTCAGGAGTCTCATAATAATCCACTTGCTCCTGTTTCAGATGTGGATACTTTATCATGTGAGAGACTTGCTGTCTAAGTCTAACTGCTAACAAGTGTGGCTATACACCCCAATACACATGACCCATTTATAGTATCCATTTTTCCCACTGGTGGAACATTCTCTCATGTTGTGAGCTTGCTGAGAGAAGAGACTAATACATCATTATACCCTACACATTTTCCCATCCAGTGGGCTCTTTATTTCCTGATATTTTAACTGCTTCCTGCTGGAATTTGTATCAGAAACCTTAATCTTTATAGTCAAAACATTCTGCACAGACTCTTCAAGAGAAAATTGATTTTCAGAAAAATGCCAAAACAAATAACAAATAAATAAATAAACTTTTATCAGTTTGAACAATTTTTTTTGGCTGGTCTGAAATCAGGACTATTGGCAAAATTACTCTCATTATCCCAGTACCGCTGGCTGAATAAGATATCCTCCTCTACAAAGTGAGTAAAAGAAAACTAATACTAATATTGAAACGTCACAAGAAAGTCAGACTTCCCTTCAGAATAGTTTGTGTGTCTTACAAATTTCTACCGTAAGTATGAATTAAATGATCCTTTTGAGGGGCTAGCTAAATGAAAGCCCCATCTCGCACCTTCTGATTACTGAATCTGGACACAGACATTCCAATATAACATTAGTGAGTAGACATTATCCAAGCAAACTTCAAGTGTCATGGTCAAGTAAAGAGACTGAGACATTCTAGAAACATCATTCCAGTCTGGAGTCCAGTTTTCTAAGTTACTGAAAGACTACTATTCTCTCTTCCATAGCACTTCTGAAAGAAAGAAAGAAGAAAAAAAAACGTGTTGCATATCAAAGAAAGTAAGATACATCTTTTGAATACTTTCTGTGTTATGATATGACATGGTGTTTTTCTCTCACCCTCGTATATGACATAGCTCCCTTGAAATAATGAGTCACGGGACTAAAAATATTATTTAAAAATACCTAGGCCAACAGAGGAGGACATTGCAGCCAGCCCTGGTGAGACCTAATAAGCTAGGGTCAGATGGAAGGGGAAGAGGACCTTCCTTATAAATGGACTTAGAGAGGCTCATAGGGAGAGAAGAGGGAGAGAGGGTGGGATTGGGAGGGAATGAGGTAGGGGGCTACAGCTGGGACACAAAGTAAATAAACTGTAATTAATATAAAAAATAAAAAAATACCTAGGCCATATAGCTATGCTCTTCTCTAGCTTATAAATTAAAATAACCCATTGATACTGTTTTACGTTCTGCCATGTGGCTGGTTACCTGGGCTCAAGTACCATGCTTCCATCATCCATCCTCACCTCTTGCAGGCTGACTCTGCTGTGCCTGGCTCTATCCTAAAATCCCTTCTGCCTGCCGAATGTCCTACCTCCTATTCCCTGAATCAGCTATAGATCATCAGATTTATTATTGACAGGTATTGCATCCATACAATACACAAGAGGTTCCTTCTACATTACTGGGCTCCTTCAGAAATAGGAAGCTTACTACTTGTGGTTTGTGTGGGAGTAGTCTAAATTGGTAGTTTTTATCTGTTTTGGAAGTGATGATTTCTTTTCTTTTTTTTTTCCATCAATTACACTTTATTCATTCCCCCCATAAGCCCCTCCCTCCTCCCCTCCCAATCCCACCCTCCCTCCTCCCTCTGCTTGCATGCCACTCCCCAAGTCCACTGATAGGGGAGGTTCTCCTCTCCTTTCTGATATTAGTCTGTCAGTTCACATCAGAAGTGGCTGCATTGTCCTCTACTATGGCCTGGTAAGGCTGCTCCCCCGCAGCGGGAGGTGATCAAAGAGCAGGCCAATCAGATTATGTCAGAGGCAGTCCCTCTTCACATTACTATGTAACCCAATTGGACTCTGAACTGCCCTGGGCTACATCTGTGCAGGGGTTCTGGGTTATCTCCATGAATAGTCCTTGGTTGGAGTATGAGTTTCTGGGAAGTTCCCTGTGTTCAAATTTTCTTGTTCTGTTGCTCTCCTTGTGGAGACCCTGTCCTCTCCAGCTCTTACTATTTCCCAGTTCTTCTACTTAACACATTTTATTAAGCAAATGTCAAGGGCTGTACATGATGTAAAGGCTAACCTTTATACAATGGATTTGCAGCACAAAGCATCTGCCCCCCCCAACCTTTTTCTTAAAATAGCTATTGGTTATCATTATTCACATCTCTGTACAGTTTGGTCCACAACTTCAAATATTTTCCATGTAATGTTTATTTGCGATGTCTGTCATTATTATGCCGCAGCTCTACACAAAATCAGATTGCAATCAGAACTATTTGACAGTATTTTTTAGTATCTTTAAACAAGATGTTAATCCTCATCCTCCAGGATGTCCAGATGATTTTGTGTGATACACAAAAGGTCATATACTCTGGACCATATCCTTAGCTACTGTAATTGTAGCAATTTGATAAATCTACAGTCATGTCTCAATGCTAGCATTTTTAAAACACTCTCTAAGAATCTGGTCCAGACAGGATATTGTGTCTAATCTGTGTGATATAATTCCTTGAGTTCTACCTTGCCCATTTCAGATTCTGAAGCATATATCAATCTGGGGTCAAAAATAGACTCAGAAGTAGACTTAGGATTTATTATTCTATCCACCTCCTTAGATAAGAATAGGCTAGTTCCATTTCTGATATTGGCTAAATTTCTTACTACTGAAATTCTGTTGGTTTCAGGGTTCGCATTTAGCCTAAGCATTCTTTATGCAGCATTTTTTTTGTATCATTTTATTTTATTTTATTTTGTTTGTTTTGAGACATGGTGGCTTCTACCTTGTAGCCTCCTTTCTCAGTCTCCCAAATTCATTTCTTAACATAGTCGTGGTGTTTGGAGAAGTCTGAGATCAGAAAATTTTACTATTTATTCTTTTTTTAAAAGAAAATTAAACATTTTATGGATTCTTTTTTGTTTGTTTATTTTTGTTTTTATTATCATTTAATTATTTTTATTTTTATTAATTAGGGTTTATTCACTTTGTATACCCACTGTCCCTCTCTCCCACTTCCCCTCCCAATCCAACCCTCTCTCTTCCCCACCCATGTCCCTCTCCCAGTCCACTGATAAGGGAGGTCCTCCTCCCCTTCCCTCTGATCCTAGTCTATCAGGTATCATCAGTAGTGGCTGCATTGTCTTATTCTGTGGCCTGGTAAGGCTGCTCCCCCCTCAGGGGGAGTGATCAAAGAGCAGATCAATCAGTTCCTGTCAGAGACAGTCCCTGTCCCCATTACTATGGAACTCACTTGGATACTGAAGCCATAGGCTACATCTGTGCATGGGTTCCAGGCCATCTCCATGAGTGGTCCTTGGCTGTAGTATCAGTCTCAGAAAAGACCCCTGTGTCCAGACTTTCTGGATCTGTTGCTCTCCTTGTGGAGCTCCTGTCCTCTCCAGATCTTACTATGTCCCACTTCTTTCATAAGATTCCCTGTACTCTGGGCCAGACGAAAGGAGAGGAGGTCCTCCCCAATCCGTGGACTTGGAAAGGGGCAGGGAGAAGCTGAGGGAGGGAGGGTGGGATTGGGAAGGAATAAGGGAGTGGGATACAGCTGGGATACAGAGTTAAAAAATGTAACTAATAATAATAAGCAATAATAAAAAAACAAACAAAAAAACATTTTATATCTATTTGAAAAAAAAAAAAGATTCTCTGTACTCTGCCCAAAATTTGGCTGAGTCTCAGCATCTGCCTCAATACCCTGCAGGGTAGAGCCTTCTAGAGGCCCTCTGTGGTAGGCTCCTATCCTGTTCCCTGTTTTCTCCTCCTCCGATGTCCATCCTCTTTGCCTTTCTGAATGGGGATTGAGCCAGAGTCCTCCTTCCTGATTAGACAACTTCCTGAACAGAACACCAACAGCACAGGCTCTAAGAGCAACAAGCAATAAATGGGACCTCATGAAACTTAAAAGCTGTAAAGCAAAGGACATTGCCAGAACAAAACGACAGCCTACATTCTGGGAAAGGATCAGCAACCCTATATCTGACAAAGGCCTGATATCCAGAATATAAAAAGAACTCAAGAAGTTAAACAGCAACAAACCAAGTGATCCAATTAAAAAATGGGGAACAGAGCTAAACAGAGAATTCTTGACAGGAATATCGAATGGCAGAGAAACACTTAAAGCAATGTTCAACGTCCTTAGTCATCAGGGAAATGCACATCAAAACCAACATGAGCTTTCATTTTACACCCATCAGAATGGCTAAGATGAGTAACTCAAATGACAACACATGCTGGAGAGGTTGTGGAGAAAGGGGAACCCTCCTTCACTGCTGGTGGGAATGTAAACTTGTACAAGTACTTTAGAAATCAATCTGGCATTTTTTTTCACAGCTAAAATGCTTTAATGCTCAGTGCTTCATCCAACAAAGACAATTAAACTCAACCTCATTCAAATTTTTAGAACACAGGGAATGGCCAGATTCTACTCAAATTTCTCAGACAACTAGGAATAGCGCTTCCTCAAGATCCAGCTATAGTACTCCTAGGTGTATAACCAAAAGACGCTCAAGTATACAACAAGGACATCTGCTCAACCACGTTTGTAGCAGCTTTATTTGTAATAGCCAGAAACTGGAAACAGCCCAGATGCCCCTCAGTTGAGGAATGGATACAGAAATTGTGGTACATCTACACAATGGAATATTACTCAGCGATAAAAAACAAGGAAATCATGAAATTTGCAGGTAAATGGTGGTAACTGGAAAGGATCATCCTGAGCAAGCTATCCCAGAAGCAGAAAGACACACAGGGTATATATTCAGTTTTAAGTGGATATTAGACATATTATATAGGATAAACATACTAAAATCTGTGTACCTTGTATTGGTTCTATGTGAATTTTACATCATACACTCCAGTCCACTTATCTCCTTGTTCTGTCACATCCATCCTTCACTCTTGCACTCCCCCCAACACAATTTCAGTTTTTTCACTAGAGAAATGAATCAAAATGAACAGGTGCAGATAGAGAATGTGATGTTAAGTGAAGTAAGCTGGACCCAGAAAGAAAAAGACAAGAAGCATGCTTATTCTTCTATGCAGAACATTTCAAATTTATAGAGATATTGTGTGTGTATGTGTAAGACTTAAACCTAGAAACAGAGTGAGAGGAAGACATCTAAATGGAAGCTGGGGTGGTGGACAGCAGAGGGTACCAGGATACTGAAATAGGAGAGAAAAAAAGGAAGTTAGAGATAGGAAAGGCAGCATCACTATAGGAGTTGGAGAGATGGGGGACAGTGCTGATGGAGACAAGTAAGAGCAAAGTGAAAAGACAAATATGCATGAAAGTATCACAGTGAAACAAACTGCATGGTATGCTTTGTATTCCAATGTAAATAATTAATTTTAAACAGAGAATTGAAGAATGTATTGAATTCCATTGTGTGCCCTCACAAAACGGTAGCCATCAGAGCACAGAGTGATGAAATGATATAATTAGCAATGACTGCATGTTTCTGTCTGCTTCTCGGCTCAGCATCTGTGTTCAATAATTAGCTCAATATATGCTAAAAATTAAATGACACCAAGAAAAGAGTAAGGTACTTAATGTGCTTAGAAATTTGCCTTTCCTAAAGACTTATGATTGGGAACCACAACTATGTTAGTTCTGACAGACAGCCAA